>NW_028270135.1:1396196-1727392 GCF_056152115.1 Neolamprologus brichardi
TTTAAAGAAAAATATTGTGGTTTCAATGTTTTTACTGCATGAGTAGTCTATTAAATTAAGCAATCTACGAGTGTTTGATGAGTGCCTCCATTTATGAAACCAGTTTGGTCAGGATGAATTAAGAGGGGGGTTATTTTCTCTAATCTCTTTGAGAGAGCTTTGCAAATTATTTTAAGGTCTACATTTATAAGGGATATTGGATGATAGCTTGAAGGAAATAAAGGGTCTTTGCCTGGTTTTAGCAGGAGACCAATGTTGGCAGAATTCATATTTGGTGGTAGTCTGCCATTTTCCTTGATTTCCTGCAACATTCCATGGAATACTGGTGCCAAAATTGTCCAGAATTCTTTGTAGAATTCTGCAGGAAAGCCGTCTGGACCTGGAGCCTTATTATTGGGCATACTTATCAGGGCTTCCTGGAGTTCGCCTGGTGTCAGTGGCAAATCCAGTGCCATTGCTTGACTGTCTAGTAATTTTGGAAGAAATACGTCATCAAGAAACTGATCAATTTTATTTTTAGACGGGTTTATTTGTGGTGAATAAAAAAAGTTTCATAGAAATCCCTAAAAATGTTGTTTATTCTTCCAGGGTCATATATTGTGTTCCCCAATAAATCTTTAACAGCACATATAGTTGTTTTTTCTTTATTTATTTTTAACCGGTTAGCTAGAAATCGACCTGATTTGTTACTGTGTTCAAAATTCTGCAAGCGAAGTCTTTGTACTAGGAATTGTGTTTTTTTTTTTTTATTAATAATTCTAGTTTTGTTTTGCATATTTTGTTCATTATTTCTTTATCTTGGTTGCACGCGTAGGCTTCTTCTAAGGATTTAATGTTTTTTTATAGTTCCTGAATATTTTTGTTTTCTTCTTTCTTTTTATGTGATGAGAAAGAAATTATTTTACCTCATCACAGCTTTCCCTGCTTCCCATAGAACAGATGCTGAAGTGTCATTAAAGTCTAAATATGAAGTCCACTCTTTTTAAAATATTTAATAAAGTCTTCATCTTTGAGCAGCGATGTATTAAATCTCCAGTTTTTACTTGGTGTAGCGTTCTTCTGTATTAGTGTTAAAGACACAGGAGCATGATCGCTGACAGCTATAGGGTGAATCTCAGTGTCTGAAATGTCACTCAGCAGTGAGCTGCTGACTAGGAAATAATCCAGACGAAAGCAGGAGTGATGGACATGTGAGAAGAAAGAATATTCCTTACTGTTGGGGTGAAGGGAGCGCCATGCGTGGCAAAGGCCATAGTCGCTCATATACTGTTTGATTATATTTGTGGACTGCCAATTGCGAGTTCCTGTTGTGTTGAGCCTATCCATTTCTTCATTTAGTCCAAGTTTGAGGTCGCCTCCAAGAATAAGTGTGCAATGAGTGCTCTAAAAAATCTGTGGAAGAATGTGTTTCATCTTGTTCTCTCTCTAAACTCCACAAGATGCTCGGTTGAACTTTCCCTCCTCTGAGGTAAACTTTTATTAAACTCTTAATAAACAGTCATTCAATTCAATTCAATTTTATTTATATAGCGCCAAATCACAACAAAAGTCGCCTCAAGGCGCTTCATAGATACAGAGAAAAACCCAACAATCATATGACCCCCTATGATCAAGCACTTTGGTGACAGTGGGAAGGAAAAACTCCCTTTTAACAGGAAGAAACCTCCAGCAGAACCAGGCTCAGGGAGGGGCGGGGCCATCTGCTGTGATTGGTTGGGGTGAGAGAAGGAAGACAGGATAAAGACATGCTGTGGAAGAGAGACAGAGGTTAATAACAGATATGATTCAATACAGAGAGGTCTGTTAACACATAGTGAGTGAGAAAGGTGACTGGAAAGGAAAAACTCAATGCATCATGGGAATCCCCGGCAGCCTACGTCTATTGCAGCATAACTAAGGGAGGATTCAGGGTCACCTGGTCCAGCCCTAACTATATGCTTTAGCAAAGAGGAAAGTTTGAAGCCTAATCTTGAAAGTAGAGATAGTGTCTGTCTCCTGAATCCAAACTGGAAGCTGGTTCCACAGAAGAGGGGCCTGAAAACTGAAGGCTCTGCCTCCCATTCTACTTTTAAATACTCTAGGAACAACAAGTAGGCCTGCAGAGCGAGAGCGAAGTGCTCTAATAGGGTGATATGGTACTACAAGGTCATTAAAATGGCTTTCTTTCTTTCTTTCTTTCTTTCTTTCTTTTCTTTCTTTCTTTTCTTTCTTTCTTTTCTAAATCACCAGTTTGTATGCATGTTTTCACAAGACTGACCTAATGACTACACTTTATTTACTTATATGATATATAGAGTTTACTGTAATTAGTGCAAAATAATTAAAGTGTTTTCTTTTAACAGTTTGAAGTATTTCGTGTAGTTTTAAAAGCTGACAAACTGAAAAACAACTTAAGTAACAACGAGTAACTTCTTATTTCTTTGACAGATGTTGTTAAACACATCTGTTTGCAACACGGCTGTGAAGATCTGCAGGGCTCAGGTAAGACCCCGATCAATCCAAACCAAAACTGACATAAAATATCAGGTAATTTCTGAGGATCTGAGAGTGGTGGTGATTAAATGTCTCCTTTTATTTTTAGGCTGCAATGATGATGGATTTCCTTAGACTTCAGCAGGAAAATCAAATGCCATCACACATCACTGCTGAAGATCTGAGAGATATCTTGGTGGAGAAGAGCAAAGAGACACTCAGAGAGCAGTGAGTTACTGTGAAACCTACAGACTTCCACCTCTTACATAAAGTCTGTTTGTGATGAAGTGTAATGCTGAGAGAAGACCTCTGTTTTGTTTTCCTTTGAAGGCTTTGAGAGTTTGAATTATTAACAGTCCAGCTACAGCGTTTCAATATTTCTGTGATACTTTAAATGTATTTAAAATATAATCCTTATTACTTTATGGTAAAAAGTTACAATGAAATCCTTAAAGAGAAGCAGGAGGAAGTGCAGTGCTCCAAACTGCTCAACACACAGGAAGTGGTGATAGAGGTAGTTCCCTGCATCCTTCAGGGTTTCTGCGAGCTTCCTCCTTGCCTCCTCCTGAACACGGCCTCCCAGAATCTGAGCATCCTCTCCACCAGTGTCACAAAGGCCACTTTGGATCAAGTCTCCAAAACTGTAACAGCAATGGAAAGCCAGGCCATCTTCTCTCGCTCCATCAGAGATGGTCCAGACCATCCTGACAGAAATCAGAGATAAACATCCACAAGAAACTCTTATCATTGCAAACTTTGCACCAGTGCTTCACACTACAATTACACCTAAAAAACCACAAACCAGGAGAGAAATTTGGGTGTAGTGATGGATGCAGACCTAAACTTAGAAAAACACATTAGGACAATAACAAAATCGGCTTACTATCACCTCAAGAATATTTCAAGGATAAAAGATCTGATGTCTCAACAGGACCTGGAAAAACTAGTCCATGCATTCATCTTTAGTAGGCTTGATTACTGTAACAGCATCTTTACAGGTCTACCTAAAAAATCAGTCAGACATCTACAGCTCATTCAGAGCTCTGCTGCTCGAGTCCTCACTAAGACCAAAACAGTGGACCACATCAGTCCAGCTCTGAGGTCTTTACACTGGCTGCCTGTCCGTCAGAGGATAGACTTTAAAGTTCTGATGCCTATGCCTTTATGTCTATAAAGCTCTGAATTGTTTAGGACCAAAATACATCAGTGACCTCCTGACCCAGTATGAACCTTCCAGATCCCTCAGGTCATCTGGATCCGGTTTTTTATCAGCTCCCAGAGTCAGAACCAGACACGGAGAAGCTGCATTCAGCTTTTATGCTCCTTATATCTGGAACAAACTCCCAGAAAGCCTCAGATCAGCTGAAACAGTAAAGTAAGTTTATTTAAATCCAGGTTGAAGACTCACCTGTTCTCAGCTACATTTGAATAAAGCACCAAATCCACACTTTTAAGCTTAAATTTCAAAACTTACATTTTAACTACTGATTTTATCTACTGTTCTGATTTTATCTGATTTTATACACTGTTTTGTTTGTTTGCTTGTTTTAATCAATTTTAAATCATGCTTTTTATTTACTTTTGTTTCTAATGTCTCTGTAAAGCACTTTGAATCACCTTGTTGTTGAATTGTGCTATACAAATAAACTTGCCTTGCCTTACAATTACTGATGTAGCAAAGAATCACATGTGCAAGATCTCAAGCCCTGTTCTCAAAGTCCACCAATGTCAGATGTTCTTCCCTGTGAGGAACCTCCTACTGAAACTCAATTCATGTCTGAGCCAGCTGTATCTGTGATCAAAGTTACAGAGAAGTCTGAACACCGTACAATCAGCAAGAAAAAGTAGAAAGAACAAAACTCAAACCTCTGTGCTGTTGTTGTGTCAGACCCAGAGAAACTGACTGACTTTGAGAACATCTGTCTGTTCTCACTCTACAAACTCAAATCAAATAAGTCATCAATATTTCTGCATGAGCCTGCATCCATGATCAAAGAATATTTTTTCTGCAGATGTTTATAAGAGTCTCTTAGGATTCTCCAAATGACTCCACAAGTGCAGTAAGTGTTATTAACATGACATATTAGTGTGAATATTTTTAAGAGAATCTGAACTTCTTACTCTTAACATCTCAACAAGAGTAACTGAGACTGGTATGGTAAATGGTAAATGGCCTGTATTTATACAGCGCCTTACTAGTCCCTAAGGACCCCAAAGCGCTTTACATATCCAGTCATCCACCCATTCACACACTGGTGATGGCAGCTACATTGTAACCACCCTGGGGCGCACTGACAGAGGCGAGGCTGCTGGACACTGGCGCCACCTCTGACCACCACCAGTAGGCAACGGGTGAAGTGTCTTGCCCAAGGACACAACGACCGAGACTGTCCAAGCCGGGGCTCGAACCGGCAACCTTCCGATTACAAGGCAAACTCCCAACTCTTGAGCCACGATCGCTATATAAATCTAGAGAATGCTTTTCCTGAGGACAATGCAGGATGAATGAATGCCGAAAGCTGAATGGTTTGAGTTAAATTTTCATAATTACTGAATCTTTGGTAAAACAAAAAAAAGTTGATTGTGCTAAAATGAGTCAAATGAGCTGAAATACAAGTTTACATTTGTAGTCTTTCCTGCTGTTAAGACAAACTCTATGGGTCAGTTAGATGTTACTGCCTTTACTTGGATCCACAATGTTAAAAAAGTTTACATTTAGCTTTGAGAGACACATCATTGGAAAGTGGAGAACAGTTCCTACGTTTTAGGGTAAAGTGATGGCTGTAGAGCAATAAGTGTGGACACAGTAGCAGCTAAAAGATACATTTTTAAGATAAATCTTTTGGTTTGTGCTAATCTGCACAAAGTCATTTAGGCGTGATGTCTTTTATGTATCATCTTTGCAGGTCCAGTTTGTGTCCATTGAAAGAGTTGTTTTGTAACTCTGGGCGACATCTTTTTTTCAGCATCTGCTGAACATCTAGTGTTGTCGTCTGCAGAGATGGGCAGTAACGCGTTACTTGTAACGCGTTACTGTAATCCGATTACTTTTTTCAACTAACGAGTAAAGTAAGGGATTACTATTGCAAAAACAGTAATTAGATTACAGTTACTTTCCCGTAGGAACGCTGCGTTACTGCGTTACTAAAACTGCGATTTTTTTTGCGAGAATGTCTCATGACAGTGACGTAAGCGAGTGCGACGTTCGTGACAACAGCTGTGTGCAGATAAACAATGGATCATATATCGAGTGCAGAGAGAGTATGAGCGTGCAGCGTTTAAAGCGTGGAAGTACTGACCTTACTTTGAGTTTGATTCCATAAAAAGTGACAAAAACATTAGTGTCCGTTGTGCGTGGGAAGAAAACTTCTTTTTACAGCGAAAAAACCCTAAACTTCCAAACAAGCACCGAGTAGCTACGACGTAATGGGAAACTCACAGAGAAACTCGCGGATTCTTCCACTGACCGCTGCGGCACACCTGCACCAGGGTAAACCTCCGCCTACCCCACTCCTGCTTTACAGGTGAAAATAGAGCAACAGGACCGCTAGTCTTTGACTTTATTTATTTTCTGCTGTGTTTTACTTGCATCTATTTGAAAGACTGAGTGTAAACACACAAAAATATATTTATGTGCTGGAATGTGCAGAAAATAGGTTTATTGATTTATTTCATTGTAAAGAACTGACTCATAACTTGTGATTTTCACTTATTGTGTAGATGCTATACCAGTTGTAAAGACCTTCAGAATTATACATCCAACTGTTGAACTGACTATTGCGAAAACACACAGTCGTAGATCTCAGGTTAGGGTTCAGATCTTAAACTATGGTCACATTTACATGATTTACAATAATTGATTACGCAGCAGTGGAGAGTGGACTTTATCAAAGTAGACGTCTTTCTGAAAGCGCTGTAACTAAGTTTAAGAATATAATCCAGCCACTGTTATCATCGTCAATGCCCTGTACCAACACAGAGCAGAGCAGCTATCTGAACGCTACCCCAACAGAGGTCGATTATCTTGTTAATAATTTCACCTCCTCACTACGTACGACTCTGGATACTGTAGCTCCAGTGAAAACTAAGGTCTCTAATCAGAAGTACCTGACCCCGTGGTATAATTCTCAAACACGTACCCTAAAGCAGATGACTCGTAATCTGGAGAGGAAATGGCGTGTCACAAATTTAGAGGATCATCATTTAGCTTGGAGAAATAGTTTGTTGCTTTATAAGAAAGCCCTCCGCAAAGCCAGAACAGCTTACTACTCATCACTGATTGAAGAAAATAAGAACAACCCCAGGTTTCTCTTCAGCACTGTAGCCAGGCTGACAAAAAGTCAGAGCTCTTTTGAGCCAACCATCCCTTTAACGTTAACTAGTGATGACTTCATGAACTTCTTCACAAATAAAATTTTTATCATTAGAGAAAAAATTACCAATAATCATCCCACAGATGTAATATTATCTACAGCTACTCTTAGTACC
The DNA here is from genome assembly GCF_056152115.1 of Neolamprologus brichardi. NCBI lineage: Eukaryota > Metazoa > Chordata > Actinopteri > Cichliformes > Cichlidae > Neolamprologus > Neolamprologus brichardi. Next base: position 1,403,157 of record NW_028270135.1, read on the forward strand.
ATTGATGTTAAGTTAGACTCTTTTTCTCCAATTGATCTTTCTGAGTTAACTTCAATAATTACTTCCTCCAAACCATCAACGTGTCTTTTAGACCCCATTCCTACAAAACTGCTCAAAGAAGTCCTGCCATTGATTAATTCTTCGATCTTATATATGATCAACCTATCTCTAATAATCGGCTATGTACCACAGGCCTTCAAGGTGGCTGCAGTTAAACCTTTACTCAAAAAGCCATCTCTAGACCCAGCAGTCTTAGCTAATTATAGGCCAATCTCCAACCTTCCTTTCATATCAAAAATCCTTTGAAAGAGTAGTTGTCAAACAGCTAACAGATCATCTGCAGAGGAATGGTTTATTTGAAGAGTTTCAGTCAGGTTTCAGAGTTCATCACAGCACAGAAACAGCTTTAGTGAAGGTTACAAATGATCTTCTTATGGCCTCTGACAGTGGACTCATCTCTGTGCTTGTCCTTCTTGACCTTAGTGCAGCATTCGATACTGTTGACCATAATATCCTATTAGAGCGATTAGAACATGCTGTAGGTATTACAGGTATTGCACTGCAGTGGTTTGTATCATATCTATCTAATAGACTCCAATTTGTGCATGTAAATGGAGAGTCCTCTTCACACACTGAGGTTAATTATGGAGTTCCACAGGGTTCAGTGCTAGGACCAATTCTGTTTACATTATACATGCTTCCCCTAGGCAGCATCATTAGAAGACATAGCATACATTTTCACTGCTATGCAGATGACACCCAGCTCTATCTGTCCATGAAGCCAGATAACACACACCAATTAGTTAAACTGCAGGAATGTCTTAGAGACATAAAAACTTGGATGGCCACTAACTTTCTGCTTCTTAACTCAGATAAAACTGAGGTCATTGTACTCGGCGCTGAAAAGCTTAGAAATATGGTATCTAACCAGATTTTTACTCTGGATGGCATTACCTTGGCCTCCAGTAACACTGTGAGGAACCTTGGAGTCATTTTTGACCAGGATATGTCCTTCAACGCACATATTAAACAAATATGTAAGACTGCGTTCTTCCATTTGCGCAACATCTCTAAAATTAGAAATATCCTGTCTCAGAGTGACGCTGAAAAACTAGTTCATGCATTTATTACTTCCAGGCTGGACGACTGCAATTCATTATTATCAGGATGTCCAAAAAACTCACTGAAAAGCCTTCAGTTAATCCAAAATGCTGCAGCAAGAGTACTGACAGGGACTAGAAAGAGAGAGCATATTTCTCCTGTTTTGGCTTCCCTTCATTGGCTTCCTGTTAAATCCAGAATTGAATTCAAAATCCTTCTCCTCACATACAAGGTCTTAAATAATCAGGCCCCATCTTATCTTAATGACCTTGTAGTACCATATCACCCTATTAGAGCACTTCGCTCCCGCTCTGCAGGCCTACTTGTTGTTCCTAGAGTATTTAAAAGTAGAATGGGAGGGAGAGCCTTCAGTTTTCAGGCCCCTCTTCTGTGGAACCAGCTTCCAGTTTGGATTCGGGAGACAGACACTATCTCTACTTTTAAGATTAGGCTTCAAACTTTCCTTTTTGCTAAAGCATATAGTTAGGGCTGGACCAGGTGACCCTGAATCCTCCCTTAGTTATGCTGCAATAGACGTAGGCTGCCGGGGGATTCCCATGATGCATTGAGTTTTTCCTTTCCAGTCACCTTTCTCACTCACTATGTGTTAACAGACCTCTCTGTATTGAATCATATCTGTTATTAACCTCTGTCTCTCTTCCACAGCATGTCTTTTATCCTGTCTTCCTTCTCTCACCCCAACCGGTCGCAGCAGATGGCCGCCCCTCCCTGAGCCTGGTTCTGCCGGAGGTTTCTTCCTGTTAAAAGGGAGTTTTTCCTTCCCACTGTCGCCAAAGTGCTTGCTCATAGGGGGTCATATGATTGTTGGGCTTTTCTCTGTATCTATGAAGCGCCTTGAGGCGACATTTGTTGTGATTTGGCGCTATATAAATAAAATTGAATTGAATTGAATTGAAATGTTAAACAAATTTCTTCCAGTCAGAGAATGTTGCAGATAATTTAATTTTTGCTTGATGCATAAAGTTAAAAGATTAAAACTAATAAAACAAGTTTTAAAAAGAGACTTTTCCATTTGATTACATTTTGTATGATGGATTATGCAGAAAAAGTAGAATTGGGCTGAAAGATCTATCACTTTATCACCTATTCAGGCTGTAAATCGTGTTGTTAAAAAGTAACTAAGTAACTAAGTAATTAATTACTTTTGAAAATAAGTAATCAGTAAAGTAACGGGATTACTTTTTTGGGGAAGTAATCAGTAATTAGTTACTGATTACTTTTTTCAAGTAACTTGACCAACACTGGTCGTCTGTATGACCTCCCTGCTTGCTCTGAGGAACACACATATGCAAAGAAAGCTCTTAAAACATGTGGTCGGGCTTTCATCATATCAGTAAAGACGCACAGTAAACAAGGTCCAATTAGGGAGAAACAGAATGACAAACACTGTCATCCCTTATGTAGCAGGTTCATCAGAGAGTCTTATCATAGTGTAGTTCAGACCCAGCCACACACTCGGGCAAAAACGGGTTCATCCCAAGGACAAAACTCCCAGCAAAAACTAAACAACGTTGTATATATTGTGCAGTGCAATGTGAAGTGCTCAGCCTCTACATTGGAGAAACCAAATAGCCACTCCATAAACACAACATAGAAGAGCCACCTCGACAGCGAAAGAGGCCATCCTAGTACCAGGATCATTAATACCAGAGAAACCAGAGAGGATAAAGCGCTTTGAGGCGACTTTTGTTGTGATTTGGCGCTATATAAATAAAATTGAATTGAATTGAATTGAATTGAAATTGAATTGAATTGAAAATAATTTGGATTTGTAACATATACTACAGGAATGAATACAGTGGGGCAAAAAAGTATTTAGTCAGCCACCGATTGTGCAAGTTCCCCCACTTAAAATGATGACAGAGGTCAGTAATTTGCACCAGAGGTACACTTCAACTGTGAGAGACAGAATGTGAAAAAAAAATCCATGAATTCACATGGCAGGATTTGTAAAGAATTTATTCGTAAATCAGGGTGGAAAATAAGTATTTGGTCAATAACAAAAATACAACTCAATACTTTGTAACATAACCTTTGTTGGCAATAACAGAGGTCAAACGTTTACTATAGGTCTTTACCAGGTTTGCACACACAGTAGCTGGTATTTTGGCCCATTCCTCCATGCAGATCTTCTCAAGAGCAGTGATGTTTTGGGGCTGTCGCCGAGCAACACGGACTTTCAACTCCCGCCACAGATTTTCTATGGGGTTGAGGTCTGGAGACTGGCTAGGCCACTCCAGGACTTTCAAATGCTTCTTACGGAGCCACTCCTTTGTTGCCCGGGCGGTGTGTTTTGGATCATTGTCATGTTGGAAGACCCAGCCTCGTTTCATCTTCAAAGTTCTCACTGATGGAAGGAGGTTTTGGCTCAAAATCTCACGATACTTGGCCCCATTCATTCTGTCCTTAACACGGATCAGTCGTCCTGTCCCCTTGGCAGAAAAACAGCCCCATAGCATGATGTTTCCACCCCCATGCTTCACAGTAGGTATGGTGTTCTTGGGATGCAACTCAGTATTCTTCTTCCTCCAAACACGACGAGTTGAGTTTATACCAAAAAGTTCTACTTTGGTGTCATCTGACCACATGACATTCTCCCAATCCTCTGCTGTATCATCCATGTGCTCTCTGGCAAACTTCAGACGGGCCTGGACATGCACTGGCTTCAGCAGCGGAACACGTCTGGCACTGCGGGATTTGATTCCCTGCCGTTGTAGTGTGTTACTGATGGTGACCTTTGTTACTTTGGTCCCAGCTCTCTGCAGGTCATTCACCAGGTCCCCCCGTGTGGTTCTGGGATCTTTGCTCACCGTTCTCATGATCATTTTGACCCCACGGGATGAGATCTTGCGTGGAGCCCCAGATCGAGGGAGATTATCAGTGGTCTTGTATGTCTTCCATTTTCTGATGATTGCTCCCACAGTTGATTTTTTCACACCAAGCTGCTTGCCTATTGTAGATTCACTCTTCCCAGTCTGGTGCAGGTCTACAATTCTTTTCCTGGTGTCCTTCGAAAGCTCTTTGGTCTTGGCCATGGCGGAGTTTGGAGTCTGACTGGTTGAGGCTGTGGACAGGTGTCTTTTATACAGATGATGAGGTCAAACAGGTGCCATTCATACAGGTAACGAGTGGGGGACAGAAAAGCTTCTTACAGAAGACGTTACAGGTCTGTGAGAGCCAGGGATTTTCCTTGTTTGAGGTGACCAAATACTTATTTTCCACCCTGATTTACGAATAAATTCTTTACAAATCCTACCATGTGAATTCATGGATTTTTTTTCACATTCTGTCTCTCACAGTTGAAGTGTACCTCTGGTGCAAATTACTGACCTCTGTCATCATTTTAAGTGGGGGAACTTGCACAATCGGTGGCTGACTAAATACTTTTTTGCCCCACTGTATAATGTCATTATCTAAAAGTCCACCGGCTCATCTGAGGATGATGAGCAGTACTTCTAACATCACACAAAGCAAAGGTCGTTATCACACTGCTCATGAAGGTTTGCCGGGAGCTTCTGGTGAAGATGGTGAGCCATGCTTGATCCATGTGATTCAGTCTTCCTCATGTTTCTGACGTGTCTTCCTCTGTGGGGGAACAGAACATCTGGCACACAACATCTGTGTTGGAAGAAAGGGAGGATTTCAAACCTACAAGACTACAAGCTACATCTTTCTTATTAAACATTGTTATTTAATCAGTTTTTAAAAACTATAAATGGTGAAGCTGTACTGCAAAAATAATGAGGCTCACTGAAACACACAGCAACTCACAACTGTGGATATCAGCTTCAGTTTAAACATATATTCCCTGAAAAACCATCACTGACAGCTGAACACACCTTTCTTTTCCTTAAATAAGCACTAAGACAGCATCACTCATCTACTGGCTGAGGAAAGGTCAGCAGAGTTGATGCTAGAGCTGAGCCATGTTTTAATGGCCCTAATTAAACTTTACTGTCATCTGCTTGGGTCTTTTTATTCTGTCTTTGCTTATCTCAGAGTTTAGTGGTGGCTAATAATAAGGGCTAAGGGTCTGAATGACGAGTGAGTGGAACAGAATAAGTACAATAAAAAGCTGTCTTTCTGAAATGACAATGTCACAAATGTTAGTCATTTATAAAACCTGCACTTTATGACTGGGGATTATGGTTTTACTTAAAAAGATAAAGGTGTGCTTGATAACAGGAAGTCTATTGTAGTTACAGTAGGGCCAGTGTGAGAATAGCCACACATGGGTCATTCGATTTTCCAGAAATGCTTCCGCCCGATCATCTCCAATTTGACTAAAGATCCAAAGTTTGGTCATATGTGAAATTTCAGCTTTGTATATCACAGACTTTTCTACATATTTAAACAAAAACCCACTTTCAGACCTGTTTTTTGCACATTTAAATCTGAGGCCATAATTACACATGCATAGCTCAAAAACGATTCAAGTTAAAAGCCTGAAATTTTCACATAAAATTAAATCAGGATCTATTATTTTCAGACACATACATCACAGAATCTCTCAGTATTAGGTAGTTAAAAAGGAAAAACCTTCAAAGAATGCTTGAAAATTTTGCATGTGAGCACAAACTAATAAAAAGACAACTAGAGACAATGTTAGAGCGAGACATGTATTTTAAAATAATGTAAAATAAAACATTTTTGTCTCAAAAATTAAGAAAATTCTATTTTCATTCAACTTTCATGTAGGATTAAGCAAGCATCACACACTGGACCACAGAAACAAAGTAATCGCTGGATAAAATAGACCTAAGTGTTTCTAAATGGAACTGATGTATTTTTTGTGGTACAACTTTACTAATTTTGTCAATACAGCATGAATACTGAATGAGTACTTCCTTTATATGTGTGACTAAGAATTGCACATTAAAAAGTATTCTACATGCTTTATTATGGCATTGTTATGAATTATATACCATTCAGAAATTGTCACTGGGCATCTTTTGTAATATGAAGTTTTGCTCAAACATGGGACTTCACAGGACTGTTTATTTATTTTTATTTTTCAACTAGTCACTATGATACGGAGCCCCGCAGGGGACATGGGAGAAAAAAAAATTAAGACGGATCTTGCAAAAGTTGAATTCCAACAATGGCGGCAGCTACTTAGTTGTAATATTACTCTTTCTGGGTCACAAAATACACTTTTAAGATATTTTGAGGCGTGAATGTAGTTGTGTAAACGTCAGATATCTGCTCGGTTTACAAGACATCACATATTTGCAAAAGTGCTCCGACGTTTTCGGAGCTCTGACACCCACTAGCTCGAAGCTAACGGGAGGTCGAGACCTACCACAGCCGGGAGGAACACCGCTTTCCCGGTACATCGTGCCTCAACCTCCTGGTCGGCTTCGAGCTAGCGGCCTCAGAAGAATGCGGCTAAAACTTTTGCGAGATCTCGCAAAAGTCTGTCTTAATTTTTTTTCTCCCATGTCCCCTGCGGGGCTCCGTACTATGCTGTGACTAGTTGAAAAATAAAAATAAATTAGCTAGCTCGTTAACACGTTGATACCCTGCAGCCCCATGCACAGGGCGATCCGCCATAACTCGCTAACGGAGATTTGCTGCAGTTATGGCGTTAACATAATTTTAACGAGATGAACACTGACAGCACTAATCCATATACATTTTTATCATGAAAAATGTTTAAATAAAATTAAAAATTGGAATGAAAATTTCAGCATTTTGGTTGCAAACAAGGTTTTTTGAGCTAGAAGTGACTGAATTTAAGTGGCGTGCCAAGTTATCAGCAAATGTTGACAAACACCGTTAGCAAAATGAATGCATAGTCTACATGTGTCTGCCTCTGGGATAAAAAACGCTTCACACTGTCTCCACCAGCTTGCCTTCATCCCGTAGTGCATCCAGGTGCTTGGTGTTTCCCAGGGTAAAGGAAGCAATGCACAGCTCTCATTCATGTGATACAAAAGAAAACATAATTCATCTTCCATTATCTGCTATCATCTTTCTGTGGTGTGCGGTCCAGTTGCTCGTGTCCATTGTTGGCATTTTCAATAGTGGACAGGGGTCAGCATGTCTGCGGCTCTGCAGCCCCATTTACAAATTGCAATGCACTTTCTATCCTGATAGACATTTTTCAGCAGTTTGAGCTGCAGCAGCTCATCTGTTGGATCAAACCACGGGTCAGCGTTCACTCCCCACATTCATGGCTCGTAATGCTGTTACTCCCAATTTGTCAAACTCATCCAGATCTTCTGAATCCCTCTTTCACCTGCTTCTAACACATCAGCTTTGAGGACAAAACATTCACTTGCTCCCTAATACCCCCCCCCCCCCCCCCCCACTAACAGGTGCCACAATAAAGAGATAATCAGTGTTATTCACTTCATCTCTCAGTGCTCACGATGTTGTGTCTGATCGGTGTATATTTTAATGCTGTGTCAGTGTAAATGACGATCAGATTAGAAACTGACTCTTACTTTCAGGACTCCAGTGACAGTATGACACCCAGATGCTGCTAGACATCTGGATCCTTTCTATTTCAACTAAGTCTCAATTAAGTAATTAAGTTTCAATTAAGTCATTAAGCACAGCTGTTTCAGAGTGAATACTACCATTAACTGAATAAAAGAGAAATTAATCCGATTCAGAGCATCAGGAGACTTAAAATATTCTAAATTTGTGTCAACCACTTTCCTGATTGTTGACATCAGAACTTCCTACAAAGGTGCAAGTATGCAGTTTCTTCTTTTCACATGTTAAATTGCAGCTGTACGCCGTGGCTGATATCAGTAACATCGTACAGTTAAAAACAACATCTCTGAGGAAGTTATGTGCACGGTTCATTGGCATTGGAAGATCTGGTGCAGCTGCTGTAACAGGCTGATAGAAGGTAGCAGCACTCGCTAGTTATCAGCCATAACCAGTGTTGGTCAAGTTACTTGAAAAAAGTAATCAGTAACTAATTACTGATTACTTCCCCAAAAAAGTAATCCCGTTACTTTACTGATAACTTATTTTCAAAAGTAATTAGTTACTTAGTTACTTTTTAAAAACACGATTTACAACCTGAATAGGTGATAAAGTGATAGATCTTTCAGCCAATTCTACTTTTTCTACATAATCCATCATACAAAATGTAATCAAATGGAAAAGTCTCTTTTTAAAACTTGTTTTATTAGTTTTAATCTTTTAACTTTATGCATCAAGCAAAAATTTAATTATCTGCAACATTCTCTGACTGGAAGAAATTAGTTTAACATTTAAACCTATTTTCTGCACATTCCAGCACATAAATATATTTTTGTGTGTTTACACTCAGTCTTTCAAATAGATGCAAGTAAAACACAGCAGAAAATAAATAAAGTCAAAGACTAGCGGTCCTGTTGCTCTATTTTCACCTGTAAAGCAGGAGTGGGGTAGGCAGAGGTTTACCCTGGTGCAGGTGTGCAGCGGTCAGTGGAAGAATCCGCGAGTTTCTCTGTGAGTTTCCCATTACGTCGTAGCTACTCGGTGCTTGTTTGGAAGTTTAGGGGTTTTTTTGCTGTAAAAAGAAGTTTTCTTCCCACGCACAGCGGACACTAATATTTTTGTCACTTTTTATGGAATCAAACTCAAAGTAAGGTCAGTACTTCCACGCTTTAAACGCTGCACGCTCATACTCTCTCTGCACTCGATATATGATCCATTGTTGATCTGCACACAGCTGTTGTCACGAATGTCGCACTCGCTTACGTCACTGTCATGAGACATTCTCGCAAAAAAATCACGGTTTTAGTAACGCAGTAACGCAGCGTTCCTACGGGAAAGTAACGGTAATCTAATTACCGTTTTTGCAATAGTAATCCCTTACTTTACTCGTTACTTGGAAAAAGTAATCAGATTACAGTAACGCGTTACAAGTGATACGTTACTGCCCATCTCTGGCCATAACAGGACTATCACTCACCACATCATACACAAGTTAGAGCTGTGATCCAATCAAAGACGTTACAGAGCCAGGTTAAAAAAAATATTTATTGACTCTTAACTCAATCTGCAAAAATCTGCTCATGAATAATAGAACAGAGTTGCCCATTGCATGTATGGATAGTTGCAGATGTGGGTGACATGCTTTAGATGTTGGTACACAGACAAGGTTGTCATCAAAGCAGACTGTTTTCTTAGTCTTAGAAACTACTATAGTGGAATATTTATGTATTATCATAGTGACAGAACTTTATGTTGTTGCCTGAAAACGAAATCCAAGTGGGACAGACAGACTGTGTTGTAGGGATTAGTGATAACCACCAAGCTTTTTATTTGTGTTCATGGAACTTTTTGATCAGACTCTGAATTGTTGACTTAATATTTAATCTAACATTATTTGCAATCTGAAAATATCTGAATACAATTGTGAAATAAGTCTAAGAATATGACCAAACATTCTGCGTCAGCTCTGGGCAATTTTCTCTGTTTGGCGTTATACACATATTTCCTTTAGAGCAAAAACAGTACTGAAGCTTGATAGTCAGTCCAAGTTTTATAAATTTTATTACTGGTGTTGCCTCAATATCACAGGAGTCTGTGTGTTTGAAGAAATGTGCCTGCGGCGCAACCAGCAGATTAAACCTGATGCTATCTCTCCAAACACCACAAATGGAAAGAACGAGTTAGAAAGCTCAGCTGAAAATCTTTCAGCAACATGTTTAACAGCTCCTACATCACACCAGTGAAACAGCCCTTTGGGTATATTAGAAACTGGTGGTTTCATAATGTAAATGTAAAATGGGCTTTTGTTTTGCAGAGGCAGTTATTGCAATGTAACAACAAAATGTAAAAATATATGCATTTTTAAAACTGTAATGTTTTGTTTATTAAAGGTCATGCAGTGTTGGGAAGGTAGAGACTGTATTTAGTTTAAATAACGTTACCAAAGTATTTTCTCTGTGTAGATGAGTTACAGGAAAGGTGAACACAAAAGCTTCTAAAATGTCATTGGGCCTCCTTTTCTACTTTATTGGTAGAAAGATTGGTTAACAAGGCTTTCAATAGATTCAGAGTGTAGAGTATACTGAGGTCCCGTGGTGAGAGGCGGCAGGCTGGGCTGGATATCATAGTATCTGTCACGGTCTGCGGAGACAGGCCGTGCGGTGGTGTGTGTGATGGACCCAGGTGTGTACATAAGTGAGTAGACGGGAGTGAACTTAACAGAAAGCGAGCCTTTATTATGGCTGAAGACAAAGTGCACAAACACAGCAGGGATAGCGTGACTAAACTAGACTATAACTAAACTGGGAACACTAGTACTGTGACAAACTAAGAAGACTCAGAGACTATGATGATCACTGCAAAGACTGACCGTGAAAACATGGAGGTGAGAACAGAGACGACGCGACACTGAACACAGCAAGACTGAGGACTAAATACACACATGAGGTGATCAGAGGAAGTGGAGACACATGAGGACACAGCTGACTAGAATGAAACATAATTACAGGGGAGAGTAAAGCTAAATGCAGTGAACAAAGAACACCAGACGCTTTCAAAATAAAACAGGAAACCCAGAGACATGAAGATAAATCATGACATGAACTTAACATAACCACACAGACATGAAACATGACAGGTAGACGCACGAATCAGGGAGACTGAGTACAGGGGGAGATGACAGAAATAAAGGACTAAATAGCCACCTAGAAATTAACTCGATCAAAAATGGATACAAAAACACATAAAACTCAAACACTGGGTCACATGACCCAGCCCATGACAGCATCCCCTTGGCTGGCTCTTCTTATTTCTACACAAGAGGATAGTAAAAGAGTTCCATCGAATCTCTTGTGAGTGGTAGGAGGACGTCACGTTCTCTCTGTCTCTCTCCTAATGCCATCTCTCCTCTATGATATTTATTTATGTGTGGTTTTTGTTTTTTTAATATCTTGTCCTGTTTGGCAGCTTTTGCAATCAGAATTGTGATCTGAATGCACGGTGGTGCCAAACACATTTTTCTTTTGCAAGAACAGCTCTGTAGGATCTCTATAGGCTCCTCATGTTCACATGAATCTTTCATTTTTTTAAATTTTTATTTGTGTTATTTCAGATATGACATGATATGCACCTGTAAAAATACAAAAAACAAAACAAACATGTATCAGCTGGGACACAAAAAAATACACAAAAGACACCCATACATCAATGTTCCTATAGTGTGTGTGTGTGTGTGTGAGAGAGAGAATTGAAAGTCTGCTACTACCTTAAGTAGTGACCACCTGGCACCCGGCGCTGGATCGTTGTATTGCAACAGTTAGTGAAAGCTGGATCTTTAACCACTGTTTGCTCTTCGCTTCTGTTGTTTCCTGTCTGACAAGTGATCCTGACACGTGTGTATTCGACATCGATGCCTCTCGGCTGACTTGTTTCAGACACGTCCAGTCTGGCGGCGACCCTGAGTAGACTTATTTTATGACACCTTGGTATCAGCTCTACTAAGACTGCTGCTCAACAACCTGGATGGTGTCCATCTTTGCATGGACAGATGAATACACATGACATATAATGTAATTGCAAGGAGGTATTTCTGTAGTCTATTGATTACTAGATAGTGGAAAAGGGGTGGGATTAAATAAGCTCATGCTTCTTCCTGCTCCTTTTTGAACATGAAAGTATTTGTAGTTGTGGTTGCTCGTTTTCCTTTTGTTTTGCTTTGTTCGTTTGTCTCTTTTAATTCTATGTTGTTGTACTTTTTCAACATGTTCAAAATAAAAATTCAATCAAATCAAATCAAATCAATACATAAACTCAGTAGAATCAATGACGAGCAACGGTAAAAAAGCTGGGAAACCCATTCTCATTTTTTAAACTCATATGAGGGAAGCCAATACTGCTACTGGCTAATATATATATTTTATATTTATATAATTAAAAGTATTGTAAATTATTATTTACAATAATTTACAATAAGCTGATTGTAAATAATAAACAATCAGCTAAATTGTTTATTATTTTAATAATAAACAATAATTTTATTTATTAAAATAAATAAAATTATTTATTAATAATAAAATAATAATTTTATTATTATTTATAATAATAAATTATTATTTATTATTGTAAATAATAATAATTATTTACAATAATAAGTAATAATAATTACATAATTATTATTGTACATCTTTGTCTGGATTTGTGTTTGGCCAAATATCTTTGAATATATATATTCTTTATTCATTATACTTATGTGTAATGAAAATGAATGTGATACTATTTGGATAATGACACAGACTTTGTAAGTTTGACTCTTTTCTTAACCAGTTCTTTTACTTCTTTTACATAATTGTAACCAAGGTAATACTGGATCATACCCACTTTAATGTAAAAGCTGGATTTTAATAACAGAAAATCTGCAGCATATCAACTAACTGTGAAGGCGAAGTACATGATGTACACAAGGCACAAACATGAACAACAAAAACACAAGTTTTTAAACGTTTTTGTTTAAAGTATCAGATTCAGCAGGACGAGTAACTGTTCGAAATCTCTTTCTTCTTGGTGCTCAGCTCTTCATCGGAGAGCAACATGGGGTTAACGACTTGCCCGTACTTGACATGCAGACTGGAGACAGGAATTGAACCACCAATTGAACCCTAACCATGCTGCCTCTCACATCACACGTAGATATGATTCCTTCAGTGGGTCTGACCTCTTTCGGTTGCATGTAACAGACCAACAGCTTATTAAGCAGGCTGTCATTGTCAGTGTGTCTTCCTGGCATGTAGACATATTCCATTTGGGTTTATTCTTCTTTAGCATGTGTTTAAAATGCAACAAGGCCTAACCTTAATATATTTGGCACCACCCAGGTATTGCTAAATGATTTGCTGGTCGACAGCTGGATGTCTTCACAGGTAGTTCTCAAAATGTGATTTTCACCTCATGGTAGTCTGTGCAGTAATTTTCACTGTGATGTGAATTATTGGATTTGTGTTCATGCATGTATCATTTTAATTTTACGGGCCTATGATCAGGACACTTTTAACATTTCTTTTTTTCTTCTTTTTCTCAGTGATCAGATTTTCTCTGGCTAAATAAAAGTTGAATTTAAAGCAGTTCCTCTCATTGACCAGAAGGTGGCATCAGAAGCCTGCAGAAGACTTGCAACCTTAAGTAACGATGTAGTAATCATGTAGAGGCAGACAATGATTCAGAGGGAGAAGAGAAAGTGTGAGGATCAATTGAAACATCCATTATTATGGACTGCTGTAGACTGGCGCATTGACTATAATTTCACCCCGTTCACATCAGAGGGATGCTTTTCTTTCTTTAGAGTCCTGACCTCGGTCCACCTGTGGAGCGCTGTATCTGTTGAATGCAACACAAAGCCAGCGTTTAACATTCTGCAGATGAAACGCATCTTTAACTGATGTCATTTCCTGAACACACCTAAATCGCCGTGGTAGCAATCGCTCTGAATTGAGCTATAAATGATCTGTAAATACTGTAGCTGTTCTACAAACGACCTCATCTTTACCAGTTTCTTGCAATTGGTGAAAATGTAATCTATGAAGTATCGAGCAAAGAAACGAGTGTTCATACAAAGATTATTTATGGTTAGACTTCCGCACTTCCTGTGTTCAAAGTTAACGTCTTACAGCGCCCGTTTTCATATCACTTACTCTTCTGGATTCTTTAACGCTGCATTATTTTCCCTCTATTCCATTTCTTAGTTGAATTAATTTTGTCTATTAAATTCCTCAGTAGGGTGCCTGCTGTCTTTTAAAAATCTCTCTCTGACTGATTTTAAGTCATTTCTTTGGATGTGGTTAAAGTCTGCAGCTCTCAGGAACAGCAGGAGTCTAAAACAGCTGGAGACGTACAGGCAAATGGCATTTTCAGGTGTGAGAGTAACTTGTTTGGGTATGTCCATGTGGTTAAAAAAAACAAAACAACCCCCCCCAAAACAAACAAAAAACCCCAGAAGGGATTATTCTGGATCCAGAGCTCTCATTTCAGGTGGGGGCACATGAGTAACACATGGCATATGAAGTGAGGCAGGGAGAGACAGAAGGAGAAAAGGCTGGCACACAAATCTGTGCGTCCAATCTGTTGTCGACAACACGACTGTCGTGCACAAGATAATGATCCAGCCTGCAATCCATCACTGTCTCTGAAAGACAGCCGCTTCTTTCCCAAACTGTGACCGTGCAGGAGGGCTGCAAATGATGCCTTCTCAAGCCGTGCTCCGTAATGCTTTGATCCAGAGCTCTGCGTCCCACACTCCTGCAAAGTAAAGTGCCTTATTGTACCTTTTATATATATATATATATATATCTCCATGGAAAGATATTTGACACAGGAGGTTATGGTTAAGGTGACGAGTGCAGTGGTCAAGAGTATTATTAGTGACATATATACTGTACAGAGGCACTAATCATGACAGCACAGGAACAATCCATAGAGGCTGGGGTCTATCACACCAGGCAGGACCCCAGGTCCAGGCTGTGTAAAGATGCCCCAGAGACAATCCAGCACATAACAGCAGGGTGCAAGATGCTAGCAGGCAGGGCATACATGGAACGCCATAACCAAGTGGCCGGCATAGTGTACAGAAACATCTGTGCTGAGTATAACCTGACAAAATGGTGATGGTTAACCATCCGAATATAATGGTGGACAAGCTGAAGAAGACGGTCGTAGTGATCGATGTAGCGATACTGAATGACAGCAACATCAGGAAGAAGGAACACGAGAAGCTGGAGAAGTACCAAGGGCTCAGAGAAGAGCTGCAGAACATGTGGAGGGTGAAGGTGACGGTGGTTCCAGTGGTAATCGGAGCACTAGGTGCAGGCGATCTATCTATACACACACACACATATTAGGCACATTAAGCACTGTCTATTAAGAGAGTGCATTTAAGTGCATTTAAACACACACACAAAACTTTAATGATGTAAAGCAACCATGAACACTATAATTTACTGTCAAAGCCAACAGCAGAGACCGCTCTGCACAGTCAACAGTGAGCAGACGACATACACAGTATGCACACACTACAGAACAAGATTTAAGAGAAAGAGCAGCAATAGGTATATTTAGAGGCAAGCATATATAATCATTAGCTAATGGTTATAATAGCAGCCTAATGGTTGAGCGATAGAACATGAGGAACTGGTCTTACTTGATACTACTCCAAATATGTTTTTGCTGTAGCGATTCGGACTAATGACACTTTTAAATTATGTCCTGTATATCCAACTGCTTGATGGATTCTTAAAGAAATCCTGCTTATGCACAGTTTTCATCTTGTGACCACACTGCGGTCAGAGAGTGACGGCATCTAAGCAAACCCTAAAATAAAAAGAGCCCACTAAAAGAACATTATGACAGAAGGTGACTAATAACCAACAACAGTTAACCCTTTAAGACCTACCATAGAACCAAGTCCGCCAGAGCTTATATTATATTTTTACATGTTGTGGAGCCATTTTTGGGAGCATTTCAAGTTGATATACATCAATACAACCATTATAGCCCAAATTTTAATAATATGTATGCATTAAGTCCATACTAACTACATTAATTGCAAGAAAGTGCAATACACTACAAAAAAATTGAAAATCGTTTTTGTTTTTTTAACATATATTTCTAGTTAGAGAAATTTAAGAGGCTTATCCCTCAAAACTGTAAATACAAAAAAGTTGCACAAAATAGTTTCCCACCACAGGAAATTTATTTTGAGTGTCTTCATAGTTTTATTTTTGAAATACACCAATTTTTATACACTGCAGGAAAAACGAAAATAAATATTATAGTGCAAATTTGCAAAAAAGCAGCATATGCATCAAAATAAACTATTTCCAGCAGTGCAATATGAGTCCTAAGCATCCCAGAAACCACACAGAAAGTCATAAAGTCAAAGATAACTTTTAAAAACACCAGTATAGGCTCATGAGGCCCTGATGGTAAAAAACTACATTTCCGCAAAATGACGTCACTTCCGGTTTCGGGCAGGTCATGGCGGACATGCGATAGTTCGTGCTGATGGACGTAGGAAGTGTTATGAACAGCTGATCGGATCGGCAAAGCGTGTTTCTGGAATATTATGTTTTTGTTGCTGCAAGTGCTTTTTATGCAGTTTTTGCAAAAAGCTTTATGTGGAAGGAAACTGTGACCGAGGACAAGCTGATGGCATAAGATGTAAGTACAACTCCTCCGGTTTCATATGCAAAAAAAATTATTGCGCTAGCTCACGTGGTTGCAGAGCTACCGGGATTTAAAAATAGTTGCGCAAAACTGAGTGTGCTGCTCTGACCGGTTTTAAAGGGTTAAGCGAGCTCTTGCTTATGTATTTTAAAATTGGTCATTTTCATACAAAACTCCTGCCCAGCTCCCCGACTCCCCTGTTGGATTATGGTGACTAGTTTAAGATCTCTGGCAACAAAAACAAGATATGTTTTAAAAAGTGTTTCATTCATACATACACTTGAAAACGTGCCCCTCACCTGCCTCTACCCCCACCAGAGATAAGGAGAACTAAGGCAGGTCTGAACTGAGAAGCTCTGACTCTGACCATCCTGTTTTGAAGCGTGCATTAATGTAAGTGTTTGGACACATTTCGATTTTCTGGCCTCAGAAAGCTACACACAGTTGCACTGGACTCAAGTAATTAGTTTTATGCAGTAAACTTAGGGGAATTGTACCTACAGGGACAAACTGACTCTCACCTGACCCTTCTCAGATTCTACCTCGATCTCTCCGAACCGCACGTTTGCATTTAAATACTATTAATAATATTTCAGAAACCAACGTTTCTTTGAAGAAAAGTTTTCTTCAGCCTAATTTTGGAGAGCACAGTAACTGACGGCTCTTTCAATAGGGGGCTCTTCTCTTAATAGTAATACTTCAGCTTGGACTCATTTTATATGATAATTAGAGGAGAGTGTGCATGTGTGGAGGGTGTGGTGGCAGCTTGCTGAGGTCAGTAAGGGGGTGTAATAGGGGGACAGAAGGTTGATTGGCTCATCCTCAGACCTCCAGAGTCTGCAGAAGAATCCCGAGTCCACAGTCATCAGCATGCACGCCATGTGACACCTCTCTCCCCCTTTCATTCTCTCTCTCTCCCTCTTGTTCTCACCCCCCACCTCCTTCTTTCTTTCTCTCCCCCTCCTCTCCCGCAGTGTGTCTCCCTCTCTCTCCTTCTCCTCTGGCTCAGTGGTGTGTTTCCAAGAGATAAGACCCTTGCTCATTTCACACATGAGCAGAGTGGAGTTGGGTAAGACTGTGTGTGTGTGTGTGTGTGTGTGTGTGTACCTGTGTTCGTGTCTATGTGACTGTGTGGGCGAGCGTATGAGTTTGCACATTTATATATGCGTTGAAGGTTAGAGAAAAAGCGAGCAAGTACAGACTCCAAGTTTTCCTCACTTGCTGCTTCTTCACTTCAGGTTTCATCTCGCCTGCAAAGCTGTGTGATGGAGGCAAAAAGTAACATTGTTAATTTCACTTTTAAACTCACAATCTTCACTCCAGTAAGTTTACAATTATGGACAAACTCACAGGCCAACAGTTCTGGTACTGATGCGTGCAAACACAAATGGTCCAATATGTTGTTTTTGTAAGTATGTAATAAAACTCTGAGGCAAGCGTAGTGATATTTGTATTGGGGACCAGAGATGCAAAAATCGACATCATTTCAGAAAGCACAAAATTGGAGGGAAAAAAACAAAAAAACACAATAAGAAACCTGAAAACAGAACTTTTTGAGAAAATACGTTTTAGAAAATGCAACAGAATTAGACGTCATCTTCTGGAGACTCTAAATATCTGTATTCAATTCAGATCAAGCACAAAGAAAAAGCTCCCTTTCAACAGATCCAAGTACAGAAGACACGCTGTAATATACAAGAATATAAGGTGGTGGGCTCACCTACCAAAACACAACATACCACATATTTATTCACCAAGACTTCAGAAGGAAGCCGAATGCAGTGCTACACAATGACATCCTGTTAGGCTGTGCAGGTATATATGAGACCATATGGTTATAATTGAACAAACAGATCTTTTCAAAGTAGCACACACATACACAACACAGGCTGGAAAGCTGTGTGATTTACACAGTCATCTGCTTTGCTGGCATGCCTACATACTAATAAGTTGCTATAGGAACTAAAGCTGAAATAAGCACGACTCCTACAGAAATAACCAGTGTCCAGGGCAGCCGTCTATGACATTTCTTTGTATAAGCTGAAGTGAAAGCACAAAGCAGGAGGTGTTCACTGAACTTGGAGTTGTGTTTGAAGCTGGGAAGCACTTACCAAGAATACATTTTGTTCACTTTGTTTCACCCCAAAGCCAAAGGTTTCCGCTTCTGAACAATGGAAGCGATTCTCTACAAGGCAAAACTAATATTTGAACCAAACAAGTTGGCTGCAGTTAAAAAAGAGACATATGCAGCGTGGAAGCCATTTATTATAGTTGAACCCACAGGAAGAATACTGTGATTTCATGACAAGAAAAAACACAAAATATCAAAGTGACGAATCCGTGGAAACTGGTTTCTTTGTCTCTTTTTCTAAAACGAGGCTCTCCATAAATGTCCCGTATTAACCGCTAGTTTAAGTTTTGAATGTCTTTAAAATGTGTCTTTCAAAATACCCCAACTAGCCATCATGAGATCAGCCATCCAGGAAATTCAAGTTACTGACTGTCGCCTCGACATACTGAACAAGGACTAACCGGCAAACTGAGGGACACTGCACACTCATAATGTAGTTTGGCCTTAAGAACACACTGTTCAGTAACTCTTCCTCTAACCTGGACGGCTACATTTCTACTGATACTAGTGACTGAGACTGCAAACGTACAAAGTGTTAACACAATGTTTACTGAGGGGAAAAATGGAGCTGGACACAGATTTTCCCCCATAAACCATATTTTTGAAACCCACCTTTCTGGCTATTAGAAAGAATGAACTGGCTTTACCTTTCAGAACTAGAAGCTAGACCCATCTTTCATATAACCTGTGGTTACATATAGCCCTGATCAGCCATTCTCAAAGTCAAGAGTGCCGCTGTTAGAAGGTGAGAGTCACGTGGGGCCCACCCAACCTCTTCAGTCTAATCTAAAAACAAGAAAACGTGATGGGCTTCCTTAAAGATTTAATTTAAAAGCAAACATAAACTGCACAGGCTGTTGGCCATAAATGAGTACTGCTACCTTTGCAGCCCACCAGGTGGCCCCAGCCCTCATTTTGGAATTACTGCGCTAGATGAGAAGGGACTTAACTCAGGGTTAGTGTAGGCTTTTGTTTTAGCATCAAGCTAAACAGCAAACTTTCAGAAACAAAACGACAGTACATTTAGCGTTACAGGTTTTTTGATGAAAACTTTTCCATTCAGGTGAAAAATCTGGGGAACTTTCATCCTTTAACCCTTTAAAACTGTTCTGAGCGGCACGCTCCGTTTTGCGCAACTATTTTTAAATCCCAGTAGCACTGCAACCATGTGAGCTAGCGCAATAATTTTTTTTGCATATGAAACCGGAGGAGTTGTACTTACATCTTATGCCATCAGCTTGTCCTCGGTCACAGTTTCCTTCCACATATAGTTTTGCAAAAACTGCATAAAAAGCACTTGCAGCAACAAAAACATAATATTCCAGAAACACGCTTTGCTGATCCGATCAGCTGTTCATAACACTTCCTACTCCATCAGCGAAAACTATCGCATGTCCGCCATGACCTGCCCAAAACCAGAAGTGACGTCATTTTGCGGAAATGTAGTTTTTTACCATCAGGGCCTCATGAGCCTATACTGGTGTTTTTAAAAGTTATGTTTGACTTTATGACTTTCTGTGTGGTTTCTGGGATGCTTAGGACTCATATTGCACTGCTGGAAATAGTTTATTTTGATGCATATGCTGCTTTTTTGCAAATTTGCATTATAATATTTATTTTCGTTTTTCCTGCAGTGTATAAAAATTGGTGTATTTCAAAAACAAAACTATGAAGACACTCAAAATAAATTTCCTGTGGTGGGAAACTATTTTGTGCAACTTTTTTGTATTTACAGTTTTGAGGGATAAGCCTCTTAAATTTCTCTAACTAGAAATATATGTTAAAAAAACAAAAACAATTTTCAATTTTTTTGTAGTTTATTGCACTTTTTTACAATTTATGTAATTACTATACACTTAATGCATACATATTATTAAAATTTGGGCTATAATGGTTGTATTGATGTATAGCAACTTGAAATGCTCCCAAAAATGGCTCCACAGCATGTAAAGATATAATATAAGCTCTGGCGGACTTGGTTCTATGGTAGGTCTTAAAGGGTTAACATCTCCTAGCTCGCCAGTCAATTAGTAGGTCTTAAAAAGTTAAACTAAGCACAGCTAAAAAGAAATGTATTTGTAGAGGATGTTAAAGGTTTGTGCAGATTTGTTTTGGCTCCATTTCATGACCTTCACTTTGTAGACGGCACCAAAAAAGCCCAAGTTCAATCTGCATTTGGAATTTAGGGAATAAACAACATCTCTGTGCCGCAATTAGTTTAAATTAAAGCCTTAAACAATGTTTTCTTCCCCTGCATTTATCTTTTTCATTAGTTCCACTGCGTTTCAGAGTAAAAGTGAAAAATTACTTACCTCGCAGTCTCATCAGGGATGGTAAGAGCACATCGGAAGATGGCGCACGAAAAGAGTTATCCATGCAAATACGAGCTAATGAAGAGTTTGCTCTGTCCTCAAAGGAGCTCCTTTGTCTCTGCTACTCAGGGTTTCCTGAGAGTAGTTTGGCGGGAGGACAGGTGCTCACAGCACTGTTCATTTGCACAGACAGTTGAGTCCTTAGAGAGCAATGAGGAGGCGTCGCTGCTGAGGGGCCCTCAAACAGATTTGAGTGGTCTGGTTGGCTCGTGCCACAGTTTGCTGTCTCATTCTTGGCTCGTCTGTGTTGGGTTGCATCGACCGGCACTGTCAAATGTGGCAGAGGTGTTTGGAAAAGGCCTGTCTTATGTGCTAGCATCTAGCATCTCATTTATTTTCAACCTTGATGGGTCAGCCAGGTGTCCCACATCCTGCAGCTATGCATCGTTTCTTGATTCGTTTTAAAAGTGAAAATAAAGTTCTTTTTAAAACTTAACTCCTGGGTATTTATTCTTTAAAGTGGATGTTATATATCTTCTCATTTATTTATCTTGTTATTTACATACTGTTACTCATTAGGTGTCAGATATATAGCAGTAACTTTGGGCCACAAACAGGCTTCAGACTCCTCCAAATGTTCTATTTCTGACAGTGTTTTTTACTGTAAGCTGCAGCTTGCATGTCATTGCAACGAGGTTAAGATAACCTGGTTAATTGGAGCATTTCCGTCTCCAGGGTGATGCCAACCTCTCACCACGTCCCTCTTGAATGGGCTCCATCATCCCTTCAACCTTAAGTTGGATAAGCAGTTTAGGAAATGGAGGGATTCTCTATATGATTTCAAAGTGAGAGGATATTCCTAATGTAGTCACCTCACTCACACAGCTGTGGCTGTGAGCACAGAAGCCCCACAAACCTGCTGTTCAAACCTTTCATTTGTGACAGGAAATCAATCAGAACATCTTTATTCTCTGTCTTGTTTCCAAAAAAATGTGGAATCTGAATCTGATGCTAGCCACATCAGACATAAAGATCTTTATTTCTTCTTATTCAGCTCTCGGTAAGCATTTAGGAACCTGAGTATGGCAGTAGAGGCATGGCACTAGTAGAGGTTTTTGTTTTACTTATTTCATAATATGCAGGAATATTTCCAGTAAAGTGACAAGTTCGGACTGCCAGCACTCCCATCTTTTGCTGTGGCGCTGTGCTAGAAGATGTGCAGAATGTAGTTTGCTGAAATAAACAATAAAGCCGAAAAGGACATTTATGCATGTACCCTCCAGGGTTCTAAACTGTGTGCTCACAAGCCGGATGATCCCTCTCCACTTTATCCCAGAGGATGCTTGGTTCACGATCTCCAAATTACTTTACATTTTTATTTATCAAGATTCAGGACGGTTTATAATGCCACCTCAGAATGGTAAAGCTCTATCTTGATGCTGCAGATGCAGGATTTAACTGTGCAATAGACAAATATACAGTGTGTTGGTATAACTTTAATGTGGTAATATGCTTTTGTTTGTATGATTTGGCACCCTCTTGTGGCCACAGTTGGTACTTGGGAAGTTGTTATGCCCAGCTAGTTTGCTACAAGTGCTCAGTGGAGGTGAAACCTTTGCCCACGCATGCCTGTAAGTTTCCATTACATACTATAACCTTAACTATCTGATTTGTGATGCATGTGTAATGTGCGTATACTGAGTTACTATTTCAGCTGTGTCGTCATTACTCATTTGTAAAGCTACTTGTGTGCTAGCGACTGTATATTAGCATGTGTTTGCTAACTTGCTATGATCAATAATGCTAGTTAACTGAAGGTGATGTTTATGTTTAATTTAAGCAACCTTAAGATTTATGTTTTTGCTGGTTGTCATGAAAACTAAGTTTCAATTAGTACATTATGTATGTTCAGTGAATGAGAAGGTAATTATCTGTTTTGTGTTTATTTAGTTTTACAAAAAGAAAAGAGAAAGGAGAGAAATGAAAATGGATAAGGGATACCATGTATAAGAAGCCTTAGTAACATGGCCTGTAAACTGGAGATGCAGATCAAAGTAAAGAAATTCTCTTCTTCTCATTCTGTTCACTGTCTGTCAAACTGGATAAGCTAAATCACGCCCACATCTAGTGAGGACAGAACATACAGACAATGTATGATGGGGAATCAGTAATGTGCACAACCATAGTTTAAATAAAAGTTAACCCAGACAGTACACTCTAGTCACTGCACTATGCAGGTATGGATGTTGTTGTTTAATGTAAAATATTCTCACTATAATAAATATAGATTATGTGACAATGCTTTGATTCCGTTTTCAGCAGCACATTAACATAATCCACAAGAAAGGTGTGCATGGACACGACCTACAAGTAAGAATTAGACAAGGTGTGTTATGGGCTCAGAAAACATGCAGCCTGCACTCTCAGAGCCCAGAGTCCAAGTTTAGTAAAACAGCTACTATTACAAACACCAAAATCCAGGTAAATGCTACTTAAGTGCAATCTCCTCAGTGGAAGCAGGTGGAGTTGTGACAGGTGGGCTGGACGCTGGATCTCAGTGAATCATACTGTGTACTTCTCTTACTCATCACTGTAGCAGAATATAGCTCTCCAATCATGAGTTATATTAAGATGCAGTTATTACAGGATTGCCACAGTGAGGCCTGCTTCCTCTAAGCTTTGGAAGGGGAATACAGTTCATATCAGTGCAAACACACACCCACGGTGAGGTATGTTAAACTTATAGAGTCCAAACTTTTTCACAGTTCTGTGGAAACTGTAAATAATGCCTTCACTCCTGAGTAGATGTCATAATCTTTGATTTGGTAATTATGTATGAGAGGCAAATAAAACAAATAAAGAACAATTTCCAGAATTCACTTGATTGATCAAAGAGAGAATAAAGTGAAGTAAAGAGACGAGGATTTAATGATGGACATTAAGGAAGGAAGAATGTTGCACTGAAGGGGTTGAGGTGGGCTCTGCATGGTAGGGAAGAGTTACCTGATAACTGAAAAGTGCGGCTAAAGTAAGGAGTGGGGGTTTGACACATCCTCTGAACAGACGAAAGAAGACAAGGACTCTGGAATAAGGACATACATGAAGATATTGAATTGAATTGAAATTTTTATTTCAGTCAACAACAACAGATTATAATTTTACATAAAAGTACTCAAACAGTAACCGAAAAAGGAATAGGCTGAAGCCTTGTGGCTTATACTTATCCTATCCCTTACCCCCATAGAAATAATCAAATCCTTAACCAAGAAAATAAATAGCGTTGATAAATAAGTTGTATAACAGTTTGAAAAGAAATCAATGATAAATCAATAAATCAAAAAATGTTTAACAAACCAAATTTCTATAACCTTGTATAATACTAATTTTTAAAATCTTCCTGAAGAAGGACAAAGAAAAACACATCTTCAGTTCATCATTAAGTCCATCCCATAATTTCACTCCCAAAACTGACACACATCTATACTTAACATTGGTTCTCACTTTAGGCATTTCAAACTTATAAGACTATATAAGACCCGCTCAAATCATATTTTCATCTCTTAGTTGAAACATACTTAAATACAAATTGGAGCATTCTTTTTCATCACACGATATATAATTTCTAAAGTTTTAGAATATATAATGTCCATGAATTTTAACATAGATGATCCTACAAAAAACTGGTTGGTGGACTCCCTATATCCAACTTTATTTATTATTCTAATAGCTCTTTTTTGCAATTTAAATATTGAATCCAAATATGTTTTGTATGTGTTCCCCCAAATTTCTGCACAGTAGGTCATATAAGGCAAACAAAGGGAAGTATACAATAAATAAAGGCAGTTCTTATTCAAAAAATCTCTTGTTTTATAAAGAATAGAAACAGACTTTTTCCGTTTCACATGTTCTATGTGGGGCTTCCAACAAAGTTTATCATCAATAATTACTCCTAAAAATGTTGTCTCATATACTCTTTCAATTTCAGCATTATTTAAATTCGAAAATATCAGCAAAGGAAAAGTGGGACAGTCAGGGAGATGAAAAAGTACACAAGAGTACTGGAAGGCTACGCATATGGATAATACAGGTGGGAGAAGCAAAGCAAATTGCTTATAGTCAGCTGTATGTGACGCTGGGGAGTAAGGAGGCCAAAAGGACTTGTACTGATTGGCTGTGCAGGAGGTTAGGGTAAGTTCAGAGATGAACATGTACTAATGGATGAAGTGTTGACAGGTTTCTTTTTGAATAAGTATTACATGATTTGGAAAAGTGTCTAGGCTACGTCCACACGTACACGGGTATTTTTGAAAACGAGATTTTCCGTTTTCGCGTAAACGCAGAAATGAAGGAAAACGCTGCTAGGAACATGCCAAAGCAGCAGGTGGCGCTATATTCCTAACCGTGTAGAAATGTTGGCCAATCAGAAGTCTAGAAGCCTCGGTGGGAAAAAGTAAACAAAGCTGGGGCATAGAAGCAGAACCGAGTCGTATGTGTGGAGGGACAGTAGCTGTGTGTGTATATGTAAGCATTTAAACACTGCAGAGACAATTAACAGTAACAGTGTTGTAGAAATTCATTTCACCGAAACAATAACGTGGCGCACAGTGTGATGTCAAAAAAGGCGCACACCTTTGACGCTGCGTTTTCTGTGTTTTATCCGTTTTTCTCGTCCACACGTAAATGCAAAAACGGAGTTTTAGAAAATATCCACCCTGGCCGCAGTTTTTATAAATCTCCGTTTTCAGTGACTGAAAACGCCGTTTACGTGTGGACGAAAGGTGCAAACGCATAGAAAAATCTGCGTTTTCAAAAATACCCGGGTATGTGTGGACGTAGCCTCAGAGAATTGTTGTCATTTCACTGCAGCGTTTTGGAAAAACACTGATCATTAAAAAATAATGATTGTGCCTTCGTTTTATATATATCTATAGTAGGGGTGCAACGATACACAAAATTCACGGTTCGGTTCGGTTCGATACTTTGGTGTCACGGTTCGATATTTTTTCGATACACAAAAAAATGTTCATGCCTTTTTATTAATTTGTCATTTATTAAATTTTCACGGCACATTCTGCACCACCTCTCTGTGCGTTCATCATTTGTTTGAAGCCAGCTCACCTCCTGCAACCACTTTTCCGAGAATACGCTTCTTTTGTGGTTCGGACTCCTGACATTTCTTTGGAGGTGGAGGAACATCACAGTAATTGCTTAAAGGAGCTTCTTCGACATCTTTAAGAGCTCTAAACAAATGTCTGTCCTCCTCCTGAAAATCTTATGTACGCAAACATGCGTTGCAACTTCTTATCTTGTGCGCGTTTTTTATTTTGACAGCGAATGCGCACCTGCGGACCACTTATGTGTAGACCTGGTTATTTAGCTCGTCATATTGTAGCCACAGAAATTCTTTTGTCCATGAAACCATAAAGCTGCACTTTCTTTTTGCCTTATAGTCTGATTTGTCATAAATTTTCCGTTTTGTGGTAAGCTTTTCTTTGGCTGTCACTTCTTCACCCTGACCTGTCTTATTTGGCTCAGCAGAACTAAAATATATATCCTGCTGCTTTTACACACGCACTCACATAACGCTCAGCGATTCTCTGCGCGATCAACCTCTCACATGTTTAAGCTGCGGGAGATTTCACTTGTCATGTTTGCATAGTAAGCTAACGATTGATAAGACGATGTCAGAGGAATTGGTGCGCAAATTATCATCACTCACCAATCAGTGCTGTCGCTCTCTATACACAGTTCGCGCGATTGCAAAGTGAAAGCAAAAAAGAAGCGCAAATTCAAACGCGATTTCAGTATGTCACATATTGACAGTGGCTCACCGATGCCAATGACATAATTACCCAGCTACATTTCCGAAAGAATGCAAAAGCATTGACATATATTTTTCCTTCCTACGATAGGCCGACGAGCAGAGCAGGGCAGCCCGACTGGAAAAATTGCTAGCCCCGGGACGTCGGGCTAGCGATTTTGCGAGCCCTGTATCTGATTGAGGAATCACTCATCTTTGGAAAAGAGAGTTTATTACAGAGAAATGGCTCTTTCCAAAATAAAAGCTATACTATACGCTTCTTCTGGGCTATATTCTCAGCAGCATATTAAACATATCAGGTCCCCATAAGGAGAATCATGTGCTAACGGCTGTCTAAATGACTCGGGTAAAGTTTGTAGCATGCGTGCTTGTTGTTTTTGTCTGCTTCCACTTGTCTTTGCACTAGGATGATGTCGGTGTAAATGTGCAGTCATATTCATTGTGTTCCCACTAGTGCTGTCAGCCTTAATCTGAAATGAGGTTAATGCCACAACACGGCAAATCTCCGTTAACGAGCTACCGCGGATTGCCCCGTGTGTGGGGCTGGACAGCGTCACCACATTAACGAGCTAACTGCGCTAAGTCACTAGTTCCCACTCATGTAATTGAGCATTGCGTGGCACATCTGACATACTGTTTTACTTTAGTCCATGACTCGCTTACCTTCAGGGTCATACGTCACATGAAGACCAAAATAGTTCCAGACACCAGATCTGAATGAGGGTGGGGGAGGTTCAATTTGCCATGTTGCAAGGAGCTTAACTTCTGTCTCGCTAGCTTGCCCTGCGCTCAGTGAATCTGTGTTCGACTACTCCGCCTAGGCTGCACTGTCGAGCGCAGATCCACTGAGCGCTCAACACAGACAGCACCGTCAGAAGGAAAGTTGATAAAATAAATTAAAAATGTTGTATTGTTCGATACATATGCGTACCGAACCGAAAGCACTGTATCGAACGGTTCAATATCGATACGAGTATCGTTGCACCCCTAATCTATAGGGTTTTACATGAATCCCACTTCCTTGACATGAATTTATTAATTGAAAGACTGACTGCTTGGTTCATTGCCACCACTAGAGAGCGCTGAGAGGGAAACCATAACATGTGCTATCAGTAAAGACAAGTCATGGCTGATGATGAAAAACTAGATGTGTGATCATATTTGACTTCTTTTGTTATGATCTTTTTGTATTGATTATGTGTGTTTTCTTCCATATCTGTGTCTTTTGTAAAATATTACAAAACTGTATATTGTTGTAAAATGTACATGTCATATTTTCTTACATTAATATTCATGTTAACATGCATTGTTCTCGCTAAATAAAAAGAAAGTGGCCAAAGCATAGAAAGAGATGCCTTACAAGTCATCTAGCTAGTGAGCTATAACTCTTATTATTGTTGACAAAACTTACTTGAAGTCCACTGTGGTGACATTAGGTTGGGTGTTTTGTGAAAGTCATCATTAGCAAATTAAAATATTCTATCATAAAAGTCAGAAGTTGGATCCCTTGTATGCACAGCAAGCAGGAGAGGAGAAAACACAAATGTAGCTCTAATTGAGCCACTACACTGCAGACGTAAATGCTGAGAATGAGTCATTCTTCACTCTTTACAAATGGATGGGCTTAGCTTATTACAGTGTCCTCCAAGATAAGCTGTGGGCTGCTTGTAAAAATTATATATTTTGAGGTCCAATTAATCCCACGTCACTAAATGCATAAATTAGAAACTGTACAGACTATAAACAAGAGCCTCCGACAGCCGGCCCTTGGACTCATGTTAAGATTTATGCTGACTTATTACAGAACTATCAATGAAGACTAATAAAACTTTATTCATCCTATTTTCTTTCCATGCATCGCATCAGCCAGTGAGGCTGTTACATTTTGATGGATCTGTATTTGACTTTGCTCGAGTGCAGACGCTGTGACTATGCTACAGAGAGATTCACCAGGCCGTGCTTTTACAAGTTTTCCTTTGTTCTGAGCAAGAATTTCCACATAAACATCACTGAGACACCACCATTAACAGAACAGTAATAACGTGGGCTGAATGAGCTGAAAGGACATAATTACAGAGAATATGAATTATGGACTCATTAATCATGCTGGTGGGCAGGCAATAACACACACTGGTGAAGTGCCAACAAACAGTTATCCAATTATCCAGCAATTACCTGGTTAATAATGCTTTTCCAGGGCCAGTCTATTGACCTCTCCCTGAGATGATGATGATATATATATAAATAAATCTGCAGAACAGAGTCAAGAGCCAGAGACTGCCATGAAGATTAAAACAGCACAGGTTTTTTTTAAGCACAAGTTTTATTTCAAAAGACAGCAATCAAAGAAATGCCAAATCTGCCCGTGTCAGTGCCAAAAATTCACCAAATACATTTTAAGGGTGGCTCCAAAACCGAGCCCCCATAGACTGAAAGACTCCCATGTTAAAAAACTTCACAGCAGAACATGCATGTTCTGCTATTTTCAGATTTAATTTCTTCAACATTTTACTTAGAACAAGTGGTTAAAGCTTATTTTAGGTTTCAAGCCATGATTGGTTGCCTGGAATAAGTGTAAAAGACTTATTTTTAGCTTTATTATCTTTATTTGTGGCCTAGAATAAGTGTTTAAAGCTTATTTTAAGGTTCAATGTTCTGATTTATTGCCTGGAATAAGTGTAAAAGACTTATTTTTAGCTTTATTTAAATCTAGATATTGTTCTTATTTCAAGAAATCTTATTAAGAAAAAAACACTTACCCCACTGGCAGATAATTTCACTTGTTTTAAGCAAATCTTCACCAAAAATAAGTGTATTTTTCTAGTATTAAGGAGGTGGGTTTTTGCAGTGTGTTTAACGCCTAGTTGGCTGAGGACCTATATGTCTATAACTGTCTAATAACTGATCTCCATGAGCCCAAAAAAACCCCCCAAGCCCCCAAACACACGGCCAAAATACTCCGAGACGCGAGGAGGTGGCAGGTTGGTGATGAACAGACCGATGAAACAAAGGACAGAGGGAAAAAACGCACACACAAACCCACACAGAGGGCCAATTAGGGAAGTGGAGACAGGTTGGAGAATGATGCAAAGCTGAGCGTAAGAGAGTCACAAGGGAGAAAGTAAAACTCAGTGCAAGACACAAGAGACACTATCAATCAATCAAAGTAAAACAGGAAATAAGAAGCAAGCCCAGCTGAATACAGAGAAGAGACAAAATCCCACTCAAGGAAACACCAGGGAGGCACATGATAATACATGAAAGATGAAAAACAAAAGGTAATAATGTCACAAAACTGAAACCAAAAAGAAAACAATCAAGGCAGGAACACAAAAGGAAACCAACGCCAGAATTCACAAGAATCACAACTTCAAGCACTAAAATATTGTAAAACCTGAACAGAAACCCCGACTCAGAAAACCTCGGACCATCACAATAATAAGCACTCTATGAATGGTGCAACACAAAGACACACAACATCAGAATACTACAATCTAATTTCTTGGGCAGCTTTTAACTTACATCCAATATTATTTGTGAGATAATTCCATTGAAAATGTTCCAAAAACACCAACAGCACAAATACGATCAAGATGTCCAGTTCAGTGAAGTGTCTGAGTGGAGGCGGGGCTTAGCAGAGCACTGACTCGCCAACTTGTATCGGAAAGTTTTACAGCCTGTTGCAGAGTAAACAGACACCAAACTGACTGACAGGCAGCACTCGGCACAGACGAACGAGTAGGGATGGGTACCGGTAGTTCTGACATAAACGGTAGTAACCAGACCGAAAAGCAGCGCACATTTCGGTGCTTTTTTT
Organism: Neolamprologus brichardi; assembly: GCF_056152115.1. Classification (NCBI taxonomy): domain Eukaryota; kingdom Metazoa; phylum Chordata; class Actinopteri; order Cichliformes; family Cichlidae; genus Neolamprologus; species Neolamprologus brichardi. Next base: position 1,433,510 of record NW_028270135.1, read on the forward strand.
TTCCCTGAGATGTCACACCCTTTGGATTCTAGCCAATCATTTTAGGTTTCCGAGGATAGTAGGCGGGTCCAGGTACGTACGTTCTTTTAGAGCAGAGCTACAGATTAAAAATGCCCAAGGCGAAGCGGTCAAAAGTCTGGCTGTACTTCACAGCAAAAGATGCAAACTCAGCAGCTGCAACAAGTGCTTTAAGCTGATACTGTGATACTGTCAAAGGAGGTAACACCTCAAATCTGATGAAACACCTGGCGACGCATAGCGTTTTTTTAAAAGCCGAGAAATGCGCCGTATTTGATAGCTTGCTGCGAGACCTCACACCGAGCACATCTACTGCGGGTGGTGCCTGTTATCGGACCCGGAGTTAGCAACATCCCCCAAAAACCCGAAGAGGAGAGTCCTGGCCCCTAGCCCTGCCAGTGTAGCAGAAATGATGAGGATGATGATGCAGCAGCAGCCGTTCTTCTCTGTGTGAGTAGCTTAATGTTGTTCGTGTGTAATTTACTTTGAGTAGGCTAACCACGTTATTACATTAATGCATGTAAGGTGAACTAGCAAACATCATCATAGCTACATGCGGCTGTCTTCTTGTTTGATGGCAGATACTCCCTTCACCCTGGCCAAAAAGGCTAAAATGACCAAAGAAAAAGTGGAAAACAGTTAAAAATGAGAGGTTTTTGGACAAAGTTTGTGTTTTTCCATTGTTTAAGCTGCTTCCAGCCAAGAGTGATACCATATATGCCCCATAGCTGCAGAAAAGGCTAACATTGTTATCTTTTTACAAAAAAAGAGTTAAACATGAGAGTTTTTTTTGTGTGTTCTCCATTCTTTAAGCACCGGCACCGTTTGAAAAGTACCGGTTTGGTACTGGTATCGGATAAAACCTAAACGATACCCATCCCTACGAACGAGGGGAAAGAAAGCAAACTTCAGTTGACTGCAAGCTGCTGACAGCTAGTGGTAATATTTTATACACTGTACCTTTAAGGTTCCTCCTTGATTGAGAAACACTGCGTTTACCACTTTAGCATTAGCAGTGTTCGTTTCTCCTTCCTCTGTGCCACACTCCACACAGAAGGTGGAAAGAAAACTCTCCGCCTCAGGTTATCGTGGATATGAAAAACATGCATGAATCACGCTATCACAAAATTGGATCACTGCATTTCCCTCCGTGTTTCCTCAGGTTAGAAACCATCCCTTCTACCTGCACGCACGCTCCCAACGACTGATCAGCATGCACAGGTCTGAGCCCGCCCCTCAGCTGGCCCCTGTTTCCAAACCCTTGAAAAATCCTATCTGCTTATTAATTTGTTTTTTAATTGAATTTCTCCTGCCGTTTTTCCGCTTAGTTAATCCCTGCACTGGCCTGTGGGCAGATGATTGGCGTGTAATTACCGGCTGTTGGCACACGTGCTTTCTGTGTGCTTCGGCTCTCGCTCGGCTTGCCGCTAAGGCGGCAAAATCTTTTGCTTGATCTATCTCCGCTCCCCACTCGGCACCTCCTTCTCTCATCCAAGTCTGTTTCACTCTCCTATCTTCCCCCTCCTGTCCTCACGCTCCAACTCTTCTCTGTTCTTCCTCCTCACTCTCTGCATGTATCAGAGGAAAAATCACTCCCCAGAGGGAACTTTAGAGAGTGGGAGTAGAAGAACTGCTCTCTATTTTCTTTTCAGGATCAAGAGAAAAGAAATGGGGCCCATTTTTCCATTTTGTAATCGCTTTCTCTGCTGATCTATCGAGCGTGGCATCAGCTGAAGCAGGGGCCAAGTTAAACTCCTCCATTCTTTGAGGACACATGTTAATAAAACAGCCAGCAGATAACAGTAATTACCTCTCAGTGGCTTCTGCTCCTCACTGTGGGACTCAGTGTGAGAGTGGGGTCTGCCTCTTCTTCAGCCTGTACGTCCAAAAGATTAATTCTGTTTTTAATTACGGCACACCCTGAGCGATGCACCAGTTGCAGCTATCCTTCCATCCTCCTCGCTCCTTTCCTTTCTGCCTCTCTGTCGTTGCTGTATTAGCATAAGTAATTAGAGAGTCCTCTTTGCCGGCATGGTCTCGTGGATTAAATTGAACGTGTTGATCTCTTTTAATTCTTCTGTAGTTTGAGGCTGCCTGTCTTGTACAATTAAGATAGTGCAGCAGGGAGCGTGGTTGATGGTGGGGCTTGAAGCTGGCAACACCTGCTCTTATCTCTGATTTTGTTGTAAACTCTCCAGAGCTGTGTGGAGATTTAACTTGTGGAGCTTGTGCATGCTGAAACTCGAGGGTGAGCTGCAGGACTGTAAAAACAAACATCCCAGGGGCGACGAGGTTGTGTCATTTTACTCATTTTACTGGGGACAAGATTTACAAGAAAAAGACATTGTGCCCGAGTCTGGATAAAAAGCTGATATGCAGACATCACCTCCTTGTACAATCGCGTGTGAGGTATCCCGGCCCCGCAGCATTATCTTCATTGCAGTTAGGACACAAAAACTGCAGCCCATAGTGTCACAAGGTTGATGTGTTAGGTTTGCGGTAATGTAGGAAAAACTGCTGTGTGTGGCTCCAAGTCTGGCTTCGGTCCCTGCAGACTGAGTGAAATAAATCAGAAATAATAAAGACTGTGATGAAATAATTCTTTCAGGGTTGAAAAACACATTTGAGCTATGTGCGGTAAGAGCATAGTATAGGTGAGAGGGATGCTATAAATGGTAAAATGGACAGCATTTTTCTTCTCTACTCAAGCCCCACAACAAGCTTTATTCACCCAAGCATTTTTTCCTGTGTCTAAGTGCTTTCTATCAAACATTCACACTGATGAATGCATCAGGAGCAACCTGTGGTTCATTATCTTCAATTCAATTCAATTCAAGTCAATTCAATTTTATTTATATAGCGCCAAATCACAACAAAAGTCGCCTCAAGGCGCTTCATAGATACAGAGAAAAGCCCAACAATCATATGACCCCCTATGAGCAGCACTTTGGCGACAGTGGGAAGGAAAAACTCCCTTTTAACAGGAAGAAACCTCCAGCAGAACCAGGCTCAGGGAGGGGCGGGGCCATCTGCTGTGATTGGTTGGGGTGAGAGAAGAAAGACAGGATAAAAGACATGCTGTGGAAGAGAGACAGAGGTTAATAACAGATATGATTCAATGCAGAGAGGTCTGTTAACACATAGTGAGTGAGAAAGGTGACTGGAAAGGAAAAACTCAATGCATCATGGGAATCCCCGGCAGCCTACGTCTATTGCAGCATAACTAAGGGAGGATTCAGGGTCACCTGGTCCAGCCCTAACTATATGCTTTAGCAAAAAGGAAAGTTTGAAGCCTAATCTTGAAAGTAGAGATAGTGTCTGTCTCCTGAATCCAAACTGGAAGCTGGTTCCACAGAAGAGGGGCCTGAAAACTGAAGGCTCTGCCTCCCATTCTACTTTTAAATACTCTAGGAACAACAAGTAGGCCTGCAGAGCGAGAGCGAAGTGCTCTAATAGGGTGATATGGTACTACAAGGTCATTAAGATAAGATGGGGCCTGATTATTTAAGACCTTGTATGTGAGGAGCAGGATTTTGAATTCTGGATTTAACAGGAAGCCAAAACAGGAGAAATCTGCTCTCTCTTTCTAGTCCCTGTCAGGACTCTTGCTGCAGCATTTTGGATTAACTTCCCAAAGGAAACCAGAGATCGAACCACCAACCCTCCAATTAGATGTCCTGCTCTGACTCCTGAGCTGCACCCACCCTCAGCAACTCGTTCTCTCATACTTATCGCCTCCTTTCAACATACATTTAGCTATCCAGCTGTGATTCCTTCTGAATTATCTTTATATTTTAATAATTATCATTGTAGCTTTGAAAAGGAGAAGCAACATTTGAAGGCCACAGAGCAATCAAACAAGTTTGTTATTCACACCACGTGACTTATATGAGTGACACGATGCTGCTCAGCAAACAATCTGGGCTTGAAAAGCTGAAAGGAGTCATTTGCTGTAGTGTAGGTTTGATGTAAACACACTGCCACTCTAAATCAACAGGGGCCAGTCGTGTGCTCCGTAACACTGATTGTAGATGAGAGCCGGAGACGCAGCTTCTGTGACTGCGCTTAGCATGAATTACATTGTCATGGCTCGAGCAGCAGGACTCGTAGCTGAGAGATTACTTTGGTGTAGATGTGGGTTTCCTGCAGGAGGACGTGAGAGGGATGCTTATTAAATCTGCCTGAACAGGCGAACGAGGAGCCAGAATGACACTTTCTGAACGGCCGTTCCAACTACTTCATTTGCATTCTGTAATTAACTGTCTCTCTTAACCTCACCTCTTTTCAACACACCGTCACACATATTTATACACATGCTGAGCTGGTCACCGGTAAACATTTGTACTTGTGTGAATTCGCCATTAGTGTAGCGACGGGGCTTTATCAAAGGCGACACAGTCAGTGAGCAGGCGTCTGACAGAGGTGGGTTTAGTTTGCAGTTTGAGGAAAACTGAAGAAGACAAATTAATGACTTTTTGGAGATAAATGTGAAATTACCTCCAACGAGTCTTTGGACTTTAAGGCTACATCCATCTCTTTTAAACGCTCTTTGCTTATGAATCTGAAAAATGGAGTCGAAGCTGAGGTGCCTGAAATCTGTATTCCTTGTGATAGCCAGCAGAGGAAGACTCCTGCAGTTGTTGAAGGGAAAACGTCCCTCAGCTTCCTCGATCTGTCACCTCAGCAAGCACTTTTCTGATGGATTTATGGTGAATTCATGTTTTCAATCCTTGGTTGCCTGCCTGTGTAAGCTTACTGATGTTTACTTTGTAAAATACGATGGCAGAAAAATGATTAAGCAGGATCTGCTTTAGGGTGGGCCACCTGCTGTTTTTACAGCTGTTATCCAACGTACTTCACTATTATAAGATCTTTTTTTTTGCAAATAGGACAATTCCTTCCAAGACTTCTAAATTATTAATTATTATAATTTATTTCGTACAAAGACTGAAACTGTTTCTGTTTAGTCACTGAATTCACTTCCCTGTGTTTGGATCGTCACTACCTTCAGTATACAGACAAATCATCATTGGGCCACCTCTCATGGTGTTTTCCACACAACCGTTTAAGCCATATTTCTGTATACATTAACTGTGTCACTTTTTAACAGTTTTTTTTAACAGGGGCAGCACGGTGGCACGGTGGTTAGCACTGTTGCCGCACAGCGAGAAGGTCCTGAGTTCAATTCCACCATCAGGTCTTTCTGTGTGGAGTTTGCATGTTCTCCCCGTGTTTGCGTGGGTTCCCTCCGGGTACTCCGGCTTCCTCCCACCGTCCAAAGACATGCAGCTTGTGGGGATAGGTTAATTGGATAATCCAAATTGCCACTAGGTGTGAATGTGCGAGTGAATGTGAGCGCAAATGGTTGTCTGTCCCTGTGTGTTGGCCCTGCGACAGACTGGCGACCTGTCCAGGGTGTACCCCGCCTCTCGCCCTATGACAGCTGGGATAGGCTCCAGCGCCCCCCGCGACCCTGAAAAGGATAAGCGGAACCGAATGAATGGATGGAAGATTTAGATTGTTTATTATATTGTTATATTAGTTTGCATTAGAGACACTAACTGTCTGCAAACACCTGAAAACTACTCACCAAGTGAGTACTGAAACTATGAAGAGTGCCACACAAGCTCAAAATGGAAAAATGTCTTGGTTGCTGCGATAAGACGAAGGTGAACATCGCCTGTTGCATCACACTTTAGCTCAGAGAGTAAATGGCAGGTTTCTGCACAAGAGTCGGTCTCTTTCACGCAAGCTACAGCTAGCAGTGGCAGTGTCCTCTTAGGTTGTGAAACCTCTAGCAACCACTTGCTAACTCTTTCAGAAAAGATGTCGTTTTGCCTAGCAACCAGGGGTTGCCAGAGCATCACTGACCTAGACACTTGTGACTGAGGCCTAACTATGCGTGAAAATGCATAAAAATATTGTTGTTGAGTTTAAATCACATTCCTAACATTTACAGAAAGTAACATTAATATAAGGTGCTTATGATGTCCTTGTATATCACTTGTCCATCCTAAAGCAGAATACGGTTTTCAAGATAAGCCAGTCACTGTTGATACACTTGACCTCAGATTTATGCTGTTCTCATCAGTTACCTATCATCACATGCTCACAACTGTATAGTTGAATTCTCAACTCAAACAACTGAGTTGGGGGCCTTCAAATGATGCTTTGGATTTCAGGAAGTATGTCTAAGGTTCAGTTTATGGTTAAGATTCTGATTCGACTGTTAGTCTCTGTAGCAGCTGGTTTTGCCCACAAGGCCCAAAATTAACATTAAAACATAGTAGTGAAATTAATGCATTGACTGAATGCATTAATGGTAGTTAGCTGTTTGAATACATTGGGCAATGGCTTTGAGCTTTGCCATTTTAAGTTTCTTTTAAAAGCAACGTCTCTTCATACTTCTTCAGTGCACCGTAAGCCGCATAAAAGAAAGAGTCACTGTTTAGAAATGGAGACGTCTGTCTGAGGTATTCTGTGTGTGTACAGTGTGACTCTTTATAAGTGGATGACACCAGGCCTCCAGGAAACATCTGAACTACAGCTATCATCAGAGGCGCTGCAGTTTGTTCTTTGTTGTCACAACAGTCACAGCTCATCTATGGAAAACCCCTAGACAGTCCACACACTGCAATACACACAATTACTACATTTTACACACATTTGGCTTCATTTTGCAATTACAGCCAGATGATTCTGTACTCTAAATTTTAATTAAACTAGTTAAGTGTTCGAATAATCAGGGCATAATTATGCTAAAAATGAAAGGGAATTAGGAAATAGCCCGTGAAGAAGAAAATAAAAAAAAAGAAGATTGAAAAGCAAATACAAAAGTTTACATATATAGTAAATGACTTAGATGAAAAAATAAATAATTAATACATCACCCCTACATGTACTTACAGTCAGGGAAAAATTATTTGAACCCCAGCTGATTTGGTTTGCCTTCTAACAAAGAAATGATCAGTCTGTAAGTTCAATGGCAGGTTTGTTTGAACAGTGAGAGAAAATGCATTTTTAAACAGTAAGAAATTTGCATTTTCATGAAGGAAATACATTTTTGATCTCTTTGCAGAACGTGCTTTGGCATTTGGTCGTTGGCAATCACAAAGGGTCAGATGTGTCTTATAGTTGGCCACAGGTTTTACACACATCTCAGAGGTCGTCCCACTCCAGCTCCCTCCACAGTATCTCTACGGGACTAAGGTCTGGAGAGTGACTCGGCCACTCCAAGACCTTAATATGCTTCTTCTTGAGGCAGTCCTTTGTTGCCTTGGCCGTATCTTTTGGATCACTGTCATGCTGTAATACCCACCCATGACTCATTTTCAATGCTCTGAGGGAAGGAGATTCTCATTTAACGGTACATGTCTCCATCCATCCTCCCCTCCCAGTTGTCCTGTTCCCTTGGCAGACAAACACCCCCAAAGCATAATGTTTCCACTTCCATGTTTGACGTGGGGACGGTGTTCTTGGAGTCATAGGCAGCATTCTTCTTCCTCCAAACACGGCGAGTTGAGTTGGTGCCAAATAGCACAATTTTTGTCTCATCTGACCACAACACTTTTCTCAGTCCTCCTCTGAATCATTGAGATGTTCAGTGGCAAACTTCAAACAGGCCTGTACATGTGCTTTCCTGAGCAGAGGGACGGCAGTATTTCAGTCCTGCACCGTGTAGTGTGTCACTGTTTTCTTGGTGACTGTGGTCTCAGCTGGCTGGAGATCACTGACAAGTTTCTCCCGGATGGGTTCCACACCGTTCGTACTATTATTGGAACTCCATGAGTTGAGATCTTGCGTGGAGCTCAAGACCGAGGGAGATTGGCAGTTACTTTATGGTTCTTCCATTTGCGAATAATCGCACCAACTGTCATCACCGTCTCCCCCAGCTGCTTGTCTATGGGCTTGTAGCTCATTCCAGCCTCGTGTAGGTCCACAGTCTCGTCCCTGACATCCTTGGAAAGCTCTTTGGTCTTGGCCATGTGCAGAGTTTGGAATCTGGATAGACTGACTGTCTTTTATACAGGTAACGAATTGAGAAGGCTCCTAATGTCAACACGTAGACGGAAATCTTGCTGAATGACAGGGAGTCAAATATTATTATTTTATTCATTAAAATACAAATAAATTTATAAGTTTTTTTGAAATATATTTTTAGGGATCTTTTGGTTATTGTTCTGTCTCTCACTGTTCAAATAAACCTACCATTGAAATTATAGACTTAGTATGACCACTTATAGACTAACAGCTGGGGTTCAAGTAATTTTCCCCCTGACTGTATCCTATTATCTTCCACCAAATTGCAAGCAACCTACTGGGTATTAGGGTAGGTTAGATGGCATGAGGCATGAGGCAGCGTACACGCAAACACAGGCTAAAGCATAAAGACAGAAAGCCATTTGCAGCTGTTGTGGACGTTTTCCATTAAATAAAGCCTGCAGACAAGTGGTAGCTAACATTGTTTAATCAAAACAAAGAACAGAAAACCAAGCTTGGTGGAGAGCCTGCATGACGGTCAGCAGAGTCTCACTGAGCCTAGCATGGCTCTCGTCTGCTTCCCCCAACTTCCTCCACCATCTGTCTAACTGCATGAGTGTGAGACATGCTAAAATCCAGTGGCACCAAGGCATTATACAATAAAATAATGTGAATAATACATGAATAAAATAATTCCTATACATTCCCACCCCTTTGATTCTTAAATCAAACCTTAAGAATCACATTAATAATAGAATTTCTTTTCTGACATTCTGTATATCACATCAACATTATTGTACACTTAAAGAAGTTTCACACTGTGTATCCTCACTTCACTGTTCTCCCACCACCCTTTGTTCATCTTTAATCATCCTCACAATGTAAGCTCTCACATGCAAATGGATGGTAAATGGCCTGCATTTGTATAGCACTTTACTCAGTCCCTAAGGACCCCAAAGCGCTTCACACTACATTCAGTCATCCACCCATTCACACACAGGACATGGCAAGGTACATTGTAGCCACAGCTGCCCTGGGTGCACTGACAGAGGCGAGGCTGCCGGACACTGGCGCCACCGGGCCCTCTGACTACCACCAGTAGGCAAACATGGGGTTAGTATCTTGCCCAAGGATATTTAGCATGTAGCCAGGAGGCAGACTGGGATCGAACCACCGACCTTCTGATTAGTGGCTGACCTGCTCTGCCACCTGAGCTACAGCCACCCCAGCCACATGCAAATGGCAGCAACAATGATACAGAGGAAAGGCCCTCTTCAGAATATCAAAGTATGCATGGTAGAGTGAAACAGCATTAGGTGGTCATTCCCAGTCACGGTCATGGCTCCTGGTGTCTTTGCCATTTACAGTCATAATTCCAACGCTGGTCTCCCTCTGCGCTGTCACTTTTGGAGCTTGGCACGCTCTCTTCATCTCTCACTTTCTGTTCCAACGGGGCTGTAGATTTAGGAGCAGAGCAAGTCGTACACTCCTGTAGTCTTCCTCAACGTCAATGTAGAAACTCTTTCACATTATTTATGATTTTGCTGTTCAAAATCTCGTCATGACAATCTCTAGGAAGTCCATTGGCACAGCCCTCTGTGGGCTGAAAGTGGTCCCTGCGTCTCACCGGTCCTCTTCAAGCCTTCTCTCCTGGTCTTCTGCACCTCAGTCTGTTCTTCCATATCGCTCATGTCACGGTCCCTGCAATTTAAAAATGAAAGCTCCCCCGGAAAACCCTCTATTGCTATATGTCAACTTAACACAATTAGACATGCACAATAAAGTTGTGTATTGTCTCTTAAAAATTCCGGGGCCTTTCTCCTGGAGTAGCTCCACTCCAGGCCTGTAACCCTGTCATAAGAAAAAACATTAGCCAGCGGTGTGTCCTGCTGTAAATCACCACGTATCACCACTCTCCCCAGTTGGAAACAATTATTTTCCCTCTCTTTTTTGTTTTCCTTGTTTTTGTTCCCCATTTTCAACATATTTAACCCCATTTTTCACAGTTTTTACACCCACACATCAACCTATTAACTCACTTGTTTAACATTTCTTTTCCTTTCTCCCCAACCATTCTTCTACCTATCCCATATTTACATTCAGAGTATCCCCTGCAATGGCCTTCCTCCCTTCTCGGCAGAAAAGTGCTAAAATACTGTCACTCCACACTCTGTATTGTGCAGAAATGCTTAGCAACGGTGGACTCGAACCACCGTTTCCTGTGATGGACCGGTGTTTTTGCAATTACTTTCTGGCAGACGATTGCTTTTCTTTGCACAACACCGGAACCGAAACACAAGCCCGGGGACTTGAACCCCAGGATTTTCCTTTCTGGAAACTCGAACTCCGGAGTCGGCAGGCACTTCACTGCTCGGCCAGACAAAAACTCCCCATGACTGTATACAAGTTAGCTACAACTCACCCATCTGCAGGAGTCCCCTCAAAGTCGATGGTCTTGCTGGTGGCTAAAACACACGGCTCCGTGACTCCTCCATTTCCTTTGCTTCAACAGCCGGTAGGACAAAAGTACCTTTTCCCTCAGGGATGATCAGCCCGTCCACGGAACTGTTGTTCAGCAACCACAAAGACCATCCTGTTAAATAACTTTTCCAGGAACAAAAGGCAGTACACAGCTGTTTCACACCATAAGGTTCACACTCCCTTGCTACCTCTCAGAGTCGTCGAAGAGACAAAAGATTCTTCCTGTGGAGTTGTCTGCTTCCCCCAACTTCCTTACCAGACCCCAGAGAAATGCTAAAATCCAGTGGCACTAAGGCATTATTGTTAGGATGCCTGGGTCGTTGACCCAGGGTTTTTGAGTTTATTATATTATTTATAATTTCTAGTCTTTGGGTTTTTGGGTTTGAGTTCTTTCTTATGGTTTGTCTCTGTGTAATCCTTAGTTGCTGTCTCCCCTGTCTGCTATATCCCCGTGTCCAGTCAGTGTCTGTGTCTGCCCTGGTCCCACGTCTCTGTTCCCTCTGTTGTAGTGCCTGCCTGTGAGTCTGTGTCTGTAAGTTCAGTCTGTGTTATGTTTCCTGTTTTATTTTGAAGGTCCATGTCTCATGTTAATGTATCCGGTTTTGCTTCCCCTGTTTCGTTAGGCCTGATTTGCCCCAGCTGTGTTTCCCTCCTGTTACTCATTCCCTGATTGCTCCCTCTATGTATTTAAGCCCTGTGTTTTCTTCCGTCCTTGTCGCGATCTACTCTCATCTTGCTGTGTGTTCTGTCTGCTCGTGTAAGTTTATTTTGGATTCTCAGTTTTGTTACTTTTTGAGTTTAGCATTAAAGCTGTTTTGAAGTACACTCTTGCCTCCGAGCGTCTGCACTTTGGGTCCTCCTTACCACCACTCCTGCCTGCACACAGCCCTAACCTGACAATTATACAATAAAATAATATGAATAATACATGAATCAAAGAAATTCCTATACATAACTGTTGCCAATTTTGAAACAAAAATTAAATAGTCTTTGGGCAAAAACATGTCCACCTTTTTTGTTAAAGTTCAAGTTTATGTAATTAAAATTCTATGTTTTGTGTGATCAACAGACAAAACCACCAAATTCTGAGTATCAAAAAAAGTCACAGAAAGTTGGGAAATGTTCAGAGATGTTTTGCTTGAAAAAGACTTAAACTGTATATACTAGGCGTGCAACGATACTCGTATCGATATTGAACCGTTCGATACAGTGCTTTCGGTTCGGTACGCATATGTATCGAACAATACAAATTTTTAATTTATTTTATCAACTTTTCTTCTGACGATGCTGTCTGTGTTGAGAACTCAGTGGATCTGCGTTCGACTACTCAGCTTAGGCTGCACTGTCGAGCGCAGATTCACTGAGCGCAGCGCAAGCTAGCAAGACAGAAGCTAAGCTTGTTGCAACATGGCAAATTGACCCTCCCCCACCCTCATTCAGATCTGGCGTTTGGAACTATTTTGGTCTTCATGTGACGTATGACCTTGAAGGTAAGCGCGTCATGGACTAAAGTAAAACAGTATGTCGGATGTGCCACGCAATGCTCAATTACATTGGTGGGAACTAGTGCGTTAGCGCAGTTAGCTCGTTAACGTGTTGGCCGTCCAGCCCCACGCACGGGGCGATCCGCGGTAGCTCGTTAATAGAGATTTGCCGTGTTGTGGCGTTAACGTCATTTCAGATTAACGCTGACAGCACTAGTGGGAACACAACAAATATGACTGCACATTTACTCCGACATCATCCTAGTGCAAAGACAAGTGGAAGCAGACAAAAACAACAAGCACACATGCTACAAACGTTACCCGAGTCATTTAGACAGCCGTTAGAACATGATTCTCCTTATGGGGACCTGATATGTTTAATATGCTGCTGAGAATATAGCCCAGAAGAAGCGTATAGTATAGCTTTTATTTTGGAAAGAGCCATTTCTCTGTAATAAACTCTTTTCCAAAGATGAGTGATTCCTCAATCAGATATATTTATTTTTTATTACTTTGTTATTTCAGCAACATTAAATTTGAAAACTGTACTTTTGAGTTAAAATATATATTTATATATTTAAATATAAAAAAAGCATGAACATTTTTTTGTATCGAAAAAATATCGAACCGTGACACCAAAGTATCGAACCAAACCATGAATTTTGTGTATCGTTGCACCCCTAGTATATACGCTCTTGTGTGTTGGTGTTTTGGGAAACTGAATAGTAGTGATCAGATACTTTGTGATGCAGGTGGTTTCTCATTAGACTTTAAAGAACAGCCTGACCAGGTTCAAATATACATTTGTGGCCAGTCCACAGCTGGTCTGGGAGCAACAAAGAATTATGGCGATTTGCCATCTGTGCACAAATGTTTGGGAATGACTCTGTACTGACTTACTGACTACATAGCTGGCTACACCGGCTGCTCCTCAGAATGTGGCTTGCTGATGCGTTTCCTCTTCATGTTGTAACATGGGTTGTATTCAGTGGTTAAGAGGAGGCGGCAGAAACACTCAGCAGGACAGTCAAAAACTCACAACCACACTGGTACTGGGAATTCCACAGTTCTTGTCCTTTAATAAACACACTCTCTTCACCAACATTACAAAGCCCGGCTGCTGTCTTATCATACATGAAGCGCAGTGTTGAACAGTCGTGACTGTTACAATGTGCTCATGCAATAGATCATATGGTTTGTTGATGTGACTGTTAGTTTGAGACAGACAATAAAAAACTGATGGTTCATCCTGTAACCAGTATTTGAGAAAAAGGTGCCTTTTAAAAAACTGTTTCCAAAGTTGATTCCACAGATGCTTCTGCCCAACAAACCACACGAAATGTAAGGTTTGCTGGAATCCAATAACATATATTTTGCCCTGAACACTTCTTGCCAAGGTACTATTGTGATAAATATTAGCTTTTCTAAAATGGCTAAAAATACAGTAAGATTATAACAAGCCCAACTGTGGTTATTTCTAACCCTATCATGGACTTATCGTTTCTCCTTTGAAAAAAGTTTAAATAGGTGTTCTTTATTTTGTCTCTCAACCAACTGTTCTATTTCAGAATCTTCCATCCCCCTTTTTTCTGACATTCAGACCAAATCCTTCATCACCTGCTTGCTATATACACTGATCAGCCACAACATTATTGCTACCTGATTAACTGCCAAATAAACTCTTATTCATTAAAACAGGAGACCTCTGTAGGTGTCCTGTGGTCTGGCACCTGGATGATGGCACTGAATACTTTTGGTCCCGATGAGTGGGGGATCTGTAAACCAGGCTTGTTCTGGAGTACATAAATGTTCAAAAGCACTGGGATTTGGGAAGTTTACCAAGGTTTTAAACCAAGTTAGACCAAGTTAACACTCAGGTTTATTGGTTGCATTTTTTGAGCTGTTTGTAGTTTTTGTAGCTGGGCATATTGTCCAAATGTGGAGAGGACATTGGTCTGTAACAGTGTTTAGATCTGTGGTACATGTACCATCCATAGCACTATCAGGAACAATCAAGTTTTTCCATCAAAAGAGCTTTGTAAAAAACAAAACAAAACAAGTACCCAGTCTAGTTCTTCTTGGGACCTGTACTACACAGCTAAACAAAGGATGTATTTTTTATCTGGCTTCAGTCACAATAACATCAAGCAGTCTAAGCAGTCTCACCGTTCTAAGCTGATTATCAACTGGATAAGTCAGCTGTAAGTGTCTTAGAGCATTTTTACACCTATAGTTTATTTATGGTGTTCCGATTCAGTTAATGAGCTTAAATATTTGTATCTTTTCCCCACAATTTGTTCATTAAAATTTTCATACAGGGAAAAATTCAAGTCATCTCCAAGAAACGTGGAGGCACTATAAACCACGTGAGAATGTTCAGTCCCTTTATTGGCCACATGTGTGTGTGGGAGCAACAGAAGTAAATATAGGAACACTGTGCAGAGAACAGAGAATTCATACTCATTTTACGGCTAGCTGCTAGCCCGCACAGACGTTTGCACATCTATAGTACCCTGACTCATCCCAGAATGCAAAGCATACGTGGCTACAGAAGGTTTTCTAGCTTATTTTTTTTATTTTTATTTATTTATTATTCATTTCAGACACAACAAAATACATATATTGAACATAAAGTGCACAAAACAAAAAACAAAAATTACCTGAAAAGGAGTGGGACGAAGAAAACTTATTAAATCCCACCCCTATACTCACTCATCAACAAAAAACAATAAGCTTCCCACAGCTACGCCCATCGTTACAACCAAACAAACCATCAACAGCCCCGGGCACATGCAAGCATCTCAACGGCAGCTCGCAACAACAATTAGAACCATCATAACTAAATACAGAATATATAATAATTATAAATTGCGTTACCACAGGTAACAGGCAATAATAATTACATAGTGACAAACACACATACATATACATACATACATATATATCTACACACACATATACAGTGGGGCAAAAAAGTATTTAGTCAGCCACCGATTGTGCAAGTTCCACCACTTAAAATGATGACAGAGGTCAGTAATTTGCACCAGAGGTACACTTCAACTGTGAGAGACAGAATGTGAAAAAAAAATCCATGAATTCACATGGTAGGATTTGTAAATTTATTCGTAAATCAGGGTGGAAAATAAGTATTTGGTCACCTCAAACAAGGAAAATCCCTGGCTCTCACAGACCTGTAACGTCTTCTGTAAGAAGCTTTTCTGTCCCCCACTCGTTACCTGTATGAATGGCACCTGTTTGACCTCATCATCTGTATAAAAGACACCTGTCCACAGCCTCAACCAGTCAGACTCCAAACTCCGCCATGGCCAAGACCAAAGAGCTTTCGAAGGACACCAGGAAAAGAATTGTAGACCTGCACCAGACTGGGAAGAGTGAATCTACAATAGGCAAGCAGCTTGGTGTGAAAAAATCAACTGTGGGAGCAATCATCAGAAAATGGAAGACATACAAGACCACTGATAATCTCCCTCGATCTGGGGCTCCACGCAAGATCTCATCCCGTGGGGTCAAAATGATCATGAGAACGGTGAGCAAAGATCCCAGAACCACACGGGGGGACCTGGTGAATGACCTGCAGAGAGCTGGGACCAAAGTAACAAAGGTCACCATCAGTAACACACTACAACGGCAGGGAATCAAATCCCGCAGTGCCAGACGTGTTCCGCTGCTGAAGCCAGTGCATGTCCAGGCCCGTCTGAAGTTTGCCAGAGAGCACATGGATGATACAGCAGAGGATTGGGAGAATGTCATGTGGTCAGATGAAACCAAAGTAGAACTTTTTGGTATAAACTCAACTCGTCGTGTTTGGAGGAAGAAGAATACTGAGTTGCATCCCAAGAACACCATACCTACTGTGAAGCATGGGGGTGGAAACATCATGCTATGGGGCTGTTTTTCTGCCAAGGGGACAGGACGACTGATCCGTGTTAAGGACAGAATGAATGGGGCCAAGTATCGTGAGATTTTGAGCCAAAATCTCCTTCCATCAGTGAGAACTTTGAAGATGAAACGAGGCTGGGTCTTCCAACATGACAATGATCCAAAACACACCGCCCGGGCAACAAAGGAGTGGCTCCGTAAGAAGCATTTGAAAGTCCTGGAGTGGCCTAGCCAGTCTCCAGACCTCAACCCCATAGAAAATCTGTGGCGGGAGTTGAAAGTCCGTGTTGCTCGGCGACAGCCCCAAAACATCACTGCTCTTGAGAAGATCTGCATGGAGGAATGGGCCAAAATACCAGCTACTGTGTGTGCAAACCTGGTAAAGACCTATAGTAAACGTTTGACCTCTGTTATTGCCAACAAAGGTTATGTTACAAAGTATTGAGTTGTATTTTTGTTATTGACCAAATACTTATTTTCCACCCTGATTTACAAATAAATTCTTTACAAATCCTACCATGTGAATTCATGGATTTTTTTTTCACATTCTGTCTCTCACAGTTGAAGTGTACCTCTGGTGCAAATTACTGACCTCTGTCATCATTTTAAGTGGGGGAACTTGCACAATCGGTGGCTGACTAAATACTTTTTTGCCCCACTGTACATACATACGCACACACTTCTATACCATCCATACCAGCAATGGTAAGAGAACAGACATCACAGAGCACACTAAAACCATCATTGAGTATACTGTGACCAAACCAACTGTTTGTAGAGGAATTTAAATCTATGAATATTTTTGCATTGTTTCAGTTGTAAACTCAGACTGTTCCAGATTTTCACACCACATACAGACACACAAAAACCTTTACGGGTTGTTCGAGTTCTGGGTAATTTGAATTCCCCGAAGCCTCTTACATTATAAACCCTTTCTCTAATTTCAAATATAGTATGTAAATTTGCAGGTAGAAGTTTATTAAAGGCTTTGTATAAGATTATGGATGTATTGTAATTAACCAGATCCTGGAATTTAAGTAACTTTGCCTGAAGAAAGAGTTTGTGAGTATGATCTAGATAACCAGCCTTGTGAATAATACGCAGTGCTCGTTTCTGTACTGTGACTAATGGATTAGTTGTATTTTTATATGTGTTTCCCCACACTTCCACACAATATGGAAGATATGGAAGAACCAGGGTACAGTACAGAGTACGAAGTGCATCTTTATCAAGGTATGGTTTCACTTTGTTCAAAACTGCGAGGCTTCTGGAAATTTTGGTTTTTATGTGTCTGACGTGTGGTTTCCATGAAATTTTGTTATCAATTTTGACTCCCAAAAATTTGTTTTCACTCACATTATCAATTGGTACACCTTCAATGATAATTGGTAATTCTATATTATATTTTAAATTACCGAAAAACATTGCTTTAGTTTTATTTATATTTAATGATAATTTATTTATATCCATCCATTTTTTTTTATTAATTTTAGCTCCCTGTTTACGGTCATTACATGATCAGTATAATCATCGCTACTGAAAAATATGTTGGTGTCATCTGCGAACAGTATGAGTTTAAGTACTTGAGAAACATCAAAAATATAATTTATGTATATATTGAAAAGTTTTGGTCCCAACACTGACCCTTGGGGAACACCACATGTAATACCAAGTTTCTCTGAATGGTAATGCCCTATGCTAACATATTGTTCCCGACCCGTTAGGTAACTTTTTAACCAGTTACCAGCTTTCCCTCGAATACCATATCTTTCCAATTTATCCAATAAAATTGAGTGATTGATTGTGTCGAAGGCCTTTTTGAGATCAACAAAAATACCAACTGCATATTTATTTTTATCCAGTGCATTGGTAATTTCTTCTACTGCCTCAATTATCGCCATTGAAGTGGTTCTTTGCATTCTGAAACCATACTGACCAACATTTATTATTTGATGTTTTTCAAGGAATTTTTCTAATCTTGAATTAAAAAGTTTTTCTAAAATTTTTTGAGAATTGTGGCAGTAGAGAAATAGGCCTATAATTGGTAAAACTGTGTTTGTCATTACTTTTGTATAGTGGTATTACCTTCGCAATTTTCATTTTTTTTGGAAAACAACCGGACTGAAATGATAAATTACAGACATATGTTAAGGGACTAGCAATATTCAGAATAACCTGTTTAACTACAGACATATTTATTTCATGATAATCCATTGAAGACTTACTTTTACATTTTAATGTGATATTTATTACTTCTTGCTCATTTGTAGCTGAGAGGAACAGTGAAAAGGGATTTGATTTTATATTACTGATATTTTCATTTTTTTGACACGGGATGTCCGCTGCTAGTTCAGGGCCAACATTTATAAAAAATTTATTGAACCCATCTACAATGTTACTCATGTTATGATTTTCACCATCTGCATCAATGAAACATTCAGGATATGATGTTCCAGAAGATCCTTGTTTAATTAAGTTATTTAACACATCCCAAGTTCCTTTTATATTGTTTTTATTTTCATATAATCTTCTTCTATAATAAAGTTGTTTACTTGTTCTTATAATATCAGTCAATTTATTTCTATATGCTTTATATCTTTGTTCCACTTCTTTTGTTTTTACTTTGATAAACTGTTTATACAGATTGTTTTTCTTTTTGCAAGCATTGATAATTCCTTTTGTGAACCAAGGACTTTTTAATCTTTTTTTTCTTTGTCTTGTGTTCATTTACAGGACAATGTTTATTGTACAACATAGTGAATATATCTAGGAAATTATCATAAGCCTTGTTCACATCTGACTCTTCATACACCGAACTCCAATCTTGTTGTGCTAAATCGAAATTGACGGCATGAATTGCTTCTTCATTTATTGTTCGCTTTGCTATCGTAATCTTGGTATCTATTTTTTTTAAATCACAGTCACACAAAGTAAAAACTGGTAAGTGGTCAGTTATGTCACAGACAAGCAGGCCACTATTAATTTGGAAATTCATGACATTAGTAAAAATGTTGTCAATAATAGTGGCGCTATGTGATGTTATTCTGCTTGGCTTTGTTATTGTTGGATATAGTGATAAGCTGTACATCGTGTCAGTAAAGTCATCAATGGCTTTTAACCTTGTTGGATTTAGCAAATCAATATTAAAATCACCACAGATGAATAGTAATTTTTGGTTCACCAAAGCAAACATTTTTTCTATCCATTCATAAAAAGTGTCAATACTTGAACTGGGTGTCCGATATATGCAACTTATTATGACATTTCTCTTTTTTTCATTCATGATCTCAATAGTCAAACATTCCAAAATTCCATCAATAGCCATAGACATAGTTGTTACAACATTATATTTTATAGAGTTATGAACATATATAGCAACCCCGCCGCCTGCCTTATTTAATCTATTCATGTATTTTAAATCATATCCATTCAAACAGAAATCTATTCCTTTATCGACATTGAACCAAGTTTCAGTGATGGCTATAACACTGAAGGGGCGAGAAAATTGTTGCAAGTAGCCCTTAATGAAATCAAAATTAGAGTACATACTTCTGCTGTTAAAGTGAATTAATGAGAGCTTCCCATCTAGGTTGATTTTTTTTTAATATTGTTCCTGTGTGAAATAATTACAATTTTTAACAAAGAAGAAAGAAAATTACTTTCAGAATCTATTTCTGGGTCTATTATATTATGCTCCTTATATTCACAATCTAGATCAATTACTTTCTGTTGGAGAATTGATTTCAACGTGTCCATGTCATTTCCTGGTGTAATTAGAGATGTTGGTGTATTTATCATTTGATTGTCATTAGAGTTATAAACGTGCCTCTTGTAGTTGGTCAGACTGTGGTCGGATCACATTCACACCATCAATTTGGAACTGCACCAAGACCAACTCTTTCAAAGGGTCTTGGTGCAGTTGTTTTGGTCCACACCTGAGTGTGATTACTGTGTTCACACCTACACCAATAAACTGGACGAAGAGGGAAAACCAAACAGAGTTCGATTTAAACGGGCTAAACACCTGAGGTGTGAAAACACCCTTAATTGGCTGAGCACGTTCACCTAAAACAAACTGTCTTAGATGCATGCATGGAATCAAAATCAGAATCACTTTTATTGGCCAAGCATATCTACACATAACACATCTAACACATACAAGGAATGTGGTATATATACATACGTAAAGGTGTATAAACCAACAATATAATAAACAATCTAAATCTTGTATACAGAAATTACAGGATTACAGAAATGGCAGGTCTAGTGGTAGCACAGCACCAAACTGTTTGAAAACAGCTCAAACACCTGATACAGGCTCAAAGCAACACAGCTGGAGTGGATAAAGCAGCAGTGTGAGTGAATGTTATCTGGAAAATGATGTATATTATGTATAGTATTAAAGAGCATTGTTATTATTAAGCACACTCCTATTGTGTGGTCACTGAGACTGAAACATTAACCCTCTCAGGCTCAAATTAAACTTTTTGTTGCTAATGCACAACCAAGTCCTGCAGTGGTACTTCTGAGTAAAAAAAACCTCATAAAATATGTATGTGGCGTAATCAGGTTGTTAGTTTTTAACTGTTGCAAATGGGATGGTGACTGTAATTACTCGTGTGTTATATTAAATTAATGTTTTATGTAATTGATGGCTATTGCATAAACATCTTGGTCCTGCTGTTTGTCCGTTTTTCAAACCATCAATACAATAATACTTATAAAACTGGCAAATATCTGAGGGACTACAGGTTTTATCTGATATTAACATACAATCCAAAAAGAAACTTGGCTCTTCAAAGCTCGCCACATGGCAAAATTCAAGAGGCCACCTGTTAGCAGCATGACTATAATGGATGAAGCAGTGCAGATCAGGTTCTGTCACATCAAATTTAATGGCTGACACAAAACCTGCAGTCATTTTTTTAGCCTCTTTTAATCCATAGTGGCTTAACTCTATAAAAGTCCTCTTTAATAACTTGTGCTCGATGTCCTGCTCAGCATTAGCACTTCAGCCTGGCACTATTCTACTTAAAAAAGCTATATATTGAATGTGTGTCTACTACCATGCCAATCAATCAGGAGTGGTGAGAGAAAGGACCTGAGCAGCTGTGAGTTGAACTCAGGCTTTTGTGAGCTTAAAAGTCATGGCAGTTTGCGGTGCAAATGAAAACTGAGCCAGTGGGCCATTAAGGAGTGGCTAGAGGAGCGTCTGCATGTAATGGCTATTGAACAGGCAGCTCCAAATGAGAGGTAATCAAAGCCGAGTGCAATTACACCCTCCACTGTGTTCCAAAGCCGAGCCATTGTGCCCTGAGCTCTCCACATCTAATGACACAGGTAAAGAATCAAGCGGAGCTGAGGGTGAAAAGTGGCAGAGCAGGGATGTAATTATGTACCAATTGCAAGGTGGTGTTTGCAATTTAGCCTCATGACAAAGGGCAAGAATGATAAATGGGAAAAAAAAAGAAAGAAGTACTATTAAGACTGTTGCTGGAACGAAGCTGCAACGTAAAATTCTTTGATTATTTTGGGTTTGGTGCAGTTAATTTACATTTCCTGTTTTTAGGGAACTCTAACACACAAAAGGAGAAACAGGAAAATAGAATGTTTTAGCTGTGTAACTATTTTCCACTGTCACACTGTCATCCATCCATCATGTCTTATTTAAAAATTTCTATTTTCTAGACCCTTAGTTTTACTTCCACTGTGGCGCTTGAAGCCACTGAGGTGTTTGTTAATGGGGGTTGACGCGATGTCACTGGTATGCATGGATTAATTAACCCTTTAAAGCCGGTGGGAGCGGGCACGCTCTGTTTTGCGCAACTATTTTTAAATCCCGGTAGCACTGCAACCACGTAAGCTAGCGCAATAATTTTTTTTGCATATGAAACCGGAGGAGTTGTACTTACATCTTATGCCATCAGCTTGTCCTCAGTCACGGTTTCCTTCCACATATAGCTTGCAAAAACTGCATAAAAAGCACTTGCAGCAACAAAAACATAATATTCCAGAAACACGCTTTGCCGATCCGATCAGCTGTTTGTAACACTTCCTACGTCCATCAGCGCGAACTATCGCATGTCCGCCATTACCTGCCCGAAACCGGAAGTGGCGTCATTTTGCAGAAATGTAGATTTTTTTACCATCAGGGCCTTATGAGCCTATACTTGTGTTTTTAAAAGTTATGTTTGACTTTATGACTTTCTGTGTCGTTTGTGGGATGCTTAGGACTCATGTTGCACTGCTGGAAATAGTTTATTTTGATGCACATGCTGTTTTTTTGCAAATTTGCATTATAATATTTATTTTAGTTTTTCCTGCAGTATATAAAAATCGGTGTATTTCAAAAATAAAACTATGAAGACACTCAAAATAAATTTCCTGTGGTGGGAAACTATTTTGTGCAACTTTTTTGTATTTACAGTTTTGAGGGATAAGCCTCTTAAATTTCTCTAACCAGAAATATATGTCAAAAAAACAAAAATGATTTTCAATTTTTTTGTAGTTTATTGCACTTTTTTGCAATTTATGTAATTACTATGCACTTAATGCAGACATATTATTAAAATTTGGGCTATAAGGGTTGTATTGATGTATATCAACTTGAAATGCTCCCAAAAATGGCTCTACAACATGTAAAAATATAATATAAGCTCTGGCGGACTTGGTTCTATGGTAGGTCTTAAAGGGTTAACACCTCCTAGCTCGCCAGTCAATTAGTCATCCTTTTAACATAACAGCGCAGCGTTCACAAACTGTCTGCCTTCTTATGATTAACAACACACCTGACGCTGATTACATACATCTACCTTAAATACTTTTACATAAACCTACCATACAGAAAACTGAAAAGGTGACCTCTAGCGGAAACATAAGGTGTCAACTCAAAGATAGCTCCTACACCCTGGCCCCTAATTGCAATGGCTATCAGACATGGCAATTCTTATCACAAAGAAAAGAAGGAGCCACTAATACAGTTGACTTTAGACATATACATACACATAAATAAACACAAGTAAACAGAGCACTTAAATACACTTTTACGCTACAGTCTCATGTAACAGGCAAAGTTTAGTTACAGGTCTTTCAAGAATGTTAGTCTTTGTTTTTAAATGGACAGATCGTACAAGTCCATTTTTGTCGTGAATGGTTTCCAGAACTCTTCCAAGTGGCCAGGAACCACGTGGTGCAGAAGAATCCATTATAATGACTATATCTACAGGTTTTAGATTTTTCTTCTTTTGGTTCCATTTTTGTCTCTCCTGTAACAAAGGCAGGTATTCGCGTGTCCATCGTTTCCAAAAAAGATCTGAGATGTACTGAGCCTGTTTCCATCTTTTCTTTAGATACATATCCTGAGGGTCAAATACTCCAGGTGGTAAAGATGGTTTTCCTTTCATCAGGAGGATGTGATTTGGTGTAAGTGGCTCTAGGTCTTTTGGATCATCAGAAAGCTTTGTGATGGGTCTGTCATTTAAAATTGCTTCAATTTCACACAGAACTGTATTTAATCCATCATTGTCCAACTGTTGTTGCTGAAGAATGGATCTCAGAATCCTACTGACCATATGAATTATACGTTTCCAAATTCCACCATGGTGTGATGCTTCAGGCAGATTAAAACTCCATTCTATTCCAATGTGTCGCAAAGCATCTTTTATTTGGGTATGTTTCAGCGATTCAAGAGCCTCCCTTATTTCTCTGTCTGCTCCAACAAAGTTGGTTCCATTATCCGACTGGATGTGAGCAACTTGACCTCTCCGACTCACAAAACGGCGCAAAGCATTAATGCAGACATCTGTGCTTAGAGAGTTAGCCACTTCCAAGTGCACCGCTCAACTGGCTAAACAGGTGAAAATGACTCCATAATGTTTAGCTGTACCTCGTCCTCTTTTCACTTCAATAGGTCCGTAATCAACTCCGACGTTGGTGAATGGTGGGTTATCTGGTTATGGTCTTCTTTTCTTATCTCTCATTAAACGAAGGATTGCCTTCAGTCTAAGGAACCAAGTAAAAGCAACCTTGAGCCTTCTCCAGTCTGAGAAGTACACCATCAATTGACACGTAGCATCAAGCAAGTCTTTTACTGGAATAACATTCACTCCTGGCCTCATGGCCTCCCTTTTGACTTCAGGGTCCTTCTAAGGAGCATTCTACTAGATTGGTCGGCCAATCACTTTCTGGCTTCTGCAGAAAGCTTGGTCCTTCGATCCAGCGGCTGCTATGAACAATGTTCCCAGCCTTGAGCCCTCTTGTAGCATGATCGTTTAGTTGAAGTTGCAATGAATGAGACTCTGTTTGTCACAAAGGTAAGGAATCGTTTATTCTCTTTCATTATGTATTTGAGTACAGATGTACTATCTGTCCAAAATACAGATTGCTCGAGTTTCATTCTCAACTGAGCCCTTGACATGAGATCCACTCGGACGGCAACTACAGCCGCTGCAAGTTCCAGATGTGGAATAGTGGCAGGTTTTAGAGGTGTAACCCTTGCCTTGCCCATCAAGAATGCTCCATGGATGGATTTCTTACTGTCTTGCATGTGCGGATATGACACAGTTCCATATCCAGATTCACCGGCATCTGAAAAATGGTGTAGCTGTGCATGTGAGAGAGGTCCAAACACTCTTGGTTGTATACACCTTTTAACCTTGAAATGAGAAAGCATTTGCAAATCACTAAGCCAACTTTTCCACTTTTGCAACATGTTTTGGGGTATTGGTTCATCCCATCCCAATTTCCTTTTGCAAAGGTCCTGCTGCATTCTTTTGGCAGGCAGCAGGACTGGTGCAAGAAATCCCAAAGGATTGTAAATAGAGCTTGATATTGACAACATTCCACGTCTAGTACAGGATTTTTGAGGAACTTCCATTTTAAAGTTGAATGTATCAGTTTCCACACACCACTGCAAGCCCAGAGCTCTTTCTACAGGAATTTTTTTCTCTGTCAAGATTTAATTCCTTTAAGTCTTTATCCCTTTGCTCCTCTGGGATACTTTGCAACAGGGTGCAATTGTTACTGACCCACTTGGTCAGTGTAAATCCTCCCCTTTGACAAAGTGCTGAAAGATCTTTGACCAAATCAATAGCATCTGAGGTGAAGGCCACACTCTTCAAACAGTCATCCACATAGAAGTTTTCTTTTACCGTTCCACATACCTTGTCTAGGAATTCGAAACTGGCACAGCTTGGGGAAGATACTGCACCGAACAGATGAACAGTCATGCGAAGCTCAGATCTCCATCTGGCCACCACAAAAAAACGCAGAAAGTCTCTGTCTTCTTTGGCAACTTTAACTTGATAAAACATTGCTTTTATGTCACCATAAATGC
Source organism: Neolamprologus brichardi (assembly GCF_056152115.1). Lineage (NCBI taxonomy): Eukaryota > Metazoa > Chordata > Actinopteri > Cichliformes > Cichlidae > Neolamprologus > Neolamprologus brichardi. The sequence goes on from NW_028270135.1 coordinate 1,458,707, forward strand.
AACTGAATCCTGTCGAAATCTAAGCAAAACCCCAAATAATGCGCTTGAGAAATTAGGACCCTGTAAGCGCTGCTTGTTTAACGATGTCTCCCACAGTCAAGTACAATTCTTATAGATCCTTTCCTGGGGTGGTAGACTGCGTGATGAGGAATGTACCACTTCTTTCCATATTCGCAAGCCAGCTGCTGTGAAGGTATTTGCTCTGCATATCCGTTACTTATCATCTCGTCCATAAAGTTTTTAGATTCTTTATGCAACTGTTCATTGTTGAGAAGTTTTCGTTTTAGACTTTGCAGTCTTTGTTTAACTATGGAGAAATTGTTTGGCATCTTTATGTTATCCTTTTTAAAAGGTAACTTCAAACAGTAGTGTCCATCTTCCATTGTTGCAGATTCTTCCATGATCTTCATGAACTTGAGGTCCTCTCTTGACAAACCCATTTCCTCTGTAACCTTTTCATTAAAGTCATAGTTAAATTAACTTTTCAACATTTCCTCCAGCTTACAAACAGATATCCTATTTACAACTGTTGATGGGTGCTCGCTGTCCAAGTTGCTTTTACCATCTTCCATTCCATCCATCTTATAGCATATGGGCCATTCCCCTGGCTATGAATGACCTCCAATGGTTCCAATAACTTGGGAGCGTTGCATCCAATCAGCAAGTCCATATTAGCCATTATGTGGGGAATTTGAACCTTTGACAGTTATGGCCACCTGACCAGATCTTCTTCTTTTACAAGGTTATCTATGGTGACAGGCATCTTTTCCTGTGTTAGGACTTCTAGAAGTTCATAGAAGGCATTGCTGCCCAAACCAGAAACTTCAAGACCAGTAAATGAGTGGGCAGAGGCAACCTTTTCTTGACCCATCATTTGTATCAGAAAGTGAGTTCTTCTGCCCACAAGATTTAGCTTTTGCGTGAGGTGCTCTAAACAGAAGCTAGCTGAACTGCCAGGATCTAAAAAAGCATACGTCTGTATGACATGACTACCTTTAACAGACTTTATTTGAACTAGCAGAATGGAAAGCAAGCCGCTGTTTCTTCAGGGCCCCTGTATGACCACAAGTTTTCATAGGAGTTACATTCTTTGAAGAGGAGGGCTCTCCAGAGGATTCTGGACTTACACCATTGTTATCAATATGGAGGACAGTGGGATGACCTTTATCACATGTCCTACATGTCAAATGCTTAGCACAGTCCTTACTTATGTTCCCAGCACCTAAGCAACCAAAACACAGCCCTTTCTCCTTTAGAAAAAGCATTCTGTCTCTGTGCTTCTTCTGCTGAAACTGTTGACACTCCTCCAGTGTGTGCCGTTGAGTACAGCAGACACAAGATGGCTTTACTGTAAAGTCATGGGTCGCTGTGGTAATCAGCCTTTCCGTGCTATAGGTTTTATCCATGTTCTTGGGTGTGACTGTAGCAGCAAAGCTGTTCCCTTTAACTTTTAACTTTGATTGGTTATGACTTCAGTCTGTTGTCAACCTTTGAGACAGGGATCGTCGACCTTACATTCCGAATGTCCTCAAATAAAGGATCCGAAAGAATTTTCACCTGCTTTTCAATAAATGCAACCAAATCTTGAAACCGAGCTCTGTGTTTAGAAATTTCCAATATATCATATGCAAAGGCTCCCCATTTCTCTCTCATTTTATATGGCAATTTGCACAAAATGATTTTCATGTTCATTGGCATGTCCAGTTCCTGCATATATTGCAATGTTTTCATGACATTACAACTCCCACGTAAGAAAAGTGGATATGCTTGCAATGATTTCACATCTTCATTTTTAATTGCAGGCCAGGATAATGCCTTTTCAATATAAGCAGCTGCAACTTTATATTCATTTCCAAAGTGTTCTTTGAGCAGTTGCTTTGCTTTGCTAATGTAGATGTTGCTGTTCTGTGAGTCTATTGTGCAAGCGGTGTGATATGCCCATGTAGAAAGGACGGCACTGCAACGCTGGACTTGCCCTTACTCTGGGCTCCCTCTTTATTCTGGCAACTGGTACAAAGAAAACAGCACACAGTCTTCATTAACAGTGTGCAAAGCAACTGCAACATTCAGTTCACCAGCTTGGGAGTTTTTTTCCTTTGCTGAGGCAGCAATTTGGAACCTTAATAGTTGCAGTTGCTGTGTTTGTCCCCCAGGTGGCTCCAACTATTCACAAAGTACATCAATTATGAGGAAATTCATTAAGCTATTTTCTAACTCTGTTACACTAACAGCTACAATAAGCATAAAAGTTACTGTACGGCTATCATTTGTTAACATGACGCTTGTTCTTATACATGTAATAAATTTATTACCAACCTGAGAGTTTATCCGCTGGTCATTTGACATGACGAATGACTTCTGAAGTTTTAATTCGGCTCAAGATGCTGTAGATTTCCGTCATCAACACTTTCGGTCCGCTAGTAAAACGTAGTTCTATTAATCTGCACTCGATTACTCTTGAACCGGAACCTGATGTCCTAAAAAACTGAATTTTGGAACTGAAACTGAATGAGAAGTGAATCTGAAATTATTAACTACATTTTTAAAGGGTAAAAAACAGTTTCAAAGCAAATGAATTCATTTTCAAAATATAAAATTCAATTTCAATTTGGTGATAATCATTTTCAAACCAATAAATTGAATTTCAAATTAGGCTAATTCAAATTCAGTTTTTAAAAACATTTAAGTTACAATTCAGATTCAATCCGAGCAATTCAAATTCAAATTTAACTTATTCAAATTCTGTTTCTGATGGCACAGATTTCTGCCCATACAGATATTCTGAAGCTACTGGCAAGAAAAAAAGTGGGGGTGTGGCTTTATTTGTGAACCAGAGATGGTATAATAGTGCACTTATCACTGTCAAGGAGAAAATATGTTGTCCTGATATTGAATTATTGGCAGCTGGTATGAGACCATATTATGTACCAGTCACATCTTAACAATACCTGTGCACATTGCATCCAAGGCAACAGCCAAGGGTCCATGTGAAGTTCTCCATTAAACTGTTGCAAGGATACAGACACTGCCCGAGGCACCGGTTATAAGAAGACTCATGTTTCCCTCTCCTCTCACCTGACTGGATTCACACAACAAAAAAACATTAGTACTGGAAGACTCATCTCCCTCTGTTGTAAACAAAGATATACAGAATATAATTTGCACTCTTTTTAATCCTTATACAAATAACAGATAAGCTATGTCAGACATATGAATTTCCCTCTGGTATTACAGTGTTTTTCTGATGGCTTGAGCACATTTTTGTAACTATTGACTATTTTTGCAAAACTCTACACACAAATAAGAAAACCCTTCACCAAATCAGCAAAACATTGTAGTTTTCTTTCAAAAAGCTAATGAACCTTGCTTAACTCTCCAAACCTTCGTAAAAATTGTATTTTCGTATCAAACAGTTAACACAAGTCATCACATTAATAAGCACACAATGCACTAACTACACACTGATGGTATGAATAAAAAACTGGCTTTTGCTTCCTCTGTGCACAAGGTAGGCTATGTCAGTTTGAGGTCATACTTTTGTCATAGGTCCGTAAACATAGAGGGATCCAAACTTCAGGTACTGGTGTTTATTCACACACATCAAAACAAACACAAGTATCCCTCCAGTTAATACACGACACCACAGTTCTTCATTCACAGATGGATTTATTCTTCCGTCACACTTCTCCGAAACACCATAAAATCCACCATCAAACTGTCATTACATAAAAGTACAGAATGACCAAACATAAATATTACAAATAAACATTTAACCCAAGTAAACAAATACGCGATAAACAAACACAATTTACCTTGCTGGCTGCACGTAACCGTGAGGGAATGAGTCCGCTTCAGGAACAAAAACTTAAAGAAAATAGTTCCCCATTTCTTCTTCTTCTTCTTTACAGTTTTCTTTTACTTTAAAACAACTTATTTATTCCTTCTTGTGACTTAGTTAACTTATAGCTTAGCTTCTTTGCACATGCTTTTGACTTCCCTTTACGTCACTTAAAGGGGCCTGTGCGCAACACAGAATGAAACTTAATAAAGGAAATAAATAACATACATGAGCATAATAAATTAAACAAATTGACATAATTTACATTTATGGCAGTTAAAACAAGTGTTTATTTAAGTCAAAACAAAAATGGTAAATGGCCTGTATTTGTATAGCGCTTTACTAGTCCCTAATGACCCCAAAGCGCTTTACACATCCAGTCATCCACACATTCACACACACTGGTGATGGCAGCTACATTGTAGCTACAGCCACCCTGGGGCGCACTGACAGAGGCGAGGCTGCCGGACACTGGCGCCACCGGGCCCTCTGACCACCACCAGTAGGCAACGGGTGAAGTGTCTTACAAGGCGAACTCCCAACTCTTGAGCCACGATCAAATAGTAATTCCACTGAGGAAAAAAAAGAAATCAGTCTACATCGTGTCATCTCTCTGGGTCCGGTCACAAAATTTCGTCTACATCACATGCAATGTCCTCTAGTCCAAGGCACCGGGGAAAATATCTTCTGGAATGGCATATCCAGGCCTGACATGATGTCTGGTCAATATCCCCACATGCATGTATGGGGGGAGTTTGAGTACAGTGAAGAGTGGGTGATCTGTAAACCAGCTGCGGACCAAAGCAGCCCCATGGAAACTTACATTGTCCCATATGATGATGTATCTGGTCTGCTGTGGTCTCTGAACATTAGTGAGCATGTCATGTAAGGTGTCCTGGAATGTAATGTTCCTGCCACGTCTCCTTGTCTTACTGAGGTGAAAACCAGCCTCATCCACAAAAAACTGCTGATGACCCATGGCATCTGCCCCTAGCTCCATCGCTCTCTAGACAAGACAAAACAAATTCAGCACAGCAGGCACATGCACAGCACTACAGATTCAGTACCAATGATACTACAGCTTACCTGCACATAGTCATGTCACAGCTGTTTTACACGTTCACTGTTTGTTTCCAAAGGTGCTCTGTAGATTTGTTTCATTCGGATTCTGTTGCGGGCAAGTACACGACCTAATACAGAAATGCTCACATTTTGTATGTTTTGGAAGGTGGTGTCATCCTCAATTATGCGCTGCTGAATTTTGCGTAGCCTTAAGGAATTATTTGCAATCACCATATTGACTATATGGGTTTCTTGGTCTGCAGTGAACATGCTTCCTCTGCCCCAGCATCTGCTCGTCTAGCAATTCTGTGAAGTAACAATTTCAGTATTGTTACATCTGTGGTATTGTTGTGTTTCTCATTAGCATATGGCAGTGCTACAAATCTTAGTGCAAGGTGCAAACCGATTCTCATTTCGAAATGTCCTTATGATGCTTGCTACAGTGTAGCGGCTCAAGTTAGGCTGAACCCGTTGGCCAGCTTCCCTCAGGGTCATTTCATAGTTGATTACATCAGCGGTCCCCAACCCCCGGGCCTCGGACCGGTGCCGGGCCGCGAGAGTTGAGGCTCGGGTGTGAAATGTATAGTTGTCAGGGTTTTTATCGGTTTTCAGCGTTATTTTGTTATCGTTTTTATCGTTTACTTGGTTTTCCTGGGTCTTTTCACGTGTGTTATGAATAAATCTTCTGTTTTTCGGTACCGGTACTAGTTTTATTTTGTTGTATTTATCCGCGACACCTTAAAGGCCGGTCCATGAAAATATTGTCGGGCATAAACCGGTCCGTGGCGCAAAAAAGGTTGGGGACCGCTGGATTACATGGTCCACTATTTTAGTTCTGATGTCATCAGTAATTCTATTTCTTACTCTTCTTCCCCCTCCTCTTCCCCCTCCTCGTCCTCCTCTTGCTCCACCTTGTCCTCTTCCTCTAACTTCACCTCCTTGTCCTTGTCGTCCTCTTCATCCTACTTCTTCACCTCCACGTCCTCTTCCTCGGCCTCCTCTAATTCTCACTCTTCTCACTCTTCCTGCTCCCTCCATTGTACTCCACACGGACAGCTTACCTGTAGCTTATTTATAGTGCTTAGGCTGATTGCAAAGTGAACTAATTATCTAAAACAGTTTTCACATGTGACAGTGTGCCAGACAGTTGGCAAAATAGTGTAAATAATGGCCATAAATGTGTATAGTTTTGCTAGGAGTGCATTGATCATTTGGAAATTGAGTGTAAAGCAGTGAGTTGTGTTTACAGTTCTGCAAAAAGAGTGCTGTGCAGTGGATTGAGCTACAGGTTTGCAAAGTGTGTGTTACAAAATGGCAAACTGAGTGCAAAGCAGTGTTTGTGCTTTTAGTTTTGCAAACTCAGTGAGTGGTTTTGCTATAAGTATTAATAGTTTTAGAAATTGTGCTGTAAGAATCACAGTTAGGGTTTAAGCATTATATTATAATATAATAAAGGTATTCTTATTCTTACATCTTAAGACTAAATAGGTGCAGGAACTACAAGCTGTCAAACTAACAAGACTGCAGTAGCATACCTTGACAAAGTTTGCAGCAGCAGCAGTCGTATCCACATTTGGTGTGATGCAAAGCTCCCGGGTGGCATGTTTGGTATTCATCAGCATACGAGCTGCACTTTGCAGCAAACAGCTGATACTGTCAGAGACTTCAGAGGGACAGTAGAAGGACACTGTGTGTGTGTGTGTGTGTGTGTGTGTATAAGGGTGGTGGTGGTGTTGGAGGGTGGGTGGAGTGTGAACACTTGCTGTCCTCACACTTTTCCAACCCTGTGATTCATTTGCTCTCACTGTTTTGAAAAACCACAACCACAAAAACATCACAACCACATTAACATGACCACATTAGTGACGTTTCATGTAGACACAGCTGGACAGCAAGAAAAACTGTGTGTGTGTATGTGTGTGTGCTAATTAAATTTAATGTTACTGATGTGACAGGACGGTAAATCCAAGGACTTTTTTCCCCAACGATATAGGAACTCTACAGGCTGGAAGTCTTCAGGATCAACAAGCTCACAGATTCACCCCAATGTGCTCCCCTGAAGGCTCTGTGAGCCACTAAATAGATTAAAAAAAGTGTTTAATTTCTCATATGTAAGAGCAACAGTGGATTAAATGAGGAAATGATTGTTCTGCCTTTGTCGCTGCTATTTTAGCAAATAATCACACCTCTCCTGCTGTTAGTTCGGCTTTTTGTCCATGCTGTGATTAATTCAATCCAAAAGAGTTGTGGTGTCACACAGCACGTTCCAGACATCAAGACATACATGACCATTAATCTACAGCCCTGCTTCTGGTTCCCAGTGTTTTGTGCATTGGATGGAGCCCTTCTCCTTTTAACGTGCTGCTGTGCTTTGACCCTGGATTGTTGTTTTTTAGTAACATATATCCTTAGCTGTTTTTACGCTGAATTTTCTCAGTTATGAGATGTAAAGCAATGGTCTGGTCTCCAATTTCAATGCTTATAAAAAGTATCACTCTCAGACAAACAAACAGTTTAGCATTATGACACATCCACATATTAATAACTAACCTCTTCCTTGTTTTCACTGTTGTCTTCTTGCCATGTGATGACATTTTCATTGCCCATCAGAGACCCTCATCATTTCTACATCTTCCCAGGACTATGTATTCCTACTGGTCTAACCTTCATGCTGCAGTTAGTCATAAAGTGGCAGATATCAATGACAAATTACTTACTAAATGTCAGCAACTCACCAACTGTTGCTGGTATTTATTAGTGCATCTTTATCAATTTTTGTAACTGTTACTTTTTCTTTTCTTTTTTTTGAATGCTTCTTTCAGAACATATCGATTGCAGCTGCTCCATGATCAGTGGCCGCAGCAGGCTAAACATTGGGGTTCTGAAGACGTGCACCAATAAAAACATAATATGCACTTCTGAGCTTTTTGTTCTATTTATGTGATGGCATCAGCCACACAGGGGTAAATTAGTCCATTTTTCACTTTATTAGTTTGCTTTGTAGTTTTCTTCATTAATATAATTCATTAATCATTTGGTTAAACCTAACACTGGTATTATGAGGCGCGCACAGAGTAGCATTGTGTGGTTTTTCTAAAATGTTTTGTTATATTAATTATGTTTCTCTTTCTTTGAGTTACCTGGTTTGGGCGGTGGCTGCTGTCTGGGGAAAAGGCGTGGCTGAGGACTCTGTGAACAACATGCCTGCTCAGCAGGACCAACCATGGGCTTACCAGGAGCAGGGGTGTTTTAGGTTTAGTTAGGTTATTCTGTGCTTAGTTAATATTAGTGTGTTTTTGTTTTTCCCCCTATTGTGTTCAAATGGTTTGGCCAAATCATTATAAAAGCTACTCTCGTGTGTCTTTGTAATTAGGTCAGTTTGTGAGTTAAGTTGTGTCTCATTTTGTTTTGTTTAAGTTTCTGGAAATTACTTTTTGTGGAGTTATATTTAGTTGACCTCTTTTATGGGCCTGCTAAGTATGTTTTTGAATTTTGTTAATTTTGAACTTTTTGAGGGTTAAAATAAAGAAAACCCTTTTTGAAGATATTTTTTTGCCTGCGTCCTCTTTGCTTTGGCTGCTTGGTCCCTCACAATTTATTTAACCATTGCACTGTCCAAACCACAAATCAGTACATGAGATAAACAAAATCAAATGCACAGACTGCAAAAACAAACACAACTGTGACCCACACACTGTTGCACCATTTATTACGCCAAATCTCTACATCAAACCTCATGCTGAGCCTACCTTTTCGCTCATCAAACACCAGGTGAGTGCAGCACCTGTTCACCTTATTGCCTAATACACACCCATGAGCCACGCCCAAAACCGTGCACCAGTGCAGTGTGTGCACTCTAAAGCAGAACCTAAATGAGAAGAAACTAGCATATGGCTCCTATAATATCTTCTTTTATATGTCAACTAGCCAGCATACTGATAATTTCCATCCTTTTTACATGTGCCTGCTGTTACATACTTTATATTTTAACTACCAGGAGAAAAAACTAACTGATCATTTTACTGGAGCTGAAAGAATTTGAACCCTCACTGGTGTTCGTGATTATTAGCCTTCGAGAATTCAAGGAGCATTTCACTGTAGATAGTTAAAGAATGTTAGATTTAGAACAGATTTATTCTTTGTAATAGTGAGATTAGAAGCTGTACTTACAAGACTGTGGATTTATTGTGCCTTTATTGAACATAGTGTCATGCTGTGTCAGGTCACATGATTGCTACTAAACATTCTTGATAAGAATTTAGCAATTCTGATTTGATTATCAATATCACTTATTGATTGGATTCCTTAACGATTCGTTTATTGATTCTCACTTGGTTGTCATTGGCTGTGCTTTGAGTCCACCTTCACTAAGCAGCATGTCAAAGACATTCACACAATGTAATTGCATACTGTGGGCCAAATGTTAGTGCATGTTGGAGGAATTTCTCCTTTTTGCTGAGAACAGTGGTTTGTCCAATACTGAAAAAAAAGTACTACATATTTCACACAGAACTCTTTGAATTCTTAATTGCTCTCAGGAGACAGTAATTCATTATACTACTCGCTGCATTACTTTGCCGTTTCTCACACAACAACGTCTTTCCTTTAGTGTTTACATCTAAACAATAAGCTGACAGGACGAAGCAAAGATGAAAACCAGCACAAAGAGACTTAAATGACTGCTCATCACTGTAACTTTTGTTGAAGTCCAGGGTCTGACTGCTGGGCTGGGTTCCCCATTCACTCAGCTTTAACATCACTCTGGCTCCTTGGCTAGCTTAGTGTTAGCATGCTGTCTGTGCAGTTGCTTTCAAAGCATCAAAGTTTTAGCAGCATAATGCAACTGTTTCTGCCCCAATGTGGTTTGCAGTGTGTTATCATCACGCTCTCATTCTTGAAATCAGCTGATTATAATACAAGTGGAAGTGGAATAGACAAGCAGACAAACCATTCCAAAGCACTGGACTACTGGGAACTGGTTCTCTACAAGAGCTTGATTCTTGCTTCCCATCCCTAGTCCTGCCTCACACATAAGCAGTGTTGGGGAGTAACGGAATACATGTACCGCCATTACGTATTTAAAATACAAAATATGAGTAACTGTATTCCGTTACAGTTACCGTTTAAAAAGGTGGTATTTAGAATAAATAAATAAATGGATTACACGGCGGTACTTCCCTGTTTCATATTGTGGCGGGTCAGGACTGTTTGGGTTTTGTTTGACAGCTACGTTCTGTTGTTCCAGGTGGCAGCGTTACGGTTGCCATGGTTACAGGGTGACGCTCTCTCTCTCTGTGTTTCCTGGGTGAGAGAGGCCTTTTTGTTGTTGTGCTAAGCTAACAGGCAGAATGCTACAGGTATAGCTCTAAAGAATGTAGCATCATGGGCAGTGTAGTCCGTGCTGCAGGGAGAATGGACTGCCATACCCGTTATGTGTCTGTGAGCGAGGGAGGGAGAAAAAGGAAAAGTACGAGCTGTCATGAGCAGAAACGGGAGCTGGAAGCATGTAAATATAATAATAACCACTGCAGCCAAGAAGAGAGCCTGACGAGCCCAGTTGTAAGTAAGCTATTAAGACTCGACTGTACACCGTGTTCGTGTTTTCCTCCAAAAACAATAAGTTCAGTTGGAGCAGCCTTTCAACGCCTCTCTCTGTCTCTCGCTAGCAAAGTTGACCCAGACAACAAAGTAAAGCTAGTTTTCGGCTACGAGCCTGACACAGAACCCACCGTATTAGCCAGAGGTCCCTTTACTACGGTTCGGAGCCGCGGACCTTCAGTAACAGTAATAAATCACAGCAGTAGATACGAGAGTACATTCATGTAGTTGTAAAAGGTTTGATAATATATTAAGTAATCCAAAGTATTCAGAATACGTTACTCTCATTGAGTAACGTAACGGAATACGTTACAGAATACATTTTGGGGCATGTAATCTGTAATCTGTAGTGGAATACATTTTAAAAGTAACCTTCCCAACACTGCACATAAGTTATTCTTTCGTACTGTTCATTTTTTCTTTTTATTAATAAAACACTGAAAAACCCTAGCAGCAACACATAATAAGCATGTGCTTACAGCTCGTCAGCAGCTGACAGACTCAAAACACTGTGACTACTACCATAATCAAACGCTGGGTATGTTTCCTCCTTCCTCCAAGCTTTCAGCTGCACAATTATTATATACCTGCCACTTCAAAAAACAGACACAAACTGTTTTCTTGGTTGTTTGTAATGCTCTCAGGAGACCTTGTCCTCATATTAATAATTGCCTCAAGCAAAAAGGCATTGCTGTTAATGTGTCGCTAGCAGTGATTGACAGCTGCTCTGCTTCTGACATTTACAAGCTGCTGATGAAGATGCCCCATCACCAAGATCAGAGTTTTTTGGGGCGTTTGATTTAATAGGAGGAAAAAAATGGTGAGAGAGGCACTTTGTCCCCGTCTTTAAAGAATTATGTTTTACACAGTGTGATTTATATTCAGTGGCACACTGAGGGCCAGAGTACAAAGCAATGTAATGTTCACAGAGTGGAAAACAAATGAAAGGTGAAAGCCTTTCCCACTGCAAGCCGGGATTTGGGTCTTAGAAAGATAAGCAAAGACTACAATATTTGCTCTTATTAAATGTTTTCATTAACCTGACTCCATTCACATTCTTCAGTTGCCCTTTTTCATGAAAATTTCTGACCTGAAGACCAGTCAGGGTATTACTTCATGATAAACCTTAATAATGAACTGCAAAGTCAAACAAAGGTGAAATAACTCAGTAATAATAACTCAGACCTGTGAAGCTGAAAATGTAAATAGCTCTTTAACTGTAAACAGACATAATTCGATGATGTCTTAATATTGCGCTGCATGCATTGTGATAATTACTTTATTTTAAATGAGGCTTTGCAGATAAATAATATAAAAGCTTCCTCTCCAATCATTGTACCTGCCAGATGAATGCGAGTAAAATCTGCAGCTGAGTACTCAACAGCTGTGAGATCTCTGTCTGTGTCCTCTGCAACATTTTGCACACGGTGCAGATTTTGCCACTTTGAAAAAATAACCAGAAGAGAGGAACATCATTTTTGTTGTTGACCATTTTCCTGCATGTGTGTCTCATAACCAACACGTTCTCACTCCCAAAGCGTAACATTTTACGCTAGGTGACAAATCGTCAACATATTACGTTTTCGGCTACCCACCACGTTCCTGAATGACGACCTCGGAAAAATGAGGAAATATGAGAACCGTATGGACTCAATCTACACATGTTCGCTCTTTTTCTTCAAATCACTTAGAAACACGCTATTTAACATCATTAAACTCTTGGTTAAGATCAGGAAAAAGGTTATGGTTAGGGCTAGGGATAAGGTTAGGTTTAGGGCTGGAATACAGGGCTGGAACGTATTCCCGCGGGAGCGTCATTGCACTGGATTTCAGCCATAACCCGCCGCGTACCATAAGAACGCCGAAGGTCTCCTTTTGCGTTCCTCGGGAACACCGCGGGACGTGACAAAACGTCGGCATGTTACGCCTCGGGAGTGAGAACGGGCTCATAAGCTGTGTGAGCTGGACGGATATACTGACATGAAATCTCTAGTTCACTATGCATAGGATTTTTTTCTTTACCACCACTTGCTGTAAATTCAAAGTATATATATATTCTTAATGTAGTTTTGCTCATCCAGTCCAATCCAAAAAACTTGGTCCGCTGGGGACAATTGTGAGTGGCACATCCAGTCACATGATCCAGTGCTAATTTAGGGAGCACCTAATTGGCTTTTGCTTTATATTTTCACATATTGCTCAATCATCCAGCTCAGGAAATCCCAAAAAGTTGATTCTTTTAGTCAGTGGTGCTAGTTTCAGTCGTTGGGGAAGCCTGCAGTCAGCTATGACAGAAGAAGTCACTCTGGTCAGTGATGAAATGGTTCTCCCACCCAAATGAACAGAAGCAACTTTTTGGGATTGCTCAATATTCCTCATTTAATTGTGGAGAGCCAAAATCATGATCAAGATTAAATTTTGATTAATTGTGCAGCCCTATAACAGCAGACAGCTGGGGGCTTGTGGGTGAGTGGTAAGACACCACATGGTGTTGGACTATTATTTAGTTGGTGAGCCCAAATTTACGTAGCTGGTACCCAGCCAGCGAGGCCCACTGGGATCACTCTCCTAGCTTGTAAAGCATCCAATCCCAGTGCATGTACCTGCAGATGATAGGTCCACAGGGTTGCAATGTCATTCTTAGCAGCTGTACCTAGTTATGAATGAAAGATCAGCCACCAGACTCTTGCCAGCAAGCCTCCCTCCTAGGTCTGGCTCCGGGAAGGGTTTTCTTTTTTCACTTCACTTTTACTTCCATGCTTCGTCAGTATCAAATAATCACTCATCAAAATTATTTTCTTAAGCAACACTAAAACCTAAAATAAGTGCAGGACTTACTTTGATTCCATACTGGAGTCAAAGCTCAGAACAAAACACATGATGTAACAATATGAATGATTAAGGCTCAGTCACCCTCAACCGCAAGTGAGAGAAAAGAATTAGATCAGTAATAAACAGACCAATGTCAGCCTTGTATATGGGTCTAACCCTTATGTGATTCTCAAAAAAGCCACTAGTCTCTTGACAGCATGATAACGGCTCTCTACAGTCTGTTGCAATAATCCTTTCCACAAAGAGTTAGCATTGGGCAACAAGAGAGGAATAGAGCAGTCTTAACCATGTAGAAAAAGGGCATTTCCCTTGACTAGTGTGTTTTAGCGACTGCAGGCCCTCTTATCTGAGAGTGTCAGAGGGAGACCGAGGAGCTCAGCTAATCCAAAACAGCTCTTCTCAGCTAATCTCAAATGAGATGGAAATCCAGACGACTCACAGAGCCAAAAAAAGAGAACCCAAAACATGCTGCCTCTGTCCTGTAATATCTTGTTTTAAGAGGGGGGGAAAAACACATTTTAGAAATGTGGCAGGTCACAAAGGAGTCAAAGGAAAAATCTAATAAGTCAAAGAAGTTACTTTTTGCTTTGAAGAAAACTGCACACATTCGCATGTTCGTGACATCTGATCGATCCCACAACAGAATTCACATCATCATGCGATACTACGAATAAGATCAAGCAAGACTGTGAAGAAAAATGTGGCAAAAAGACAATTCACTGTGAATATAACGCTCCTGCATCATTTATGGTCACAAGCTGTGGAATTCCTGCTCCTGAGTGTGGTCAGTAGTTTTACCTTCTCTATAGCAATTCATGAAGGAATCAAGTAGTTGACGTTTCCTGCTGCAACCTTCTCTTTTTAAGCTTCTTCTCGTCTGATCACTGTGCTCCTGACCCGGTTTTATTGACGTTTTGACCTCTCGGCTACTTACGGAAACATGAAGTACATCATCAGCATTGGCGGTGTAACCAATGGAGGGAAAACCACCCTCACCAACAGACTGATCAAGAACCTGCCCAACTGTTGCGTGGTACATCAGGATGACTTCTTCAAGCCCCAAGATCAGATTGAAGTTGGTGAAGATGGCTTTAAGCAGTACGATGTCATCACTGCTCTGGACATGGAGGCTATGATGAGTACCATCTATGCGTGGCTGGAGAACCCGGTGAAGTTTGAGAAGTCTCATGGCGTTAATAACACCCTGGATTCTGAGATCGTGCCAAAGTCTGACCGCAAGGACGATGAGGAGACTCACATCCTTATTGTGGAAGGCTTCTTGCTTCCTGCTTTACACCTACGAAGGCTTTACACCTACGAACCTTTGATCGACGTGCTGAACCAACGCTACTTTATTTCCATCCCATATGAAGAATGCAAAAAGAGGAGGTGCTCAAGAAACTACCTGGTACCAGACCCACCTGGCCTTTTTGACGGCCACGTCTGGCCCATGTACCTGAAACATAAGAACATCAACCCTACTCTTGATTGTAGGGTTTGATAAACCTACACTCAAAACAATAACTCATTGGATGAACGTAATTTTATCTTGCCACTTATATTCCATCTAAACAAATCATGTTATATTAATCCATCTTGAATGTGTTGTTTCAACACGATATATGTAGGTTTAACATAATAAATACATTCTTTAAAATACAACTGTTAGGACTTTAGTTAATAGAGAGCCTCTGAGTCTGGAAAAATAGTGTGAAAATAGGACAGAGTGAGGCAGGCTGACATAAGCCTACGCAGGCAGAACAGCGAAATGGTAAACAGACCAGTTTGAAGGTTTGATTGCTACCTTTTACACTTTAATCATCCACAGGTATGACAGCACGATTGTGTATTGCAGTGTGTGTGTTTGTGTGACTATGCTTGTATGAGGCAGTGACACAGCCATTCATCTTGCAGGACCTGGCAGAGAACACCCCTGTCTCCCTAATGGTGTTATTTGTTATTCAGACGCCAGGCAGATGCATTCTCTAATTTGCCATACCCTTCATTTTTGTTCACATTAAAGCAAGCGGAGCCACTTACACACTTTCTCTTTGACACATACACATACAAACCCATGTGTGCACACTGACAAAACACACAGTTGTGTATCTATGAGTTAGACAACATTATTTTGAAGGCTTTCTCTAACCATCACCTTACCTAGATGGTCTAAACCTAGACTTAACCTAAAACAATCGTCATACATGTCTTTGCGTTAAGATGTTAAACGTTATGGTTGTTTGGATTTGCCAGCCTTTTGGTGTCAGTCGACTGAATATTAAATATTTCCACTGGATGTTTGTGTCTCTTTATAGTTTTTTTTTAGCTTCTGTTGTAGTAATTCTGACTTTTATACATCTTTATGGTCATTATTTGTTTTTTGGTTGCTTTCTCTTTTTTAAATATATATTTTTTATATATTTATTAGTTAGTATCAGTTCTGTTTTCACAAATAGTACATAATTACATAACATAATAAAGGGTACAATTCAGAACCAAAAATAAATAAATAAATAAAAAACAAACAAAAAACAAAAAACAAAAACAAACAGACTGATAACTAAGCACAGAACACCAGCTCAGTTCCATCTAATAAATGAATAAATAAATAACGAGAGAATACAATGGTTGCTTTCTCACTGTAGGTGGTTGTTTTCAACATCTGCGAGGAGGTTTTATATCTCTTTGTAGCCATGTCGGGGTGGCTGTAGCTCAGGATGTAGCACAGGTCATCTACTGATTGGGAGAGTGGCGGTTCAAGTCCTGGCTGCTCTAGTCTGTATACCTCCAAGTTGCTCTCTGATGCATCCATCAGAGTATGAAAGTGTGTGATAAAAACATAACTTCAACCAAGCAACATTCTGATTTCACTTTTGGAAAAAGAACTAAAACATACAATGTTTTATAATATATATTTTTTCAAGTTAAACTAGTTTAAAATAAGCTTGCGTGTCCTTGTCCTAGTCCTGGATTTTGTTGAATTATGGTTGGGATTATTGATTTTTATTGAGTTTGGGTTTTTTAATTTCCTCAATGATTCCATATTTACCGCCCTCGGTTTGATCCATGTCCTCAGAGCTCCCCTTCATGTCTTAGTATTATCTTTTGAATTCAGTTCAATTTGGCATCAAATCATAATAGCAGCAGTTGTCTTGATTTACTTTAAATATTTGTTTTCTGTTTTATCTTGTGTTCAGTTCCATGTATATATAC
This sequence comes from Neolamprologus brichardi, assembly GCF_056152115.1. Classification (NCBI taxonomy): domain Eukaryota; kingdom Metazoa; phylum Chordata; class Actinopteri; order Cichliformes; family Cichlidae; genus Neolamprologus; species Neolamprologus brichardi. The sequence goes on from NW_028270135.1 coordinate 1,475,250, forward strand.
AGTAGACAGACCTAGCTGTTGTAACAGATGTATAAGGACCGAAAGGCTCGTAGCAATGGGCCAGACATCCCATACTCCTGAAGGACTTCCCACAGAACACTCCGAGGGACAAACACTTTCTCCAAGTGTAAAAAACACACGTAGTCTGGTTGGACAAGTTCGTATGCACCCATGAATGGACTTCAGTGAGTGGACAGAGTCTGGAGTTTTTTAAGAGCATCTAAAGATGTTCTCATGCCCCAGTGAGCATCAGTGAGCAGTGTTGGGAAGGTTACTTTTAAAATGTATTCCATTACAGAATACAGAATACATGCCCCAAAATCTATTCTGTAACGTATTCCGTTACGTTACTCAATGAAAGTAACGTATTCTGAATACTTTGGATTACTTAATATATTATCATGCTGTTTACAACTACATGAATGTACTATTGCTGTGATTTATTACTGTTACTGAAGGTCCGCGGCTCCGAACCGTAGTAAAGGGACCTCTGGCTAATACGGTGGGTTCTGTGTCGGGCTCGTAGCTGAAAACTAGCTTTACTTTGTTGTCTGGGTCAACTTTGCTAGCGAGAGACAGAGAGAGGCGTTGAAAGGCTGCTCCAACTGAACTTATTGTTTTTGGAGGAAAACACGAACACGGTGTACAGTCGAGTCTTAATAGCTTACTTACAACTGGGCTCGTCAGGCTCTCTTCTTGGCTGCAGTGGTTATTATTATATTTACATGCTTCCAGCTCCCGTTTTTGCTCGATGACAGCTCGTACTTTTCCTTTTTCTCCCTCCCTCGCTCACAGACACATAACGGGTATGGCAGTCCATTCTCCCTGCAGCACGGACTACACTGCCTATGATGCTACATTCTTTAGAGCTATACCTGTAGCATTCTGCCTGTTAGCCTAGCACAACAACAAAAAGGCCTCTCTCACCCAGGAAACACGCAGAGAGAGAGCGTCACCCTGTAACCATGGCAACCGTAACACTGCCGCCTGGAACAACAGAACGTAGCTGTCAAACAAAACCCAAACAGTCCTGACCCGCCACAATATGAAACAGGGAAGTACCGCCGTGTAATCCATTTATTTCAACAAAGTAACTGTATTCTAAATACCACCTTTTTAAACGGTAACTGTAACCGAATACAGTTACTCATATTTTGTATTTTAAATACGTAACGGCGGTACATGTATTCCGTTACTCCCCAACACTGTCAGAGAGAAATGTAGATTTATACGACTAAGACAATTTGAATTCTGTTAAAAAAAAAAAAAATCTATCTTTGCTCTCAGACCTTTAAACAACAATGCTAGTGTAGCTGAAAGAATTACAAAGTAATACTGTCTTACTGCAGTACACGAGTTTCTCTTGTGTCTGTAATGACAGAGTTAACCCCAATTCAGAGTCAGCATTCTTGATCGTCTTGCTTCCAGCAGGTTAGACTTTATTAATATAGTAGCTCTTTTCCAGTTTTACATTGTAAAGCACTCAAAGCACATACATATTCATACCGCACCTTTAACACTAACCTACTTTGATCACTACTTTGGGACTTTGACCAAACATAATAAAATTGTTTAATTCCACGTACACGTGGGTGGTCCACCTCTACACTCCACATACACCACTGTGACAGCACTTCTTATTCTCACAAAGGCCGTTAAGGGAAAATATTTTCAGGAGTTCAACAAATTTCTGTTTAAGAAGTTTCTGCCTTCGGTATTTCTACAGCAAATCTGTGTTCATATGAAGTTTGTAAGCAATAACTGGACATTTTCATTCAGACGATGGGTTTATGACCTCAGCATGTATAAAGGACACAGCCTTTCTGATTCACTTTCCCCATATAGATTCCCAGTTTGTCCTGGGACTCAAAGCAGGCACTTTCCTGTCACAATATCCTGCTCCACCTGTGATTTATATTTAGATAATCCAGAACATACCAGGGCTCCTAATTATTTATGTGCTGTTGTTTTGGCTTTGGTTCCTTTTCCCTTTTATGCTGCCTACATGTCCTGCCTCGTCTCACAGAGAAAAGCCCAGATAGAGCGGCTTTATGTTGTTTTATATGATTTGCTTTATTCATGTGTTTATATTTACTTTGTACATGTGATATTTATGTGTGTGTGTGTGTGTTTGTGTGTGTGATTTCCTTTCTTTATTTCCCTTATTTCTATTTAAAAATATTTATTTTTAAAAAGCATCATAGAGTTAGAAGATATAGAAAGGATTCCCAGAGACTTCCCACAATGTTACTTATTTTCTCTTGTAGATTTTATTTTAAAAATATAAACAATATTTTAAAAATATAAACAATAGGTTGTTTTTTTTTTTTTTTTTACAGTAATTACATAAACAAACACAATTGTGTCTGAGAGTCAAATTGAGTCACTTAAAATCCAGTGTTTGATTCAAGTTTGTCAGAAAACTGCTTACTGACTTTATTTAAGGGATAATTTTAATATAAATATATAATATAAAGGCTTATTTTGTAAACTGACAGAAATCACTTTAATAAAGAACAGTGGTCCCTAAATCTAAAAAATAGAATCTGTTATGGATGTACTTTTTTTTTTTTATAAATACAGGTAAAATAATATCTAGACTCTAGTAATATCTTTCAAATTACAAATATTTTTATTTTCTGAGCCCAACTGAGTTTTTATACTCAGCACAGTTTGTGTTATTGTTCCTTCAGATTCAATTTTGTTAGCAACAAACATTAGTTTGGACACAAACCTAAGTCACTCCAATAAACTGATACACAGGGCAGCTCAGGTCACTCCAGGAACCCTTCTGATATTGCTCGACCCAGTTTTGGTTAATCAAGTTAATCAAATAAAACTGGTTTTCCTCTTACTGTAGGTTAAATGCCAATGCCATGCTAGCTAGCTAAGATTGCTTCCTCTCTAATGTTATGCTAGAAAATTTTTCATCCATATTTATAGTGTATAATATTTTTATAGAAATAAACTCATATTTCTTCTATAGTTAATTTGCACTGTAACTGAGCAGATTGTACTGTAGTCTTTATCAGGAGCCTGTTGGTATTTAATCAGAACCAGTTTGAACTTTAATAACAATTTCAAGTTAGTCAGCAAAAGAAAATGTCAAATAACGCCTCATTTCATCTACTGTCATTATGCAAAAGAAGAAGTCGGTGAGATGAACAGCTGGTGGTTTTAATTGTCAAGCTGGCTGCTATTGCCAAACTACTGCAGGAGAAGTGAGTGCAGTGAGATGGTGTAATATAAGGAACAGCTGTCAACCCAACTGACTGTAATATTAAAGATGGACGTAGCTTCCAGGTCTGACATAGAAGTGTGTCAATAAACACCTTCCTGGCAGTTTACAGTCTCAATCACAGTCTTTAAGTGTTACAATACAACATGTTTACTTTGAAAGTGATTGTCCCCATAACTGTCCAAAAGAATGATGAAATGTGCTTTAGGGTGGGTCTACCAACAATATGACTGTGCATACAGCTTATCTTGGCTGTCAAGCTATAGAGCTCCAGAATTACTACACGATACAATTTTGTAAAACAACACCTCTAATTTTTACCTTTCAAAGGTCAGTTTGAGGGTCAAGACTTTGTTATAAAATTAGTTTTAGGTTAAAAAAGCTATATTATTAATATTATAGTAGCCAATAGCAACTAGGGAAAACATGAAAAAAAAGACTTGCCTTAGCAAAATAAATATAATATCACTAAACTGCACTAATAAGTGAAATTACACAGAAAATAAAAATGAATACAAAGATTAAATCTCATATTGTCGACACAGTGTTCGATGAGATACTAAAGATTTTCTGTATTCCCATACGGAAAAGAAATAGTAAAAACTTATATGACTTAACTCATGAAAGTGGCCACTTTTTCATTACTTTCATATATTGTTTTAGTAAGTATCCAAAACATACAAGTTTTATTATATAATTTTTCAAGGGATCTTATATCTGTTTTTACTCTTGTATGCTTTTCATACAAGTTTCACACAAGACAGATACAAACTTTATAAGATTTATGTATATCTTTTCCATATGGGTTTGTCCTTGTGGTAGTAGAGCGATTCACTATCTCACTATTCAGCTGCGTGTCCAATAAATGATGCAAAGGTTGTCTGGATCCATTAGTTATCCACATCAATTCACCAACATTTGGATGACCTCTGTGTCACTGATGGATGAATCCAAACCGTGGGGTGATTCAAGACAGCAACACTGATGACTAAATCCCTGTTTTCCCAAGAAGTATGACTTCATCCCAACAGCTATTCACTATTAAGGCCACTGTTTAGTTATTTCAAAGTAACATGTCCAAAATGAAACCACTTTTCAATGACAGTCTCTTTATATTCCTTCTTACTGCTCAAATTAGTATCTTTGTCCTCCTGAAAAGCCCCGAGTCACGTATGGTTACTCTGTGGTCAAAAGTGTGAGTGTGGCAGCCTCTGCATTTCTCCATATTAGGCTACACCAACTGTGTGCTGGTGAGTGTCAGAGCTCATCTATATTATTATCCAAACACCTCACATTCCCCATGATGATTGCTAAACCTTGCTAAACCTCTGAAAACACATAGTTCCCTTTGTACCCGCTCCAGGGATTACTGGCCTGTCTCTAGGCAGTGGAACTGTCAGCGTGCTGTGCTGCTGAACAGTCTTCATTGCCGAAAGTGTAATGCAAAGAAAAACCAACCAACCAAAACTTGTAAAACTTGACTTTACATCACAAAACATAGCTATTTTGCAATTGCATAAAACACAAAGAGGAAGAAAAAATAGTTTTATCAAGGAAATAAAAGAGAAAAAACGGACAGAAGCTGCAGCAGCAGGCTGCCAAGAAGAAAAATGATTATGGTAAGGGTTTGGCACTTATTTGTGCCAGTTAAGCAGCACTCACTCTGGGGGAATCAGTGGGAACAGACGTCAACTTTAACATATGTGAAATGACCAGAATACCTCAAACTTAACAGCAATACACCTGTCAAGTTCGACTGGATAAACAGTTGATGAAGGCAGAAGAAGAACAGATGGACAAATTATCAGATGCTCACACAGACATGATAGGCTGCTACATCTCTAACCAGACGCTTCATATGTTGTTTCAAGTTTGAATGAATGTAAATAACCATAAAAAATATAATGAGGAATAAAGTCATACCCATCTGTTTTGGAACTGAAGAGCATTACCATGCTATGTTTCCATTTGTGTAGAGACACTGGTAAGTGATCCCTTAATTACAACAACAACAACAACAAAAGTGTCTGTCCATTACATACAACGACAGTTCAACAATTGCAATGCATTTTGGGTAGTCATTGTATCGTTGTTCACGAAAAACCAAAATCAAAGACGGACCACAGCACTGAGATCTCCCAAGTGATCCCTGAGTGGATCAGCAGCACGTAGAGCCAAACGCACAGAAGCTAAACAGCGATGTAGGGATGTTATTGGCAGGAGTAGATCCGTATGATCGCAGAGAATGGTCACTCTAATTTCAGCAGCCAGTTACCTAGTATTTTTCCAAACATGTGGCGAGCACCTACACATCAAACAAGTTAAGATTTATTAACCGCTTCAAGTCGATATTCATGCACGTGGCATATTTTTACATCTCATAACATGACATTAATATTACATTATGATATTATCCTTACATCTTCTTGTTGTCCTTGTAGGACTGTGACTCTTAATAAGAAAAGTCATTTGTCTTTTATTAAAGTATAATATTTCATTACTTTGTGTTCTAATGTGTCTGTGAAGGTTCTCAGTCATCCAGGTCATCGTATTCTAAGGAGCTTGGAAAGAAAAGCGTCTTTTCTTGAAGGCGTTTCACCTCATCCAAGAAGCTTCTTTAGCTTTAAGAGCAATTGTTGGAGAATCCAAGATTTTAAGCCCTATGGGAGAGTCCGCAAGAAGGTCATGGATCCACTATTGATCCTCTACCTAATCACACGAGCCAGTGTGTGAAAATGGGTGTGGGTCACAATCAGCCAAGGTTTTGGGTGAACCCACTGCGTGCAGAATTGCTAGTTTGTTGCAGAGCATGGTCCGAGGTTTTGGAGAAGCGAGAGTCAGAAGATGGACAGGAAGCACCTGCCGTGGAGACGGAGACAATGTTCTTTTTAAACTGTGTTAAAAGTCATTGTGGTTTTGATTTGACGTATGCATGTATTGTATCTGATGACGCATGAGGGGGCGTTAACCCTGATGAATCAAAAGCAATCTGAAGTGTCTTTTTGGGTCTACAGCTGATGTTTTGCAGTGTACATCTCACCACGCTGCGTGTGTTCATTAAAATCATCGTTTGACTCCACCCGGCCAGATCATTGTTGTTATTGGATTACCTCCTGTATCCCTCCTTAATATTTGAACCCTTAACAAAACCTAGCCCCACCCTATCATGTGATTTATTGAGGTCAAATGGCCCAGGATGCTAGTGGGAGTTAAGGCGTCTGAGTAGGGATCTCAAAACTGGATTATAGATGGCAGACAGTTGGTGTTGTAAGCCCCGCCCTCTGTTCAGAGATGGTCGTCCACAGTGGACATAGATGGCTTCTTTCACTCCTCTTTCAAACCGTCTGTCTTCTCTGTTCAAAATGTGAACATTGGGACTCTCCACCAATTACAACTGAAGAAGCTTCTGGGATGAGAGCTGACACGTCTTCAAGGAAGCTTAAAGAAGTCCAAATGCTTTTCTTTCCAAGCTCCTTAGACTTTGTGTTCTAATGCATCAGCAGATGCAGGAGCTTGACTTCTCTTTGTCTGTGTTACCGGTCAGAGGTTTTAACCAGCCACAATCACACAAGCTGGTTTCCTAAGACAAAAGCATAAAGAATTCCTTCAATTCTAATTATACTGCCACGTAGCTACAGCCAAGCAACCTGCCCCAGGTGTTTAGCTTAGCAACAGGCTTACAACACGTGACATTTGCATGTGTTATAATTATAACAATATGATTAATATGACTCTGTGAAAACCTCAGCAGGTCTTCAGCGTGTTATAAGGGTAATTCCAGTTATAAACTGAGTCTATAGTGACTGCTTCTTCAAACATATGCTTCCTCCCTCCCTGCAGCATCCTCTCAGTTTGCTGTGCAGCTGTATTAGAAACTCCCTTTAGTCTCAAATTAATATAGTTTTTTTGTATGGATGAGAATGTGTCCTTCTTTCTTCATTAACCTTTGGTTTTAGGTTTCCTTTTTTTTTAAGTTGGTCATGTGATCACTGTGAGACTGAGCCTGAGAGCTGAAAGCTGCAGTCATCCAAATCAAACAGCCCCATCACCTCTAGGGCTTCCTCTTTCCTTGTAACCACCAGAGGGCACCAGTGGTCTTTTCTTCCACAGCAGCAGAAATAACCTGTGAAAAGGTGTGTGTGTGTTTACACGTGTGCAAGTTTACATGTACTGTATGCATCATATGTTCAGTCAGACTGTTCGGAAATTCTGTTATTATGTAACAGCCAGTGCGCCCTGAAAGAGTCCAGTATGGGGAAGCAGACATCTGTGTGAGTCTGGTGTCAGAGTGTGTCTGTCGCAGTCACAGACACACAGGCTGGAATTCCAAACAGCTAATCTGGAAATTCAGAGATTAACAAGAATTGCTGCTTATTATGTGATCATTTTTATTAATGTCACATCAGATTTGTTTGATTCATTTATCTGCTAGAATATTTGTAACATGGCAGACCTCAGAACTGTATATTGTCTAATAGTTTTGGGAATAATGCTTACTTTTGGAGCTCCTCTCACAGTAACCTGGGTTAAATTGGATGTTTTCAAACAGGCAGATCATAAAGTCAGGTTACAATGATAAAATATTTCATGTATGGGTTAAACCTCGTCAAATGGACATTCTGTGTTATTGGCTAATGAGTAACTCTAAGGGCTTAAAATTCATGTATTAACATGGCAACGTCATGTATGTACTGTGTGAGTCACAGCTGAAGTCTAGAGAACACATGCACACCTCAACATCTCCAGCTTGTCATTGAAGGTAATCTAAATTCATACATTCTGACTTTGATTTGCAGAGGCAACATTTCTACCGCATGTAGAAAAGAGAGTGACAGTCTTATCATCACAGCAATATGAGAACTATTGTACAGTGTGCTGCTGCTTAGCAACTATATCACTCCCTCGGTGTATATTTAGAGCAGACATGGGCGAAATATGGCCTGAATTCTAGAACCACCCTGTGGACCATCTCAATCTGGCCCCGAGCACCATAAAAGGAAAACAGTGTATGTTTGTTGATGTTTGATGTATTAGAATACATGAGTACCAACAGCTCTCTCTCATCGTCCCACACAAACAGGCGCTTGTTTCCTCTCAGATAACTTTTTAAATTGTTTGATGCCTCATAGCAGCTCCACCATTTAAAATTTTAATTAACCTTCAAGGCCCAAGAAGACCATGAGAAATACGACAGAAAAACAAACACTAAATTTCATGACATTATGAATACGCCTGAGAATGGTAGAAATGTTTGATTTGTAGTAGAAAACCTCTGGACCAATAGGCTGGGTTTAGTCTGTAGTTGTCATGTTAAGCTGGTAACACAACATGTACTTTAACCCTTTAAAGCCGGTCTGAGCGGGCACGCTCAGTTTTGCGCAACTATTTTTAAATCCCGGTAGCTCTGCAACCACGTGAGCTAGCGCAATCATTTTTTTTGCATATGAAACCGGAGGAGTTGTACTTACATCTTATGCCATCAGCTTGTCCTCGGTCACAGTTTCCTTCCACATGTAGCTTTGCAAAAACTGCATAAAAAGCACTTGCAGCAACAAAAACATAATATTCCAGAAACAGGCTTTGCCGATCAGCTGTTTGTAACACTTCCTATGTCCATCAGCACTAACTATCGCATATCCGCCATGGCCTGCCCGAAACCGGAAGTGGCATCATTTTGCGGAAATGTAGTTTTTTACTATCAGGGCCTTATGAGCCTATACTGGTGTTTTTATAAGTCATGTTTGACTTTATGCTTTTCTGAATAGTTTCTGGGATGCTTAGGACTCATATTGCACTGCTGGAAATAGTTTATTTTGATGCAGATGCTGCTTTTTTGCAAATTTGCATTATAATATTTATTTTTGTTTTTCCTGCAGTGTATAAAAATTGGTGTATTTCAAAAATAAAACTATGAAGACACTCAAAATAAATTTCCTGTTGTGGGAAACTAATTTGTGCAACTTTTTTGTATTTACAGTTTTGAGGGATAAGCTTCTTAAATTTCTAGTAGAAATATATGTTAAAAAACAAAAACGTTTTTAAATTTTTTTGTAGTTTATTGCACGTTTTTGCAATTTATGTAATTACTATGCACTTAATGCAGACATATTATTAAAATTTGGGCTATAATGGTTGTATTGATGTATAGCAACTTGAAATGCTCCCAAAAATGGCTCCACAGCATGTAAAAATATAATATAAGCTCTGGCGGACTTGGTTCTATGGTAGGTCTTAAAGGGTTAACTTGGGTACAGTTCTAAACTTGGAACAGGAGGAACATTTCATGAAAGACTTTCTCCTTGGAAATTTGGTCATACACAGGATTTTTTTTCTTCTTCCCATAATGAAAAGAGTCAAGCATCACAGGTTAGAATTGGCAGAGTTGGTGCAGATACAAAGTGGATTTTGATTTCTGAAACCTGGTATATTGGCCGCTTCCCCGATTTTTGTCAGCAACATCTGCAAAACAGCGCAGTTGAATGAGCAGTCTCGGCCTTTGTGGATAACAGACATCTGTGAAAATGTTTATACCACTTTATCAATAACTGGACAGAATTTATAGGCACAGCCAAACGACAGCATGTCTGTCGGTGCTGTTTGTTTCATCAAATGATGCTTTCTGAGAATAAGCTCCTTGAGCCTGCTGTAGGGAGCCAGAGGGCCATCTCTGGGTTGGGACTGTTGCTTCCTCATTTGATGGAGCTGACGTGTCCCTGTGTAATCAATATCAAAAAATCATGATATTTTTTTCATATCAGTCGATATCAATATAAATCACAATATAAATCAAATCCCTATCTCTGTCGAGCTCCCGACTCTTTAGTGAAGAAGTGTAGGTTAAGTTTGATTTAAATTTTAAATGTTTTCTGTCTAAAGCTGAATATGATAAAATGTATAATAGGACTACAACCATATTTCAAATAAATCATATAGGTTTATACGAGAAACCAAAAACTTATTTCTGACCAGTTCAAAGCTTCAAGTGTTACAGAACACAAAAAATGTTTTTTTAAATAAATGAAGTAGATATTAATACAAGATAAATTAAAAAACAAACACACTGTACTGTCTCATTTTATTCGTATAGATTCAAACCCCCAAACATTTATTTCCTCCTCTTATTTTCTCTGTTACTTTTATATGTTTATTTATTAATTTCTATTCGCCTTATTTCAGTTTTTACATGTAAATGTAGTATAAATGTAAATGTAGTATAAATGTAAATGTAGTATACTAAGTTGACAGGCGGGGAGGAACCCTACAATATTGTATATCTATAATATCTATAATATAAAGCTCCTTGAGGAGACTGTTGTTATGATTTGGTGCTGTATAAATAAAATAAAATTGAACTGAATAGAAAGGAGGAGAAAATATAAAAAGATAGAGCGCAAATACATAAACACAGATACATCCAGCCACAGTCTTCTTGTGGTGTGTGTGTGTGTGCGTGCGTACATGAGTGTCTATGTATGTGTCTTTGTCACGAAATGTGCTTGAAAATAATGATGGGAAGCTGCAATAAAGCCCGTCCCCAGGAGCCAGGGGCAGAAAGACATAGATCCAGGAGATCTGGGCCATTCGCAGCGACCAAGAGTACCGAAGACCTGAGGCCACACATCTCCGTGACATGTGCACGTTCATCCCAGCAGGAGGAGGAGGGAGGTCTGAGATGGGGCGCCACGGCCCAAGGGTGAGAGTCGTAGAGAACCAATTCAATTCAATTCAATTCAATTTTATTTATATAGCGCCAAATCACAACAAAAGTTGCCTCAAGGCGCTTCATAGATACAGAGAAAAACCCAACAATTATATGACCCCCTATGAGCAGCACTTTGGCGACAGTGGGAAGGAAAAACTCCCTTTTAACAGGAAGAAACCTCCGGCAGAACCAGGCTCAGGGAGGGGCGGGGCCATCTGCTGTGATTGGTTGGGGTGAGAGAAGGAAGACAGGATAAAGACATGCTGTGGAAGAGAGACAGAGGTTAATAACAGATATGATTCAATACAGAGAGGTCTGTTAATACATAGTGAGTGAGAAAGGTGAGGCAAAGGCCGGAGCCAACAAGTACCTGCAACCCAGGGAGGGGCAGCAGCATCCAGCAGGGAGCAGCAGTGAGACTCATTTATGGATCAGATGTGCGATTTGACCATAAATGTGATGCAGTAGTTACGTATGACACTGCTGTTTCGCTGTCTCTGCCCTCCATGTCTAGCGGGGAAAGTGACATCTTAGAGAAATGTTTATGGCCAGGGAGTTAGTCACAAAGTTCGGTTATTTGTGGAAAGATGATTTTGACACAGATTGGATATGCTGCTCTGCTTCTTTGTCAAACTTTAAGTGTCTCCACATTAGCAAATTTCTCTGACCTTCTTTCCAGAAGCATCCTCAGTTTTGAGCCCTGGACGGAGTCATTTAGGGTGTCTCCAGCTTTGTTTCACACTTTCTCTTCTCAATCTTGCCTTTTATCTCACTCACACTCCTAACAAACTGCTGTGACCAGCTGCAGTAGCCCAAATATCAGCACCTTGTACTCCTGCTGGATACTTGTATGCTGTGTCAGCCTAACATGACATCACTCTAACACCCAAACACACAACTGGTTCAGTGCAGTGTTAGATTCCTGGTTTGCTTGGTATTTATGTTGTTTCTTATTTTTGTACTACTTAGTGAATTTAGTCTTGTTCTTGGTTCCCAGTTGCCTTCGTTTTATTCCTCGCTGTGTGTTCCTCTTTTACTCATGTCACTCATGTTCTTCTCATCTAGTTAGTTCCCTTCCTGTTTTCTTTGTCTCGTTCTTGTTGTTGTTTCGTTCTTTTGTGAGTCAGTCTTCTCTCACTGTTGTTTACCCCTCTCTTATTTTTGTCATGTCCCCATATCTGGGTCATCTCGGTGTCTTGTTTCCATGGTTGTCTGGGTTACTTCCTGTTTTACCTGGTTAGGTCCTTGCACGTTCAGTTTTACTTCTCCTGTCTCATTCGTTAGATTCTGTTCAGCTGTGTTCTCCACCTGTTGCCTGTTCCTTTGTTATCTCGTGTGTGTGTATATTATCTCCATCTCCTTTTGTTCTTTGTCACAATCTCTCTTATGGTTTGCATATTCTTGTGTTGTGTGTCTTTATACTGTTCTTTTTGTGTAGTAAATTCCAAGTTCCTAGTGTATTTATATGACTAAATTATTTATATCCATACTGACCGTGCATTCCTACACTGTAAAATTAATTAGTTCACAGAACTAAAAATAAAACTATCACTCGTTGCCTCAAAAAAACTAAGTAAAGCTTAAGATGACTGTTAGGACAACTTATTCTGCAGTATTAAGAATAACTTGATATTTCTGACTGTACAATACTAATTGTTTACTTACTGACAAACATTTCAAGTAAATGAACTAAATGAAAAAACAATTAGTGGTAACCTGAATATGATTAAAAATAATTAACAACACTTTTTGTAATGATGTTTAAATGAGCCCAACTTTTATTTTCAAACACAACAAAGTATAACAGCCAACATACTGGACACTGTTCTGCTGAACAACAAACAATTATGTTGCCATCACGGTTATAATCTCACAATGAAACAAAGTCTCAGATGTAATTATGCTGAAAATAAGTTTAGGCCACAAGTTTGTTTTGCACTTACATTACTTATATAATCAAAATAAAATATTTGTTGTTCTGTCACAAGTGCAGTCTCTAATTTAAACACATTTGTTTTTCATTCCAACACAGGAGCTGGAATGTTGTAATGTTTTAAGGATGCTTGTTTCCAGTCCAGGCATTACTGCCTGAATGACTGTCATGGATCGAGGTGATCCAAATGTAGGTGCAGACAAAGTCTTTAACTTCCCTTAAGTACAGTGGCAGTGGATGTGGGTTGGAGATGCAATGAGCTTGAACCTGCAGGCGACCATCTTCACTGACCACACCATCTGTGACGGAGGACTCATCTCTCCTGGTGTCCTGCAAGCAAACAATCATATTTTTTGGAACATGAACTTAATTGCTTTCTTAAAACATTTTTTCTGCATTTGGTATAAAACAGACTCCAATTTACACAATCTCAGGCTCCCTCCCCACCAGAGAGGTGACATTCAATGTCCCACTGTCAGTCTGGATAGCCGTGACCACCACCCCACACACAGTAATGTCATGAAAGCATCATTTTAAAAGGGCTATGCAAACATGGCCAATAACTTTCATTCTAATGATCTGCAAAATGATTTGGGCACAAAACAAATTTCACTGTTCGAAAATTTGCAGACTTCACTATATACAGTGTAGAGCAGGAGTCGGCAACCCTGGGCAGGGTTAACTGATGGCACGACCATCTGAGTCAGATAGAAACCAAGTTTAGGTGGAGTTATCACATTAACATGTGTGTCTCTGTATTAACAAACATATTGGCTCAGTTTATTTTTCTTATCATTGTTGTGAGGAGACCATAAATAGCATTTGTATTTTCTGTTGTTCAGTTCATTTGCTGTTATGGATAAAAAGTCTTTTTTTGTTTCAAAATAGCTGATAACTATTCGCTGACAGCTGCCAACATCTGTGAACAAATATAATTCTGTAAAGTTGTTCTATATAGTGTGTAACTGTTAAAATAGAGCGTTATTAAACTTATTGCTAATGCAGTCATATGACACATTGACTTCTGAGGAAATGTTAGATGCACTCGTCATCAGAAAGGTTGCCGACCCCTGGTGTAGATCCTCTAAACTAAGTTTGGGGGATGTGATCTTTCAAGAAATGCAGACCAAACTGTTGTTGTTTGTTTACTTACATCATGTCTTGTAGAATTAACTGGAGTCAACAGCAACAGCATCGTGCAGTCATATCTCAAGTCTAATAACAGAAGACAGGAAACAATCAGTAAAGAAACAACTTCCTCAAACCAAAGCACAAATCAAACAATAAGTAAAACAGGCTGATCTAAAGTATGATTAAAGTTCAGCCTGATTAATATAAATGTCACTGACAGTTGCTGATATATTGGAAAACCAAAATACTTACTGATGTCTTTCTGTCCAACAGCAGGAGTGCTGGTCCCGAGCCTCAAAGACAGTAAGAAGCAAGCAGAGGGAGAAAAAACAGAAAATATTTAGAAGCTGATTTGATCCTTGTTGTGTAATCATTGTAACTTACAACACAGAGGGTCAATGTAGACCAATACAACCAAATCAGACTAACACATATAGTATTAAAAACACCATCTACTACTGTATCTGAAAGTGTAGTATTGGCACTGTCAGTTTAGGCCTAAAGAGACATGTGTTTAAAAAAAGACCACCTAATTTAAATATAATCTTTACATGCTTGTTGAAAACTTCCAATATATCAAGTTTCTAATAAGCAAAATGACCAGATCTAACATATGGTTTATATGTATCATAATGTTTCTTATGATTCAACTGTGGAATGTAACTTAATTCTTTAGAAGGACAAACTGTATTACTTTATTCTCAATTAAAAAGCCAACCTAGACTTTAACCATTTAACCCTTTAAAGCCGGTCTGAGCGGCATGCTCCGTTTTGCTAACTATTTTTAAATCCCTGTAGAACCGGTGATCTGGGGATCCATCCTACCTGGCAAACCATCCTACCCGTTGTTTCTGCGCATGCGCACAACACAAAATTCAGTGGCAAATTGTCCTACCTTTGTGAATATTACCTAGAAAAATACTCAGACCGGTAAAATTAACTGCCAAACCAACCTACCTTTGTGAATGTCACCTACAAGCATACTTAAACTGCTAAAATTTTGTGGCAAATCGTCCTACTTTTGTTAATCTGAGCTAGAAGCATACTTTAATAGCTACATTTCAGTGGCGAACCATCCTACCTTTCTGAATATGAGCTAGAAGCGTACTTTAACAGCTAAAATTCAGTGGCAAATCATCCTACCTTTGTTAATAACAGCTACACACATACTTTAACGGGTAACATGAAGTGGCAAACCATCCTGGCTGTATGCATATGAGCTACAAGCATACTCTGTTGGGCAAAGTTAAGTAGCAAACCGTCATACCTACTTAAATTAGTGCTGGAATGACTCTGTGACAGCAGAAATGTGCATAAACTACTTACGGTAGGACGTTTTGCCAAAGTAGGACGGTTTGTCAGAACACCGGAACCGCATAAGCTAGCGCAATAAATTTTTTTGCATATGAAACCGGAGGAGTTGTACTTACATCTTATGCCATCAGCTTGTCCTCGGTCCCGGTTTCCTTCCACATATAGCTTTGCAAAAACTGCATAAAAAGCGCTTGCAGCAACAAAAACATAATATTCCAGAAACAGGCTTTGCCCATCTGATCAGCTGTTTGTAATACTTTATACGTAGAAACAGATGTCAGCGCCAAGGATGGCATGTCCGCCATTTCCTGGCCGAAACCGGAAGTGACATCATTTTCGCGGAAAATGTAGTTTTTTACTTGTAGGCCTTAAAATGTGTTTTTATAAGTCATGTTTGACTTTATGCTTTTCAGAATAGTTTCTGGGATGCTTAGAACTCGAATTGCACTGCTTAAAAAAGTTTATTTTGATGCACATGCTGTTTTCTTTGCAAATTTGCATCATAGGATTGTTTTTCGTTTTTCCTGCAGTATATAAAAATTGGTGTATCTCAAAAATAAAACTATGAAGACATCCATCCATCCATCTTCATCCGCTTTATCCGACCGGGTCGCGGGGGCAGCAGCCTAAGCAAAGAGGCCCAGACCTCCCTCTCCCCAGCCACCTCCTCCAGCTCATCCGGGGGAACACCAAGGCGTTCCCAGGCCAGCCGAGAGATATAATCTCTCCAGCGTGTCCTGGGTCTGCCCTGGGGCCTCCTCCCGGTGGGACATGCCTGGAACACCTCACCCAGGAGGCGCCCAGGGGGCATCCTTGTCAGATGCCCAAACCACCTCAGCTGGCTCCTTTCGATGTGGAGCAGCAGCGGCTCTACTCTGAGCCCCTCCCGGATAGCCGAACTTCTCACCCTATCTCTAAGGGAGATGCCAGCCACCCTTCGGAGGAAGCTCATTTCCGCCGCTTGTATCCGCGATCTCGTCCTTTCGGTCACTACCCACAGCTCGTGGCCATAGGTGAGGGTAGGGACGTAGATCGACCGGTAAATTGAGAGCTTCGCTTTTACACTCAGCTCCCTCTTCACCACGACGGACCGGTGCAGCGTCTGCATTACTGCAGCCGCAGCCCCAATCCGTCTGTCGATCTCCGGCTCCCTTCTCCCATCACTCGCGAACAAGACCCCGAGATACTTGAACTCCTCCACTTGGGGCAGGACCTCATCCCCGACCCGGAGTGGGCACTCCACCCTTTTCCGGCTGAGAACCATGGCCTCAGATTTGGAGGTGCTGATCCTCATTCCCGCTGCTTCACACTCGGCTGCGAACCGCTCCAGTGCGAGCTGGAGGCCCTCACCCGATGAAGCCAACAGAACCACATCATCCGCAAAGATCAGAGATGAGATCCTGAGGCCACCAAAGCGAAAGCCCTCCGCCACTTGGCTGCGCCTAGAAATCCTGTCCATAAAAATTATGAACAGAACCGGTGACAAAGGGCAGCCCTGGCGGAGCCCATCACCCACCGGGAACGAGTCCGACTTATTGCCGGCAATGCGAACCAAGCTCTTGCAACGGTTGTATAGGGATCGAATGGCCCGTAGCAATGGGCCAGACACCCCATACTCCCGCAACACCTCCCACAGGACACCCCGAGGGACACGGTCGAATGCCTTCTCCAAGTCCACAAAACACATGTAGACTGGTTGGGCAAACTCCCATGCACCCTCAAGTATCCTCGAGAGGATGAAGAGCTGGTCCAGTGTTCCGCGACTAGGACGAAAACCGCATTGTTCCTCCTGCATCAGAGGTTCGACTAGCGGACGAACTCTCCTTTCCAGCACCCTGGCATAGACTTTCCCGGGGAGGCTGAGGAGTGTGATCCCCCTGTAGTTGGAACACACCCTCCGGTCCCCCTTCTTAAAGATGGGGACCACCACCCCGGTCTGCCAATCCACGGGTACTGCCCCTGATCTCCACGCAACATTGCAGAGGCGTGTCAGCCAGGACAGCCCTACAACGTCCAGAGCCTTCAGGAACTCGGGGCGGACCTCATCAACACCAGGGGCTCTGCCACCAAGGAGTTGTTTAACTGCCTCAGTGACCTCGCCCCCAGAAATTGGCGGGTCATTCCCCTCATCCCCAGACTCTGCTTCCTCCTCGGAAGACGTGTCAGTGGGATTAAGGAGGTCCTCGAAGTATTCCTTCCACCGCCTGACAATTTTCTCAGTCGACGTCAGCAGCGCTCTGCCAGCACTATACACAGTGCAGGTAGAGCACCGCTTTCCCCTCCTGAGACGCCTGACGGTTTGCCAGAACCTCTTCGAGGCAGTCCGAAAGTCTTTTTCCATGGCCTCTCCGAACTCCTCCCACACCCGAGTTTTTGCTTCAGCCACTGCCCGAGCCGCATTCCGCTTGGCCTGTCGATACCTGTCGGCTGCCTCCGGAGTCCCACAGGCTAACCAAGCCCAATAGGACTCCTTCTTCAGCCTGGTGGCTCCCTTCACCTCTGGTGTCCACCATTTGGTTCGGGGATTACCACCACGGCAGGCACCAACCACCTTGCGGCCGCAGCTCAATGCAGCAGCTTCGGCAATGGAGGCGCTGAACATGGTCCATTCGGACTCGATGTCCCCCGCCTCCCTCGGAATGCTGTTGAAGCTCTGCCGGAGGTGTGAGTTGAAGATCTCGCGGACTGGGGCCTCTGCTAGTCGTTCCCAGCACACCCTCACTACGCGTTTAGGTGCACCAGGTCTGTCCAGCGTCCTCCCCCGCCACCTGATCCAACTCACCACCAGGTGGTGATCAGTTGACAGCTCAGCTCCTCTCTTTACCCGAGTGTCCAGAACATATGGTCGCAGGTCTGGTGATACGATTACAAAATCGATCATCGACCTACGGCCTAGAGCGTCCTGGTGCCACGTGCACTTATGGACACTCTTATGTTCGAACAAGGTGTTCGTTATGGCCAAACTGTGATTAGCACAGAAGTCCAATAACAAAGCACCGCTCGGGTTCAGATCAGGGAGGCCGTTCCTCCCAATCACGCCCCTCCAGGTCTCGCTGTCGTTACCCACGTGAGCATTGAAGTCTCCCAGCAGGACAACAGAGTCTCCAGGTGGAGCACCTTCCAGCACCCCCCCCAGGGACTCTAAGAAGGCTGGGTACTCCGAACTGCCACTCGGCGCATAAGCGCAGATGACAGTCAGGACCCGTTCCCCGACCCTAAGGCGCAGGGAACAAACCCTCTCGTCCACCGGGAAAAACCCCAACGTACCGGCAGCAAGCCGAGGGGATATTAAAATACCCACCCCAGCCCGCCGCCTCTCACCAGGGGCAACTCCAGACTGAGACAGAGTCCAGCCCCTCTCCAGGAGACTGGTTCCAGAGCCCAAGCCGTGCGTAGAGGTGAGCCCGACTATATCTAGCCGGTACCTCTCAACCTCACGCACTAACTCAGGCTCCTTCCCCACCAGAGAGGTGACATTCCATGTCCCTATTGCCAGTCTTGGCAGCCGGGGGTCAGTCCGCCAGGGCCTCCGCTCCTGGCCGCCACCCGGCACACAATGCACCCGACCCCTATGGCGCCTCCTGCGGGTGGTGGGCCTGCGGGAGGATGGGCCCATGTCGCCTCTTCGGGCTGTGCCCGGCCGGGCCCCATGGACTAAGGCCCGGCCACCAGACGCTCGCCCTCGGGCACCCTCCCCGGGCCTGGCTCCAGGGCGGGGCCCCGATAACCCTATCCCGGGCAGGGTAAACTGTTCCCTCTGTGTTTTTTTCATTGGGGTCTTCTGAATCGCTCTTTGTCTGGTCCCTCACCCAGGACCAATTTGCCATGGGAGACCCTACCAGGGGGCAAAAGCCCCCAGACAACATAGCCCCTGGGATCCCTGGGACACACAAACCCCTCCACCACGATAAGGTTGCGATTCACGGAGGAGTACTATGAAGACACTCAAAATAAATTTCCTGTAGTTGTAAACTATTTTATTTGCAACTTTTTTGTATTTAAAGTTTTGAGGGATAAGCCTCTTAAATTTCTAGTAGAAATATATGTAAAAAAAACTAGTTTATTGCACTTTTTTGCAATTAATGTAGTTACTATGGACTTAATGCATACATATTATTAAAATATAGGCTATAACAGTTGTATTGATGTATAGCAACTTGAAATGCTCCCAAAAATGGCTCCACAGCATGTAAAAATATAAAGTAAGCTCTGGCAGACTTGGTTCTATGGTAGGTCTTAAAGGGTACAAGCTACTAATCTGGATTATAGCTTTCACAACAAAACTTGTTTTTAAACACATTTTTTAACAAGCAAATACTATTGTTATTATTATTTAAAGTGTAATTAAACAGAAAAGCCGGTTAAATATAAAAGCAGTTTGCTTACGTTGTTAAAGAAAGGCTAGATTTGACATTAATCGATGCCACAGGTGTTCAAAAGCTGCCACAAAGCATTAAAAAAAATAGACGTCTCCG
This sequence comes from Neolamprologus brichardi, assembly GCF_056152115.1. Taxonomy (NCBI): domain Eukaryota; kingdom Metazoa; phylum Chordata; class Actinopteri; order Cichliformes; family Cichlidae; genus Neolamprologus; species Neolamprologus brichardi. The sequence continues at coordinate 1,495,043 of NW_028270135.1, forward strand.
AAAACGTCAGAGCATTTCTGCAAATATGTGATGTCTTGATAAATTGAGCAAATATTTGAACTTTACACAGCTACATTCTCGCCTGAAAATATATTAAAAGTTTATTTTGTGACCCAGAAAAAGTATTATTTAAAAGTTTTTTTAGCTGGGCTCCTCCGCCATTGCTGCGTTTGAGTTTTGGACAAATTGCATTCTGGGATATTTAGCTGTACCAAGTCCCTCGAAGTCCACACAATAGTGATGTGCCATACCACTGATTTCCTTTCCGATCCGATGCCAAGTAAAATTTAGGGCAGTATTGACGATACTGATCCGATACCGATACTTTGTACCAAAACGTATTTTATTTATTGTATCTTTTATTGTATCTCAAATTATAGCGTCATCATGAATACAGGACATCAGATTACTTGTTCTTATCACTTAATAATGCAGAATTATCACATTCGAAGTTGTGCGCTATTTGAACACCTTTCCTGCCTGCAGCACTAAAGGATTCAGTGAGATCCTCAACATAAGCTCGTCATATTCTGTGATATGATTTACTCTGAGGTATTTGACGAGGTTAGTGGTGCTGCCACAACACCTCACTTTCTTGCAAACCACGTCTCGGCTGTTTGTGAGACATCACTACCACACAAGTCACCACCGATACATGCTCCATAAAACGGGAGGAGCAAAAACACATCCCTGAATTTTTCGCATTCTCAGCTTCATGTGTACTTTGAATTAGAACAGTACTTGGTCTCCGACGTATCACACGTCCACGAGACCACAAGTACACACAAGTATGGGTACACAGGCTCTGACAACTGTACCGACAAATGCGATCTTCCTTTTCCCCAGATTACCCTTTCTGGGTCACAAAATAAACGTTTAAGATATTTTCAGGCAAGAATGTAGCTGTGTAATGCTCAAATATCTACTTAATTTATAAAAATATCACATATTTGCAAAAGAGCTTCAACGTTTTCGGAGAGCTCTGTTATCCACCAGTGCGATAGCTGACCGGGAGGTCAAGGCTCGATAGAGCCGGCGAGCACAGCTAACTGCCGGCATATCGTTTTCAACCCCCCTGCGGTCTTTTGCTACTCAGGTTAAACATGATATATATAGTTAGTTAGTTATAGCTATGGATTGAAAATACCCCCCACCCCCAACGGCTGCACCTCCCGAAAAAGTTTGTCTGGGCTCTTATCTCACTTTTTTATTTCAAACAATCAACAGAAAATTTCACAGACATAGTTTTATGTAAGGTTTTTAAGGCTGTGGTGTTAATTTTTAAGTAACATGAGCCCAGCGGCAGCAGCAACGCTAGGCTAACACTAACTAGCTAGCAAGATTATAAACCTGGTGCTAAACTAAGAGAAGCCACAAAATCAGTTTGAATAAGAGTAAACATTTACTCACCAAGTCAGTGTATCAGGTAAAGATTCACAGCAATGACAACAATCATCTCTTGAGCTGAAGCTTCTCCAGGTTTGCTCAAAATATTCCAGAGAAAAAAAAATGCTGGCGCCATGAACATGTGGACTGATCCGTGTGAGGGAGGAGGACGGTAGTGACAGGGCATTTTCAAAACACATCGTTTCATCCTCCTGCACTGAGAAGCAAAATTTCCAGCTTACTTAATTTTTCTTAAGTTAAGACAACTCAAATAAATCGAGTTGATCAGCATTTTTGCATAAAAAGTACTGGTAACTTACTTAAATTGAGTTCTAATAACAAATTGATAAAAATTGAGTTCAGCCTACTTAATATTTTTAATTAAACACAATATTAGATTTTACAGTGTAGAGTTATGAGTTTAAACAATAAAGTTCTGGGCACTTCCTACAGTCTGGAGACCTTCATTTGGGTCCTAACCTGTCAATCACAAGTTATGACAGTTTTCACTGTCATTGGCCTTCTGTGTTGTTTGTCAAAACATGGGGGGATGAATTCTATGAAATTTGTATTGGTCATGTTTCATATTTCCGTAAAGTTAAAATTATTTCACAATAATAATTTTTAGAATTTCATCACTCAACCCTGTGATTGTTTTTTCTTCACCAGGGCAGAGTGGAGTAGGACACTGACAAACAGAATGATGTCTGTACTCATTTGTTGAGCTACCGGTGGACTCATGAGCTGTGGGTAGTGAGTAAAAGTGTCATGCTCCTTCAGCCCTCCTGTGCTGGCTTGCTCCTTTCTGTCTTTTCTCTTTATTGCTCTCTCTGTCCATCTGTCTGAGTGTTGGTGTGTGTGTAAACCAAACCCTGTGTTTCAGGAGTGGGTCCTTCTCTGTTCTCCCGCCTTTGGATTCTGCATACCTGGAAGTAACAAATTTACCTGTCGGTAACTCTCAGTCTCCTACTTAAGAGGAAGGAAGCCCTTTAGTTGACGCCCGATCATTGCTTAGAACGAGCATGATGCTTTGTTTTTTTTTTTTCTTTTACCTTCTTTTCTCATCTTCATCAAACCTGGAAGTGGAGACTAAGTGAGTTGAACAGGGACAGAGTCTTGAGAGAAGATTATTCTGTGGATGTGTCTGTTGGAGTCCAGGTCCTTACTAAATGGACATTCTGTACATTGATTGCAATTTGGACCACTAGTTATGACAGAATACATTTTTTGATGCATGTGACATCAAAAATGAGCTTCCACCAAACAGCTGCATCAGTTGCATCCATGCATTTTTTTTTTCAATCTGACTGAAGATAAGCACAGATAGTATCTGCTTGTAACAGTAACTTGTCTAAGAGTCTACAAGAGTAGCAGAATTTCATCATGCCATTCAATAAGTCTTTTCTATGGGCAGAAATCTGTGCCATCAGAAACTGACTTTGAATAAGTTAAATTCAAATTTGAATTTGAATTGCTCGGATTGAATCTGAATTGTAACTTGAATAAATGCTTTTAAAAACTGAATATGAATTAGCCTAATTTGAAATTCAATTTATTGGTTTGAAAATGATCATCACTAAATTCATTCATCCATAAATTCATTTGCTTTGAAATTGTATTTTATCCTTTAAAAATTTAGCTCTCAAATAAGTTCAGATTCACTTCTCACCATTCAGTTTCAGTTCAAAAATTCAGTTTTTTGGGACTTACATCCGGTTCCGGGTCAAGAGTAGTTGAGCGCAGATTAATAGAACTACGTTTTACTAGCGGACCGAAAGTGAAGAAACTCTCAGGTTGGTAATAAATGTATTACATGTATAAGAACAAGCGTCGTGTTAACAAATGATAGCCGTACGGTAACTTTAGCTGTTAGCTAAAAATGCTAATTTAGCGTAGTTTGCCCTGGATTCAGCTTTGACAAACAAATATGATCGACTGTTTCTAGTAGAATTCCAGAGTTGTCATCTTGTACCCTCTCAGAGCCCTGTATGCTTGCAGAGACCCCTACAGTAGGGAAACATGCAAAACAGTGTCCAAACTGTTTTAGCTTTATTGTCTTACACAGCATCCCAACTCTTTAGCTAACTTAATAACTTTAGCTAAAGTGAATAGTTGGTCTAATTCATTAGTGCAGCATTACTGGATCACCTCTTTTTGAAGTGATATGATATGTGACTATCTGTGTTTAACTACCATAATAATTCTTAGGGTACTGAGTGCATGCTTAATTCGATTTTTTTTTAAACATACTGCTCCATTGCTATGTTTGAGAGGCTGAAGTTGTCGGGTCACCTCCTAAATCGACCATCTTTTACAGGTGTTTTGTGACAGAATTGGAGTGTCCACTGAAGACTGAAGATACTGAATCTCTACGCCTTGCCATTGATCCCTCTTGTGCCTTCATCTAGACAAGAGACATTAACTTAACCACTCTCACATGCTCTGTACCTACATCACCTTCCCTGGCAGTCGTAGCTTGGCTCATCTGAGGGTGAAATTATAAGAATGTGTTATTTTGCAAAGTGCTCTCTAGGGTTCCTAAATAAAATATGGCATTGAGGTAATTTCTTTTGAATTAATCCCTTCTTCTGAAATATAAGAACCTCTCCTGGTTTTAATGGCACTTTGGATTTCCTTACTTTCTGTTCCACTCCCAACCCCAAATAGATGCTGACAAGCTGACACAGTAACAGGAAGAGGGAAAGAAGCTGGAAAGGACTACTACAAATAAACCTAATGCCTAACAATGAAAAATGTAAAATAAGAACAATAATAATAATAAAGATAAAAGATGAAGTAACAAGTTTTTAGTTTCTTGTTTATTCCAAATGATCATCCAGATGTCTGTGACATGTGATGACAAACACCATAATGGAAGGCCTTTGTCATCACATGCTTAAACTCATCATATATTTTTGCATATGCTGAACAGGCAGTCAGACATGCTGTAACTGTGGGGTAGAAAATATTCATATTCAGTTTTTAAAAGCATTTAATCAAGTTAAAATTCAGATTCAATTCAAACAATTCAAATTCGAATTTAACTTATTCAAATTCAGTTTCTGATGGCACAGATTTCTGCCCCCACACTTTTCACCTGTTTCCACTATTTTGTGTGACTTCTCATTTCCTCAAACCTCTACAGCGGACCTGGAGAGTGGAGAGTTAGCATGACCCATAGAGGCTGGAACAATACATGAATGTGAAATGAACAATTTAACAAACAACTGTGTTTGGGATAAAAAAGTGAAAAGGGAACAGTGTCTCATGATGGACACCACTGGGACCTTTTTTAATATATAACCAATACAATAATTATTCTGTTCATAGAATCATGTTAATAGAAAATGTAAGTTAACATTGATTTTCCTTCTAACTGTATTTGCTGCTGCACATTAACTGCATACATTTAAAACCAATATGTCTGAAATGTGTCCTGAATTCTGAATGTTTGCTACATTTTACACCGTTACTATACCACTCCTTCACTTTGTATTTAATAAGTGCACAGGTCAGTACAGTATAACGGACTTCAGGCTACTCCCACGTGAACGAAGTAAATGTTTTCTTTCTGAGTGGAAAGCTAAATTGTAGGCTTCCACATGCCATACGTGTGGCGACTGTTCCTGCGTCTGGATTGATTTTGCTATCAGAAGCTGGCAGAACTTAATGACTCTCTGAGGCTGTCCTGTTGGCGATTTGCGGTTCGAGCTGGTGTCACAGGAAACTTGGTTGGCTGGATCTCCTGTGGTATTATCAGGTCTAGCTGCCAGCTCATCTCTATATCTGGATCTTACAGTCCCGGGTGCCTCTGAGGCTTTCAACCCTTATCACAGCGAAATACATTAAAGACAAGATTAAAATGAGAGAGAAGACTACAGGACATTTTGAAAAGACTTAGTCAGGGATCTGCAGCCACATCACAGATGTCTGTAATGGCTGATGGGATTTGAAATATCTGAATCACGCAGAAAGACGAGGATTCTTTTTCAAAAAGAATAGCATGCCATTCTTATTCCAAATGCACAAAATAATGCTTTGACCATAAAACGGTTGTTGTTGTGAAAGACCATATTTTAAATCACACACCTTTTTCCTGAACCTAACCAAACAGAGTGACTGAAACAACTCAGCAAGTGGCAAATAAAAGAAAACAAAAACCACAAAAGTACAAACGTGACACAAACCACATTCTCCAGGCTGATCAACCTGTGACTTATTCCACTGTCGGCACTCACGTCCCACCAAAGTTTCTAAAAATGGACCGTTAACTCTCTGTGGTGGACACTGCGTCAGTGCAAGACCTAATAAACTGATTGAGTATCAGGGCCACATTTGCTAAACGCTCAATCCACAAATAGTGCTGATCCAATCCAATCCAATTTTATTTATAAAGCACTTTAAAATACCCAGCACAGGAACAAAGTGCTGTACAGAAAATAAGTTAAAACAATAGAATAACACATAAAACATCAAATTAAAACAGCCCTATATTAAAACAAAAACAAGATAAAACAGCATCGAATCACCTAAAAACAACTAAAAATAAAAATAAAACCCAACATCTCACGTGGTGTCAAAGGTCAGGGTAAAGAGGTGGGTTTTTATGCTGCTACAGCAAAAGCACGATCTCCTCTAAGTTTATGACCAGTCCCTGGTACATTCAGGAGCACTGATCAGCTGACCTGAGAGAGCGGGTGGGTGTACAAGGCTGTAGCAGCTCAGAGAGATAAGATGGAGCTAGGCCATGGAGAGCTTTAAAAGTAAATAAAAGAATTTTAAAATGAATCCTAAAAGAAACGGGCAGCCAGTGAAGTGAAGCTAAAACAGGGGAAATGTGCTCAAACCTTCGAGTGCCAGTTAAAAGACGAGCTGCGGCATTTTGCACCCTCTGTAGATGACTAATATATGATGCGCTGACCCCAATAGTTCTGATCGATGTGGTGAGTTTTACAGGTGACTTACAAAAGTACAAAATACTGGTGTAGTCAGATCATTTCAATATGACATCCTCAGTCTTACAAGAGCGGCGCGACTTTGCCTAAGGTCGCAAACTGCGAGTGTATGAATACCACCATAAATCCAAGTAGCACCACAGTTATGAAGCATACTAAAAACCATGTGTGCTGTCCGTGGTCCTGAAATTACAATGGGTTCATTTTATTAAGGGAAATATGTTAAGTTTATTTATGTAATTGCAAACAGCATCTTTAAACTATCAAACCAATGCAAAAGAAAAAAAGGAGAAATGGGCTGCCTGACGTCCATCCAAGGTCTGACTATTTTCAGGACAGGGTCCAAGTCAGCATCATCATTTGGTCTTTCTCTCCATTTTACTTTGAACCCCACAGCCCAGGCTCTGAAATTCCCTCCACAGGAGTCACAAAATGTTGAAAAGAAGAGACAACAAAAGTGTGTGACTCCTTTTAGTAGGAGGTTGAAGGTCATCTCTAAATACACTGAGCAAATAATCTGTTTATTTTTATCACCTCTTGGTCTGACAATCCAAATAAATTGACACAAGTGTCTGTTTGCTCTTAAATCTCTGTGACGCCTCATCCGTGCAGCGATACTGTAACTGGCGCCATATCAAGTGCAAAAAAATAAGACATGCCTTTTTTCTGCGTGAAATTTCAATGTGATTAAGAATTTATTCTGCGTCGCAAATGTTCGTAAATCAGATTGCACACTTGATTTAAATATTCTCCTCCATAAATTTTGTGCCTTGAAAAAGGAACTCCCAGAGAGAATCTCTGAGTCTGGCACCTCTTACACATGATCTTGTCACTGTGATCTCTCTCTTTTTTGAAACCCAGTGTGCAGTGGAGCAACACGTTCACAAATCTGGCCCTAAATGTTCAAACAGATGGACAAGTGTCTGACTACAGGGTAGTTAGAATAAAATACTATGTGATAAATCTAACCCCATAGCAGGAGTGAATGTGCAACATATGCAGACAATTTAGGGAAGAGTGTGAAGTGTATTTACAGCAGCCCGTGCTGTGCAGACCTCTGATGTTATTTGTTGGGCTTATCTGTCCTTTTGAACCTAGCACAGCACTGAGACATTTCTATGCATTTCACATTTTGCAAGGTTTGTTAACTTTTAGTGTTTTGTTAAAAGAGCTTTTTAATCTTTATCTTTACCAGTTAAATTATTGCTGCAATGCTGAATTCACTGTGCTGGTTGAATGTTATTGCATCTGGCTTTATTTCTCTTTCAAGAAATGAAATAGTGATAGCATTTTGGTAACATTTTTTTTCAAATGCAACCTCTATCACCTTATTTGTACAAAAATACTGTTTTATGCCTATCGAACTATGTATTATCTTTGGCATTTGTTGAAGGTGTAGAGTGGACAACACTGTGAGGTACAGAGTGCAGAGGAAGACACATAGCAAAGAGACAGAGATGGGACCAAACCAGGACCTCTGCATTGCACCCATGAGGCATGTGGATCCTTGCTCAACAAGTTAGCTGAACTGGTGCCACTGTTGCATAAAACAACTAAAGAAATACGAGCACTTTGTGTCCGTATAGGTTCTCAGTCATCAAAGTTATGGTAGCCTTAAAAACTTTCTTTGTGAAGAGGCTTCTTCAGTTCTAAAAACAAAATGTCAGGATGTCTCCCTTTGGAGGCTGATCTACTATCGATCCAATACAACACCACAAGACAAAAGGCATGGGTTAAGCATGAAACCTTACCCCACCCTATCATGTGACCTATTGAGGTTACTTGAGGCAGGGTGGAAATGGATTGGTTCATTCATATATATATATATATATATATATATATATATATATATATATATATATATTGCCAGAAGACAACATTGCAGACATAGAGGACAGTTACAAGTACCTGGGGAACCCGCAGGCCAATGGGAACCATGAAGAGGCCGCTAGGAAAGCTGCAACCACCAAGTACCTGCAGAGGGTCGGATAAGTCCTGAGGAGTCAGTTGAACGGTAAGAACAAGATCCGGGCCATCAACACGTACAACACGCCCGTGATCAGGTACCCTGCTGGGGTAATAGGCTGGCCAAAGGGGGAGATAGAAGCCACTGACATAAAGACAAGAAAGCTTCTTACCATGCATGGCGGGTTTCACCCCAAGTCCAGCACCCTGAGGCTGTACGCTAAGCGGAAGGAAGGGGGTCGGGGACTGGTGAGTGTCAGCACCACAGTCCAGGATGAGACAACGAACATCCAAGAATACATCACGAAGATGGCCCCAACTGACCGAGTGCTCAGTGAATTCCTCAGGCAGCAGAAACCCAAGAAATAGGAGGGAGACGAGGAACCATCATGGAAGGACAGGCCCCGGCACGGTATGTACCACCGGCAGATAGAGGAGGTGGCTGATATCCAGAAATCCTACCAGTGGCTGGACAAAGCTGGACTGAAAGACAGCACAGAGGCACTAATCATGGCAGCACAGGAACAAGCTCTGAGTACAAGATCCATAGAGGCTGGGGTCTATCACACCAGGCAAGACCCCAGGTGCAGGCTGTGTAAAGATGCCCCAGAGACAATCCAGCACATAACAGCAGGGTGCAAGAGGCGAGCAGGCAGGGCATACATGGAGCGCCATAACCAAGTGGCTGGCATAGTGTACAGGAACATCTGTGCCGAGTATAACCTGGAAGTCCTGAGGTCAAAATGGGAGACGCCCCCAAGGGTGATGGAGAATGACCGAGCTAAGATCCTGTGGGACTTCCAGATACAGACGGACAAAATGGTGGTGGCTAACCAACCGGACATAGTGGTGGTAGACAAACAGAGGAAGACGGCCGTAGTGATCGATGTAGCGGTTCCCAATGACAGCAACATCAGAAAGAAGGAACACGAGAAGCTGGAGAAATACCAAGGGCTCAGAGAAGAGCTCGAGAAGATGTGGAGGGTGAAGGTGACGGTGGTCCCCGTGGTAATCGGAGCACTAGGTGCAGTGACTCCCAAGCTAGGAGAGTGGCTCCAGCAGATCCCGGGAACAACATCGGAGATCTCTGTCCAGAAGAGTGCAGTCCTGGGAACAGCTAAGATACTGCGCAGGACCCTCAAGCTCCCAGGCCTCTGGTAGAGGACCTGAGCTTGAAGGATAAAACCGCCCGCAGGGGCGAGATGGGTGTTTTTTATATATATATATATGTCTATCTAACATTCACACTCCAATGGGTGCATCACAGAGCTAGATACTATCAGAGGACAATATACTGACTTGGCATCCGATGATTGAACCAACAACCTCATAGCTCTGGGTAGTGGTAGCTCAAGAACTACAACGGGTCACCTACCAAGCAGTGGGGGTTGAACACATTGTGCTGCTGGTAACAAAGTGCCAAAATATACAATTTAAAACTGGTTCTTTTTTAGTTTTTAGTTTTGTGTAGTGACAACAGTTCGTACTCTGGGTTAAGCGCCTTTTTATCCTTGAACGATTCACAGATCAGAATTCGGTGGTTATCAAACAAAGTAAATATTTCTCTGTAAATGCTCAGGTACAAGGACTGAAAATCTGTGAAAAAGCACCAACGAATGTCCAAAGAAACCAACTCTAAAGAATTTCAAAAAGCCTGGAAAACTAAAATTAGAATAATGTCTGTCATTTAAAAAAGAAAAAATGAGAAGTGACTCAAGGCTTTTGGACAGTATTATATGCTTGTATTCAATGCCAACCACCAGCCACTGAAACCATTCCTTACTCTAATGCATTTTAAAAAAGACGGTGTTTTTTCTAATAAAATAATGCATGTTGGAATAAAACAACCACAAAAACTCTTATGTTACAAAGAGACAATACATCTAGGATCTCTCCAACTATGAGAGTCTTGGTGATGGAAACATCATCTTAAATCTTAAAGTCAGACACTTTGGTCACAGTATTTCTAAACAACCACCTCAACCTTATGATTGCTGTTTGCACTATTATCATCATGTCACAGTGCTTCCACTTCTTGGTGTGAGCATGAAGAGCCCACTTGAATAGTGTTTCTTGAGAACAATACCTGACTTATCAGTTTCTAAATGCTCTACTAACCCAGTTTACCAGCCATGTCCCTGTTATGTGACCATTCTTGTACCTATTCAGTACAAAAAGTCATCTGATCTGTTTAATACATTAATTGAAAAAAATAAATCACCTGACAGAGTTGTTATTTAGGCTGATTTTACCATCAGAAGCAGTTGTCACGGCCATGGCGGTATCCAGCCCTCCTCCTTCCTTCTCTCTCTGTTTCTTGCACTCTCTCCCTCTGCTCAGATGGGCGAGTTTTTGTGCTCCAGCGACGCCCGCCTGGAGGTGTGGTCTCCTGCTGAGCACCTGTATGCCATTCCCTATCGAGCCTCCTGTGTATTTGAGGAGTGGCCCATTATTCGGCTGATTGCTACAGCTACTTCATCAGGCGTTAGTTCTGTGTTTACTCTGGCACATTATCTTCCTCATTCCCGCTTCTCCTCGCTTCGCTCACTCTCTGTGGTGCGTTGGCTGGATTACCTCTGTTGGTGTGGACCCTCTGCTCTCTGGATTCCCACTCTGAAGTTATAATACCCACCTGCCTGCCCACTCTCCAACATCTCCCCACTGCTCGCTCTCCCTTCCTCTCAAAGAGTGCTCCCCTTGCTCAAACCTTCTGTCTTTAATATTAAACTCTTTTGGTAATGATACTGTGAACATTTGCCTCTGGAGCTGCCTTGTTGTGCCAGGCAGTAAACATGTTAGCTGAAGTTGGACATTTTAACTCTGGAGTTTATGAGGAACTTCTCACTGTTGGAATCAGTCTCAAGTTGCCAGCTTTTGGCCCTTTGGTTTCCAGCTTGATGTGGGTGCTGCTGGGGACCAACAAACCACCTTTAAAAGAGATTTTCCACATTATGACACGTACACTTTCCCCTGTCCTCCTGATTTTCACCAGCTTTATTTCTTCACCTTGAGTTGTACAGCATATGTCCAGTATTTATTCTCACCGTTACTCTTAGACAAGGTTAGTTGAGGGATGTTGCACTCTCATTAATTATCTCCCTTAATGATGCATGTGAGGGGTCCAATCAATCTACTTAATTTCACACCACAGAGTGATAGAAAGAAAAAAATCACATTTCGAACATTAAAACCAGCTGTCTTGTGCATCATATAGTTACACAGAGTGCATTTTCTGACACCATACATGAAAAGCACGTAATGCAATAAAGCAATAGAGCATGCATTAATTACTCTACAGGAAGCATCATACCTCCCCAAATGAGTATTGCAGGGTAATGAGCTCAAATAACTAAAAACTACCAGACACAAGAAGAAGAAGAAGGACAACAGGTAGTTTTTGGCCCACACATGGTCCTGCTCTGTACATGATGGCATCGGTTCAGGATTACAGAAAGAGGAAAGTCACCTACAACTTCTCTAAGATTCTCTAAATTCTTTGTAAGTCTAGTGAGGGGTCGGGGAGATGGGTGGGAATCGAGAACCTGTTCCCAGTCTGCCTGCCTATCGATCCCAGTTAGTTGTTCTTACGCTCTCGCTATGATCAGCTGATTTCAGTTTGTTACTGCTCCTGAGCCGTCAGGCTGCAGTCTCCGTTTCTACCTGTTCATGTTTCTACAGTAGAATCACTTTAAAGTCTCTCTATGCTGGTTTTCACCTTGTGCTGTCTGCTTTGTGTTCATACCTAAATACTAAGAGAAAAATCGCATGTGTCCTCATTAGGATCATGTTGTGTTGGTGTGTGGGACTGTAACCTCAGGTTTGCATTGTTAATAATGAGACAGTGTGTTTCAGATTCTTTTACAGAGTAAAATGAGAATAATGTAACGAGTAGTGTAACAAATGTCTTTCTCCTGGGTGTAATTAAGTAACGTACTGCATTACTTTTAAGAAAAGTGTTCTGCGTAATATGTGCAATGATTGTTTTTTGAGTAATGACACCAACATCGATCACAACAAAGAGGGGAAATACCTCCAACGTGCAAAAACATTTGACCTCTCAGCATGTCATAATGTCTTTGATGTGCTGCTTAGAGAAGGTGGTGACTCTCAAAGTGGAGCCAATGAGAATCTATAAGGGAATTTATAAGGAATCGGAATTCCTCCGTTTTTATCAATTCCCATTATTGCAGGAGATTCCCACACCAACTCGTGATTTGATTTTGTTTAGTGATAAATAAATATTGATAAATTACTGTATTATTTTTAAAGAATGCTCACTTTGCTGTAAGTTCCACAGTCTTATGCTCGTATGTATCCGACCGTGGACCCTGACAGTAGGTTCAGCACACACGGTGGGCGTCCTCGCTACACCCACAGACTTTCAGCTGAATTCGTCACACTTTTAGTCTGCACTGTCTACATTTTGTTTGTTTCTTTAGAAGTGTTGCTCGCGCTTCTTGTCAGATGAATATGACCCTGCACCTGCCCGTGTTTCTCATTTTTCTTCTGGTGATGACTTGTTGTCTTTAAAGCGGACATTCACCTGGACAGATCCTCAAACCCTCAGTTATGGTAAAATGGCTCAAACCACAACCCCTCCTCTGTAAACTAGTTAAGACGTGAGTAACCTCATGGTCACAAGAAACATCCAGAGCACGTATGTCCCTTAAGATGATTTGTAATTGGGCAATTAAAAATCTGGACCCCTGCAATGTGCTCAAGAAATTAAACCTGAAAAGTTTTGATGATTTTATTCATTAATCTAAAATTAATGCATAAATGTTTGCATAATTAGGCTCAGCAGGTGCTCGGTGACCTTGTGGTTCCTCCAAGAGTTCAGTAACACACAGTACATCAATTGGACATTGCAAGTTTGGCTCTTCGGAAATCTTTATTTGGGGAAACAGCATCTCCATGCAGAGCATTAAGGTACGAAATCCTTTTAAACTCAAACTGCAACAGCTTCTAAATATTAAACAGTCACGCAGCCATGAATAATTTACTGTTTTCTTTTGGTATTTTATTAGACTTAGTAGTCTGTTGTGCTTGATTCACCTGGTTTAATTTGTATTCTATTTTTATCTTATTGTATATTTTATTCTATTTTATTCTACTGTATATAGTATTTTATTTTATTCTATTCTGTACAGTTGTGTACTGTATATATTCTTATTGCATTCTAATTTTTGCTTCATAACTTTTGCACTGTCCACTTCCTGCTGTGACAAAACAAATTTCCCACATGTGGGACTAATAAAGGTGATCTTATCTTATCTTAATGTGTATATTATATATATTTACATTTTTAAAGGCTCAAATAAGAATGGTCATTGCAACCTAGTTTAGGCAATAAATGCTGAACTAAACTAAGATTGAAATGATATCTACTGCATAGGTCTTATTTCTAGAGGATCCTCCCTCTGGAAAAATCGATTCCGTAGCCGAGCTGTTGGAAGGCGATTGTTTGCTTTGTGATTCAGCTGATAAAAACAGCTTAACCACGCTGCTCATCCTGCACTGCTTACAACCCCACCCAATTAAAAAAAAATGACCAGCCACTACTTATGCCAGATTAAAACTGACTTGAAATTAAGTTTTTAATTAAATATTGATTAACTACAGTCACGACTTGCCTATGACAAAAGAGTCTGAGACACAGGATGAAGGCCAATAGATAAGTAATTTATTTTAAAGACAAACAAGAGATAAAAAAAAAAATACAATCATAATGCAACACCAAGGATGTGTATGTAAAAGGGTGAAGAGTATAATTTTGTACATGATCAACGACACAAAGAAAATCGCTGATGAAGTTTGGGGACTTTGAGTTGGACGACACCAGCTTCCAACTATTGTGCCTCCATCCACCTGCTGCACTGCAGAACCAGCTTATAGCAGGATACTTACTCCTGATGTCCCCATGTGTGTGCATGGGAGTTAGAGAAAGAGCATAAAAGCCTAGAACAAAGCACGCTACGAATGTGTGTGAAAGGATGAATGTGACTCGTAGTAAAAATGGAAGAAAACAAAGTACCAGTTCATTCAAATGAACCTTTGATTAACATTTAGTTATATAACAAATATATTATAAACACAATTGTCACAGTTTTGTTTTGTAATTATGTTTTATTTTATTTTATTTATACTTTTAAAAGTTTTTATATCACTTTAATTTCATTTAGTTTCCAGAGAGGGTTCACTTGTTTCAGTTTATTGTTATTTATCTTCTTTTAGTAGTATTATATGGAGGGCATTTGTTGTGTGGGTATCAAAATAGAAACAGCAAACAGTCCTGTGAAACCACCTTTTGTCTCGGTCCGTGGGAGCGTCTGGAGGTTTTCCATCTGTGGCTGCGGGTCCTCCCCTTTTGGGACCTCCTGCACCTCACCTGTATTCCATCTGCAAGCAATCAGCAGGAGAGCTACTTAAACCTGTGCAACCTGCCATTCCTCACAGTTAGTTATGCTGACTACAGCAGTAACTAGAGTGACCCTCTGAGACTCATAGTTGCTTCTATTCCTTGTGTCTGTGTTTAGAGGCGTTGCATTCCCTGGTTCAATCTCCCTGTCTGTCTGCCCTCCGACCTTCTCATTACACCTCAGGGCTCCCAAGGAAACTTCACCGGACCTCCCCTCCTCAGTGCTTACTAACTCGGACCTGTAAAGTAAGGAGAATCATTCACCTGCTCACGGTTGTCAAGTTCCTGCCTCTCAGCCATACAGTAACCCCCTCTCCGTCTGTTACAGAGTCCCTCCTGTTCCTCTGAGGCCTTTTCTGTGACAGCTCCTGCAACCTGATTTACTAGGATGCTCCCTTTCCATCCCAGTCACCGAACCTCCGTGTCCGAAGGCTTTGTCCGCTCTGGATTCTGTTATTCCTAAATGAATATCCTTGTAAATAAACTGGGGTGTAACAATAGTTACTCCGCGTGTGTCTGGTGTCTGTGTTTGGGTTCTTTCCTTGGGCCCAACCTCTGGTTCATGACACCTTGTGCAACAATAACCTGGAGTAATTGTTTTCTGTATGACATCATAAGTTTGGCCCACTTTTCTGTGGTTTGTGGACATTTATTTATGGACAGCTCTCTTAAAATCCTGCCTCAGCATTTCATTTATTTATTTTTATTATTATTATTATTTTTTTTTAAAAAAGAGACAAAACAAAACAAACAAACAAACAAACAAAAAAAACAACAGACAACACAACAGCCAGTGGCGTGTCTAGAAAATTTTTGTTGGGGGGGCCAGGTAGGGGCACAGATTTGGAGAAGGGTGGCAGATGTAATTGGCAGATAATGTTAAAAACAATTCTACCAACCGTTAACCATAATTCAATAACCCTATGAACCTAATACTGCCCTTTTAACTCTTATTAGAATGAGATTTTAACCACTACGGTGCAAAGTTTTTAGATACTGCGTTGATAAAGTATAAGAGATACAATCAGTCAGTGTTTATTCAGTCAAGGAGAGCAATATTTGCATAGCATTTTTACTGACATGTAGTGCACCAGACCAGCGGCTGCCTCGACTGAGTTATTTTTACAAATCGGCCAGCATCTGGCCAATCCACCACCTCTCATTGTTCATGCCGTTACAAAAAAAAAAAAGTCATCAGCCCACCG
This sequence comes from Neolamprologus brichardi, assembly GCF_056152115.1. NCBI lineage: Eukaryota > Metazoa > Chordata > Actinopteri > Cichliformes > Cichlidae > Neolamprologus > Neolamprologus brichardi. Next base: position 1,510,972 of record NW_028270135.1, read on the forward strand.
TGCAAATGTCGATGGCTAGTCCAGCTATGTTAACTTGTTAATCTTTCCCCGAAAAACTGTTTTCTGTGGTGCCGTCTTTCGTGCTTGGCTCTCCTACCTTTGCTAACATGATGCTCATAGTGCAGAAGCCGGTGCTGCATTCACTTACCCTCGGATATCTGAGCTTCACTGTGAAACCATAATCGTACATTTGATATTTCATTAAATTTTATTGTTTTAACTTCGGGGTGGCACCTGGGGTGGCCAGTCTGGTTGGGGGGGGTGGCCTGTGCCCCCCCAGGCCACCCCGCTGGACACGCCACTGACAACAACAAGGGCTAAAACACACAAATAAGACAAAAGATTACACTGCATCGACAAAAGTACTACTTCAACACTGGCAATAAACAGAAATAAAACGCTAAGCTGGAAGGCTGAGTTATTGTTGATCGATCAAACAGGACTTTGTTTTAATACATGGTCTAAAAATGGCTGCCACACATCAAAGAAATTACTACGTTTGTCCGCTAATGTGAACCTAATCCTCTCCATATGCAGTAGAGCAGTCAGTTCTGTCAGCCACATTTTGAATTGAGGTACAATATCCGACTTCCAGAGAGTCAAGATAATTTTCTTAGCAATTACCATTCCGAACAAAACGGTCGTTTGTGCAGCAGAGCTGAGGTGTAAAAGGGAAGAGGATGATCCAAACAATGCAATTATTGGGTCCGGCTCTAATGTGCAATTATAGATACCAGAAAAACATTTAAAAATGTCCAACCAATAGTTATGCAATTTGGGACAAGTCCAAAATAAACGAGTGAGAGAGCCTTCTCCAAGTTTACAACGATCGCATATTGGACTGATAGAAGGGAAAATCCTGTGCAGTTTAGTTTTTGAATAATGAAGTCTGTGAAGCACTTTGAATTGAATTAACTGATGCCTTGCATTTATAGAGCAAGAATGGATCCTACACAGACTCCTCTCCCACACCTCATCTCCAATCAGCAAACCAAGCTCTTCCTCCCACGCCATCTTCAAAAAGTCCGATTTAAAATTTAAATACTCAGAAAAGGCTTTCACAAAACCAGAAACCAACTTTTTAGAATCCGGGGAACTCAGAAGGAGTGTAAAAATTGACCAGAAGAGATGGAAAATTAACAATACTCTGACGAACATAATTTCTTATCTGTAAATAATGAAAAAAACGTGACGCAGGGAGAGAGAACTTGTTCTGCAACTGAGTAAATGATGCAAACTGCCTGTCAATATATAAATCTTTGAGAGTAATAAAACCTTTCTGTGTCCAGACCTCAAAAGAGGTGGAAATGCATGATTACAATATATTGGAGTATGGATCGACATGTCTGGTAGAGCACAACCTTTTTTGATCTGACTAAAGATTTTAACGCAGTTCGAAACTATAAAATTATTGACCTTGGTTCGCGGATTAGAGGATGAAAAAAGAAGAGCAGGGAGGGAACTATTCTCAACCCCACCACTCTCCTGCCCCAGCATTTCAGTCTAGACTTTGACTGAGCACCTTGATTCTTTTGCAGCCATTCGGGGCCGCTCTTTATTGAACATTTTATTATGACAGGACAGTAGGAAGTGGGCAGGGATGCTGGGAGACAGAGCAGGAGAACACACACAGTAACTCAGGATTGTAGTTTTTCACAGCACTGTATAGAACGCTGTCAAAACTTTCTTTTTGATGACTGTATTTTGTACTCAACACCTCAAAAGTCAAGGTGCGGCCTTTAAAAGGGGCCTTGAATAATTCATGATGGTACTGGACTTGTTCATGATGGCTCAAGGTTAAACTGTCCGTTGGTGAAATTGAATAGAGCAGAATTCCTGTTAATAGTAAAACCTTTTATTTTACTGCTCTGACACGCTGTGAAATGAGTTACAGGCCCAAAAGCACGCCAGGCTCATATGCAGTGAGCACACATAGTGAATCGTCTGCATTTGATAGATAAACAATCTTTTTCTGCCTGATGCAAGTCAGTCAAACACTAATGTTGGGCCAAATAAACAGCGACTCTCCCCGAGTGTTAATATCTTCTCAGGCGGTGAACTGCCAGCGTTACCTCATCACTACCCCATCTCTGCTCAGCTTTGTGTTTGGTTTCTTAAATCTTATTCAGCTGACCCTGCGGCCTCAGTCGTTAAGTCTCTTTTTACACACAGTCAGTATGATAGATTTGTTTGTGGGCATTCATGGGGACATTCAAAATATGTGACAGTTTTTTGTTTTGAATCAGATTATGAGTTGCTAAGTGAGTTTTAAGCTGTCAGAAGTCTCAGAAAGATGACAGCCACTTGGCTAACTGCTTTCAACCCTATGAGATGTAAAGTGGTCATTTTGGATGGGAGGCCAGAATAAGCAACAGTGAGCTGACAGTAGAGCGATGGCTTATTTATCTAAGGCTTCACAATGAGCAGAAATGGAAATATCATGCTCTGACACTGTCTGCTTCCCCTGGAGAATACCTCCAACAGACATAATGGAAGGCTACGTTTTTCCAGAAAGAATGAACTAAATTCAGTCTCTGTTTTTTTGTTCCCTTGAAATAGCTGCTTGTATTCCTGTGGGAAACCTCAATAATCCCTGCTTGACTCCCAATCACTCAGCAGCCTGCAACTGGGAGTCAGCAGGCTGCACAGCTTTAACGTTGCTGATAATAACATCTATACACGACGCTCAGCTGCTTAGCACTGATGAATGGGTGAAGCCAGGCCGCGTTCTCCTGACCAGTTGCAAATCCCACTGTGTTCCTCGGCCGCGCGGCATCTCCTCATGAATAAATAGTGACTTTGCATCCTGGGCTCAGAGTGGCTTTTCTTGTTACCGCCGAAGAAGAGGAGGCTGAAAATTTCATGACTGCTAAATTATTCACGCTACTGTTGCATGACAAAAAAACACAGCAACATCCTGAAAATCAGAACGTATTAGACGAGAGAGATAAGTGCATTACTCAGAAATTACCTTCCAACAAATTAGATAATATTAGGTCAGTAAGCTTGTTGATACAAAAATGTGAAACTTTAGCGAAACAAATCCAAAATATAACAGCAGGAGTTGTTGTTAAAGCTCAGGATGGATTTGTCTGTGGGAGACGGAAGCACCGAACACAGTCAGGAACATTCAGATGCAGCATGTGTGTCTTTAAATGCTTTTGATAGGGTTACTCGACCGTGTTTGTTTAATGTGTTGGAAATGTTTGGATTTGGGGGAAAAAATGCAGGAAATGGATTCATTTAAAACATAAAAGGCCAAGAGCAGAATTTTTAATGAACAAGAATACTTCACAACTAATAACTGTCCCCGAGGTCGTCCGCTCTCCCCACTGCTGTTCACATCACCGAGTGAACGTGGCGCGGCGGCTGTGGAATCAAACACAGCTTTATAGAATACCAGCAGGACAGACTAAACATCAACTATCACTGTGGGCGATTTTAATTTTGAGATCAGTTCCAGTTTTATTACTTTTCACATACAGTGAACAAAACTGAGTCAGTGATATTTTCTCTGAGTGACGATGAAAGACGGGACCTGACAAAGTGTTTCAGGTTAGTGTGTAAAATCATTCCCACATTTGCAGATACAAATTGTTCCAAAGATAAAATGATAATTATAGAACCTGACTGATGAAATCAGTCATTTACTTGATAGATGGTTCCTTCTGCTCATTTTAATAATTGGTAGAATCAATATTTTCAAAATGAATATGTCACAAAGACTACTTCATCTTTTTTCATTCCTGTGCCCCCCACAGTCATCCATCAAACTGCAGATCAGTCAGAAACATCTTAATTGTGGCATTCATGTGAAAAAAGGTTTATGTTTTAATTCTCCCCAGATTATATTCCTCACTGGACACACTTCTGCTACTTCCTTTCTGTTTACTCTCTGACATGGTAAAAAGAAAGTAAAACAACAGTTTAGTTGTCAAACATGAGGAGCTGTGACTCAGCCGGGCAATAGCCTCGCCCTGTCCTCGCTCTTCTTGCACTGGCTCTGGCTATTTCTCAGATGGAGTCACCTTGCTCCTGAAAGAGCCTTCTGCTGGACACACCAGTTTCCCAGTTCCCGATCAAGCTCTTTTATTTAAGGACCAGTTCATCCATTCACTATTCAGCTACTCATTGTACTCACCTTGTTATTGGGTGAAGGCCGTATGCACTCAGCCTATTGAGCTCCTGTTTCTTTATTCTGCTGCTTAACTACTCCCACAGCTTTTGTGCTATTTTTAATTTTAGAGTATTACATCTGAAGCTATTTCTGCTAATGCCAGCTATATCTTCTGGTGCTCATAACCTTTATACTTTTTAAAATCTTACGATTTTTTTTTACATTTCATCTCATATCTGCTAAACCGTGGACTCCAGAGACCTGAGCCTTGTGCCAATATATCTTCAGACACTCCTGACACTCACGGTGAAGGTTTTTGATATCGTTTACCATTTTCCTATGAATTACGTTTGTTTCAGGATAGGAAATCTGTCCTTCTCTTAGAGTTCAAACTCTGGGATTGAAGCCATTTTTTCTCTTGTCACATCTCTCTGGGATGAGCAGGCGGTTCAGGTTCGAATCTGTGGCCGCATGTCTTCTCCGCTCATGCTCCCTCTACATCCTTGACACTCTTCAGTGTCACATAAAGCATCATCAGCAGACAGTTAAGCGTTTTCGGCACATGATTTCTGCTACATGGCATTCACCCAACATTTTCCCAGGAAGTGCAACTTTTTCTAGTCTCTTTTAGTTTTCCTTTCGGCGTGCTCTTGCTGGACTTGATCTTGGTGCTTTACAGCCCACGTGTTTGTAATAAATACTCTGAACTTTTCTTAGTCTGTGGGTCTGTGTTTGAGTCCACAGATTCTGTGATTCATGATAATGTGAGTCATACAGTCAGGGAAAAGCAGATGCTACTGCTAAACTTAGGCTGTCATAAGTCAAGCTCTATGACCAATCTCATGTATTTAATTCACTGAAGCTACAGAAAGGCTGTTTCACTGTGCTTGGAACAAAGATGTTCCAAGATGATATTTTGGGATGAGGTCAATGTGACAGGTAAGGATTATTTCAGAATACATTCCTCTAGACCAGGGGTGTCGAACTCCAGTCCTCGAGGGCCGGTGTCCTGCAAGTTTTAGATCTCACCCTGGATCAGCACTCCTGAAACAAATGATGAGCTCATTAACAGTCCTCTGGAGAACTGCAGCTGTGTCCCAAAACGCCGGCTGCATCCTCCGGAGGCCGCATTTGAAGGCCGATTACATCACAGCCAGGTGACGAAGGCTGTCCCAATTCGTCGACTCCTTCAAATGCGGCCGACAAATGCGTCCTTCATTTCCCCGAATTTGAAGGATGGGTCGGGTGTGTCCTTCGTGGCCCACCACGAGTTTTAATATTACTCTTATTATTCTTTCTGGGTCACAAAATAAACTTTTAACATATTTTCAGGCGAGAAAGTAGCTGTGTAAATTACAAATATCTGCTTGGTTTATCAAGACGTCGCATATTTGCAAAAGTGTGGCGACGTTTTCGGAGACGTCTGTTACCCACCAGCTCGATAGCAAGCCGGGGGGTTCAATGATCACTCCAGCCGGCGAGAGCAGCGCACTCCCGGCTTCATCGTTTTCAGACCCCCGCTCTTTCGCTACTCAGGTTAAAGGTCACTCGGATAACTTAAAAATGTAATTGTTTGCCTTTTTTGGGTGTTTTATTTGTTCCGAGGTAATTCGGTTTGGCTGAGATCAAAGTTATTAGATTATTAGATTAAATAAAACTTTATTAATCCATCGGGTGGGTTCCTCCTTTGTTTCCACACAGCTGAATAAACGTCAAACAGAAAACTGATTAAACAGAAGTGTGAGACGGTCGAGAATTTACGCCAGTGTCCTGTTATATTTTAGATAGCAAGGAGCAGACGGCCGAGTTTATTAAACTCCACCGAGACAGCGGTGACGCAAATCTGAAGGCTAGACCGTCTAATTTCACAGCCTCGCACTTCCAGCCTTCTTGGTCTTTGAAGGACCCGGCCCACGTAGACCACGAAGGCCGGGTCCTCCGAAGGATGCAGCCGACGTTTTGGGACACAGCTAGTAAGACATGTTGAGGAGGTAATTTAGCCATTTAAATCAGCTGTGATGGACCAAGGACACATCTAAAACCTGCAGGACACTGCCCCTCGAGGCCTGGAGTTGGACACCTGTGCTCTAGACCCACAGCTATTTCTAGTTGGTTATATAGAAACAAAAAATTGGAAATTTGGGTAAAAATGTGCTTCTTTTTTATGTCTGTAGTTTTTATTGCAAAAAATATGACTAAATATATGAGTGGATAATTGATGGGAGACAAAGGGACATGAAAATGCCTGAATTATCATAATTTTCTCTGGTATCTGAGGATAATGGACTTTCACAGTAGATCACTGGAGAACAGATGGCTAAAATACAACGACTGCATCCACTGTAGCCACTGTGTGTCTGAACTCAGCCTTTCTGTGGAAAATGGATGATTGCAAATTGAAAAAAAAAAAAAAGAGATTGTCACACATAAAACACTTGAATGAAGTCTGAACAAACATTTACCTCCAGCACCACATCCAGCACTAAAACTTCACAGTCACTGTCACTCCATGTGAAACTGCTCATTTGAGCATTTTCTGATGGATGCTTGCTGACTGGAAATCATTTGTCAGCGTGCCATCTCTCCCCGCGTAAGTGGCCGGCTTCATCCATTAAATTTAAATGATCGTCTTAAGTCAGCTTACTTTATCCACTGACAGGTGATGTGAATAACACTGAACGGGACTAAAACGAGGTCGATGCAGGTCTAACGGAGCAAAAACTGAGTAGGTCACCCTGTTCTGAACATAAAAGCTCCAAATGGAAGTCATCCTAATCATTTTGTGTTTTTGATTATATTCTTTCCTTCTTTATCCAAAGCTGGAATCAATAGTGGGAGGAGGAGAGCTTCGTCTTCAGGCGGCACCAATCCTAACAAAGCCTGCTAAAACACTTCAAGCATCTGCATAAATCTCTCCACGTGTGATTCAAATCACCCGTCATGTTAGCTTAGGTAATCAGTGGCCTTGTTTTTCATTTTTCATTTACATAACCTAACACTTGGCATCAAATCCATCATGTGACACTGACTGGACCAGATTTAATAAAAGGCTAATATTGGCTTCAAATAGCAACGCAGTGCTACAATATACCCAGGGACAGTGTGAACACTCTCCCCAGCTGATGCGGCTGTTTGTCTAACAGTGGGAGGAATAATTGAGTTTAAACATTAGGCTGAGCAATGGGAGGCAGTGTAATATGTAACAGGATGAAGGAGGAGGGAGAGGCTTTTTTTCTCCCTGTGGGCTGAATCTCCACTCCTCCACTCCTTCAGCCACCATTTTGATTAAATTAACCATCCTCTTCACCCATCTTGCCCTCCATCCTCCAGCTCTCGGTGTCCTAAAGATATTAGACCACTTCAGGAACATTATTCAGATTGTTTATCACTCTCAGCTCCAATTGAAATTAAGTGGATTCTGTTACACTAAAGGGCCTCTCTTTTTATTTCTCTAAGATCCATTTGCCTGTATTTAAGCCTTTTTCTCTGATCTTTTTTTTCCTGCATTAGAACTGTGACGATACAAAAATATTGTTTAATAATGAATTTACAGCACATGAGGTTATTTAACTGTATACAGACAATATAGCACACATAAAAAGATTTTTTGGGGGGAAGTTAACATAACCCTTTCTCTAATAATGTCCTTAAAAGTTTAGAAAATTGCTAATTTGACTACATTTGAGTAGGGATGGGTATCGTTTTTATTATTTTATTTAGGTTTTATCCGATACCAGTACCAAACTGGTACTTTTGCTTAAACGGTGCTCGAACTGGTGTTTAAAGAATGGAGAACACAAAATTGGTCCAAAAACCTCTCATGTTCAGCTGTTTTTTTGTAAAAAGATAACAATGTTAGCCTTTTCTGCAGCTATGGGGCATATATGGTATCACTCTTGGCTGGAAGCAGCTTAAACAATGGAAAAAACACAAACTTTGTCCAAAAACCTCTCATGTTTAACTGTTTTCCACTTTTTCTTTGGTCATTTTAGCATTTTTGTCCAGGGTGAAGGGAGTATCTGCCATCAAACAAGAAGACAGCTGCATGTAGCTATGATGATGTTTGCTAGTTCACCTTACATGCATTAATGTAATAACGTGGTTAGCCTACTCAACGTAAATTACACACGAACAACATTAAGCTCCTCACGCAGAGAAGAACGGCTGCTGCTGCATCATCATCCTCATCATTTCTGCTACACTGGCAGGGCTAGGGGCCAGGACTCTCCTCTTCGGGTTTTTGGGGGATGTTGCTAACTCCGGGTCCGATAACAGGCACCACACCCGCAGTAGATGTGCTCGGTGTGAGGTCTCGCAGCAAGCTATCAAATACGGTGCATTTCTCGGCTTTGCGTCGCCAGGTGTTTCATCAGATTTGAGGTGTTACCTCCTTTGACAGTATCACAGTATCAGCTTAAAGCACTTGTTGCAGCTGCTGAGTTTGCATCTTTTGCTGTGAAGTACAGCCAGACTTTGACCGCTTCGCCTTGGGCATTTTTAATCTGTAGCTCTGCTCTAAAAGAACGTACGTACCTGGACCCGCCTACTATCCTCGGAAACGTAAAACGATTGGCTAGAATCTAAAGTGTATCACAGCTCAGGAAAAAAAAGCACCGAAATAAAGCACCGAAATGTGCACTGCTTTTCGGTCTGGTTACTACCGTTTATGTCAGAACCGGTGCCAGATACCGGTACCCATCCCTACATTTGAGTTGCCTTAGTGCCTAAAATTGAATTGAATTGAACAACTCTACTGGAAAGGATCTTACTGGTACACCACAAAAACTATTCATGTGTTTTCCAAGAAAATCATTGTCTTCCTCCAAAACACAGAATTAGGATAAGGTTGGGGTCATCACAGATGATGACTTAGGCTTCAAAGTTAATCATTCCTCTTTGATATAGCAATCAGAATCGGTAACATGCAATTTACACAGTGATTAATCAACGATTACCCAATTCAGGGAGGTTGGAGCATATCCTGAGACACCCTGGACAGGATGCCTGCACATATTTATGCTTTGGTGGTGAGTCAAATGGAAATTACGCTGCAAGCAACTAGAGCTTTGGTACTATAATAACTGAGGAGAAGTATGTGTCTAGTTATAAGTTATCTGCGATTTTTCTCTTTGGGATTGGGATAGTTGCAACACTGAATTTCCCCCAGTTAACATTTTGCATTAGACTTATTGCATTTTTTTTACAAGTAATATAATAAACAGATCATTTATTTTAGTTGCAAACAACAGTTATATCACCCTCCATTCATTCAGGCAGATGTGATGTATTCAACATCTGCATGTTGCAGATGTTGAATATGTTATTTTTTCAACAGGAAGAATGGAGTAATGCAGATTATGTCACGCTGCACTGAATGTCAGTGGCATCTGTGTTATATAAATACACTTTTCCTAACAAATAATAAACAACTTGTCATTTAACACAACAGATGTATAGTTGCTAATTTCATTTGGTCTTATTTTGTCCCAGGCCTTGGCTGATGGCTTTGACTCGGGATGAGTGTGACTGCCTCGCTTTAGATAATCCACGTCAGGTGTGCAATGACCATTTCTGAGCACTTGGCAGTGCTGTACCTGAGCTGTGAGTCCCCAAAGTCACCTTTTATACTATTGTAGGGTCGTTACCTGACAATATAAATTGCCAACTGCTGTTGTGATTTGGTATAAATGAAATTGAATGTTTACTGAGGAGCAATACAACAGATAAAGCCTGCCTGTTGTGAAAACACACTGTTTTGTGGTTTATTCTGATTTAGATCATCCAAAGCATGCACTGGCTACACATGAGGTTTTGACACATGCTATCTTTGCCGCAACAACGCTTTGTGGTGAAACCCTTGTGTGGTGTTCATATTTTTGTTACTCAGCCAGTGTTCATGGGTCTGGTGGAAGTGCTAGAATTTTGGCTTTCCAAATTAACACTATCAAACAATTTTATGTTAAATTACTCAACAGATGTTTACTTCATCCCAACTATGAGCCATATGAACAGCAAACATGGTGAATTTTTTCCCTTTACCTTTGTTAGATCACATTTATGAATTAATGTGCTTCTCGTTTTTTTTTTAAATAAAATGTTATAAAAAAATAAATCCGTTATAATCAAGTGGAGTGAGTGGAACGACACAACACATTTACACGTGAAGCAACATGTTTCACAACTAAATGGGATCAGCTGCTCATCAATGGTGACAGTAGGCCCAGGGTTGTAAAACAGGGGGAGGCGGTGCACCGATTATCCCACACTGTCCTGATGGCAGCTAGCTTGTCTCTCTGCTGTCGAGCTGGTCAGTCGTCTCGGTTATCAAAACGGATAATCCTGGAAATTTTGTGGAAGTTTTCCAGAGACATTGATGCACGGAAAGGTTCTTGCTGGGTTCTGCATCCCACAGGGATTCTGTGGATTCCCCTTTGGACCTGAAAACTCCTGCAAGGATAAGAACCCCAAAGTAGGCCTTTGGGGTTCTTAATAATAATAATAATGATGGATTGGATTTATATAGCGCTTTTCAAGGCACCCAAAGCGCTTTACAATGCCATTATTCATTCACTTTCACATTCACACACTGGTGGAGGCAAGCTACAGTTGTAGCCACAGCTGCCCTGGGGCAGACTGACAGAAGCGAGGCAGCCATATCGCGCCCTCGGCCCCTCTGGCCAACCCCAGTAGGCGGTAGGGTAAAGTGTCTTGCCCAAGGACACAACGACCAGGACAGAGAGACCAGGGATCGAACCGGCGACCTTTCGGTTACAGATACGCTTCCCAACCCCCTGAGCCACGGTCGCCCGTAGATGAATTTGGTCCATCTCCTTCCACCTCTCTCCAAAAACACACCTTCCTTCTAGATTACTGCAATCCAGAAAAAAATTCTGGATGGAATCTGGGATGAAAAGCTCAAATGAAGACTTGATGTCCTGCACATGAGTAACTGTCAACCGTGTTGCCCCTGGCTTATCACAGTAACAGCTCTGCAGGGTGGCTCATTTCTTGGGCAAGAAGACCATTTACTCGTCTTTGTTTTGTTACTAAATGGTGCTCAACCTCATCCTCTTCTTCAAAGTCACTGTCAGACTCTGAATTTTCAGAAATGTGAAATATTCCGAAACCTCTTTGTCAACATCATCATCCAAAGCTCCTCTCTCTTCCAAAATCAATTGGATGGCCCTCGCAGCAGATAATCTTTTGCCATCTTGATCAGTTGTGATAAAGAACCACACTGGCAAAGTCTTATTTATAGTATTATGCCCCTAATTTGCAGGTGGGACAGGGTATGAGAAAATAAAATTTGGATCCCTCAAGAAAAAGGGTAAAATGTGCGGGAATGTAAGAGCAGACGGTGTTGATAGTTGAACTTTGTGCGGGAGCAGGAGGGGAAGAAAACACTATCAGCAGCACCAGAAAGGAGGAAGACAGAGTGTGGGAACACAGGACCTACACTTTCAACACTTTTATTAGACCTGGGTCCAGTGGACCCGAACACCTTGTATGTAAATGCGTGGGGGGAGGTACAGTATGAGGTCATTGAAAATTAGTTCGGATTTATGTTCTTCACAGAAAATAAGCCAAAGCCAACGAGTTTCAGGTTGGAAAAATAATTAATTGTTTAATTTTTCTTTTGAAAAAAACTGAAAAGTGTCTCACAGACCCGAACACCATACAGGGTTAATCTAGACTTGCTTATTCATGCAGAGTGTTGGTATCACACCAGGACAAACATGTGTTCACATCCAAAACAAAGTTTTCAATAAATGCAGCAGCAGATGTTGGACTGTCTTCTGTGTACCTGACTGAGAAGGGAAACTAAGCATTGCTCTGTCATGTTTGTGGTTTAAGAAATAAGATCTTTTGAATAGAACTGCATCTTATATGTCAGCGACCCCGGCACAACTAACGGGAAAGGTTAGCACATTATATTTTGACAAGGCTCCTCTTAAAATTGGATAATTTACAAAACTATCATTAGAGGGTTAAGAATACTGGAACACCTTTTTCCTCTCATGTTTCCAAAGTCCTAAAATTATTGACAAAAGGAGTGTTTCCCTGAATCCAACTCTCACTGTGGCCCTGTTAATTACAACTAGTTAATGTGAAGTCCTCTGTCAAAACAGTGTCGACTGGGTGCCTGGCTTTTGAGGGGGAAAGTGGACACGTAGTAATTTAATTGAAAAACTGAGACTGAAATCCTTCAGTGGTCTCAAGGGCACTGTAGTAATATTCGGCCACCTGCATATCGATGCACTGGCATAAGACCAAAAGAGGTTTTATGCCACAAAGGCCACGAAATGCTGGAATTAAATCTCTTCATGTGATTCTGATAGCATTGATGGCCACTCGCAGCCATTTATGTAGATTAATTTCGTCACATCCATTGTTAATTAGCGGAGATTGGGGAGAAGCCATGATTATCAAATGAGCTTAGTGTATTTAGCTGTGACTAATCCCTTGCTTCCCTTGTTTATTGGATTTGATGAGAAAGACAGCGGTGAGTCAGCTGGAGAGGTGACAGAACAACTGGATTTACACAGCGAAGCCACATGTAGGATAGGGCTGCAACACAGACTAGACCTGCTTCAAATCTCCCTGAGATACATCACAGGGGTGCTGGCCTGTGACGTGCACTTAGTTTTTCACAGAAAATAACATGACCACACATTTTCAGTCATTCCTGTAACAGGAAAGTAAAACTGAACATCATCGTTTCTTCAGCATTAAACTTGAGATAATAAAAACCTTACATGAAGCTTTTATTGCTAGCTGTTCCATTATTCCCATTATTCATTCGCTGACTGCATAAAAAATGTGTCTCCACTTCCTCCCATGCTACAAAAGGGTGGCTGTAGCTCAGGTGGTAGAGCAGGTCATCTACTGATCGGAAGGTTGGTGGTTCGATCCCTGGCTTCCCCAGTCTGCATGCCAAATATCCTTGGGCAAGATACTAACCCCAAATTGCTCTCCGATACATCCATCGGAGTATGAATGTGTGTGTGAATGTTACTTAGAAAGCACTTAGAAAAATGTGCTTGTGTGAATGGGTTAATGTACAAGTTGTGTAAAGCGCTTTGAGTGCTCAGAAAGAGTAGAAAAGCGCTATATAAGAACCAGTCCATTTACCATTTACAAAAGTAAAGCCAAAATTTCCCACTTTGGTAGCTGCCATCTTCAATTTTTGGAGTAAGATGGGTACTGCGAGGTCGTGGTTTGGGTTGAAGTCACTGTTTTGAACTCGCTCTACACACTCCTCTACACTTTTTATGTATTCAGGCTGCTGCAGTTTTAATGATCTCTGTCTGTGATTTTACTACAACTGCACATAACTTAAATATAACCACTTTGCTATAATTGACACAGCTCCCATTAAGCATTAATCTAGCTGAGCAGCTAGCTGTTACAGCTATCTCCTTTTTACAAATATAAAAACAGCCTGAAAGAGTCAGTGGAACTGAAGACATTAAAACAAATTATCAAACAAAAATATAGAGAAAACATCAAAAGAACCAAACAAATGGTGTTTTCACTTAATTTCATTTAATTCCAATTGTTCTGCAGAAAGTGTGTCTCAGTGCAGCTCTTTCAGGCTTTGTAGCTATTTTTGTCCTTTTGCTGTAGTTAAGTTGATGCTTTTTGTGACAACTTCTTTTCAGGGGTTTTGTCTGTGTGTGTGTTTACTTTTCTCTATGGCCATAACATATCCCTTTGTAGGTTTGTTTTGCTTTGAGGTAGGTTTTAGTATTAAGCTGCCTTCATAGCATTTTTATGCCTCTCTTAGGCCATTCTGTGTCTTTGTAGTACTTTTGTACTATATACAGTTATAAGTGTCTTTGTGTTGTATTGTCAACATCTTTTGTTGTTTTGTTTTTGCTCCGTTGCCATTTTCATCGCTCATCAGTTTGACCTTCTTTGCATTTATTTTCATTTGTCTCTCTCATCCCTTTCTCATCTCTGTTTCATTATTATCTCTTTGTTTTCTAAAACCTCTTAAACCCCAATGAATCCCCAGCATCCCCAATGCAACACTGGACATTATATTCTTCATTTCCAGTTAATACTTGTACAGCTGCTGTTATTGTGTGTATATATATATATTAGGGGTGCAACGATACACAAAATTCACGGTTCGGTTCGGTTCGATACTTTGGTGTCACGGTTCGATATTTTTTCAATACAAAAAAATGTTCATGCCTTTTTAATTTGTCATTTATTAAAATTATAAATATATATTTTAACTCAAAAGAACAGTTTTTAAAGTTTTAAATTTAATGTAATAAAAAAAAAATATCTCTCTGATCGAGAAATCACTCATCTTTGGAAAAGAGAGTTTATTACAGAGAAATGTCTCTTTCCAAAATAAAAGCTCTACTATACGCTTCTTCTGGGCTATATTCTCAGCAGCATATTAAACATATCAGGTCCCCATAAGGAGAATCATGTGCTAACGGCTGTCTAAATGACTCAGCTAAAGTTTGTAGCATGCGTGCTTGTTGTTTTTGTCTGCTTCCACTTGTAAATGGTAAATGGACTGGTTCTTATATAGCGCTTTTCTACTCATCTGAGCACTCAAAGCTCAAAGCTTTACACAACTTGTGCATTCACCCATTCAGACCCATTCGCACAAGCACATCTTTCTAAGTGCTTTATAGCTAACATTCACACACATTCATACTCCGATGGATGCATCGGAGAGCAATTTGGGGTTAGTATCTTGCCCAAGGATATTTGGCATGCAGCATGCAGGGAAGCCATGAATCGAACCACCAACCTTCCGATCAGTAGATGACCTGCTCTACCGCCTGAGCTACAGCCACCCCGCCACTTGTCTTTGCACTAGGATGATGTCAGAGTAAATGTGCAGTCATATTGGTCGTGTTCCCACTAGTGCTGTCAGCGTTAATCTGAAATGACGTTAACGCCACAACACGGCAAATCTCCGTTAACGAGCTACCGCAGATCGCCCCGTGCGTGGGGCTGGACGGCCAACACGTTAGCGAGCTAACTGCGCTAACACACTAGTTCCCACCCATGTAATTGAGCATTGCGTGGCACATCCAACATACTGTGTTACTTTAGTCCATGATGCGCTTACCTTCAGGGTCATACGTCACATGAAAACCAAAATAGTTCCAAACACATCTGAATGAGGGTGGGGGAGGTTCAATTTGCCATGTTGCAACTAGCTTAGCTTCTGTCTCGCTAGCTTGCCCTGCGCTCAGTGAATCTGTGTTCGACTACTCCGCCTAGGCTGCACTGTCGAGTGCAGATCCACTGAGCGCTCAACACAGACAGCATCGTCAGAAGAAAAGTTGATAAAATAAATTAAAAATTTTGTATTGTTCATACATATGCGTACCGAACCGAAAGCACTGTATCGAACGGTTCAATATCGATACGAGTATCGTTGCACCCCTAATATATATATATATATATATATTTATATTTCTTCATACATTCTTATATATTTCTATACTGTGTATTTGTGTATTTTGTTGTACAGTTATTTTATTTTCAACTTTAATTTATAAATTTTATCTTATTCTTTCCCAGTATAATTTACCCTTCATTCTAATTTGTGTTGTACAGTTATTTCATTTTTAACTTTAATTTTTATTTTATTTTATTTTATTCCTTCCTAGTTAAATTCACCCTTTTTAATCTTCATATTTATTTCCTGTTTTTTTTCTTTAGGTCACGAGCAGTTGTGTAAGCATTTCACTGCATATCGTACTGTGTATGACTGTGTATGTGACAAATAAAATTTGAATTTGAATTTGAATTTGAAAGCCCCCAGTACCGGGGTAAGATGGGGACTATTGAGTTTCATGGGCTGCATCGCCAGGTCTGTTACGTAAATACTCAATGATTTCGCTCTGCAAGAACACGACCCGTTATGCCAAAAAGT
The DNA here is from genome assembly GCF_056152115.1 of Neolamprologus brichardi. NCBI lineage: Eukaryota > Metazoa > Chordata > Actinopteri > Cichliformes > Cichlidae > Neolamprologus > Neolamprologus brichardi. Next base: position 1,527,003 of record NW_028270135.1, read on the forward strand.
TCTTGACGATGTGTTTTCAGTAGGAGAAACATTTCGTCATCATCCAGGTGACTTCTTCAGTCTCAGCTGACTGCAGGTCTACAACCTTATAAACAGGACATTTGCACAATAACTGAAAGTAGCCCACTGAAAGAACAATGGGCTGTGAGGTCAGTTTTGTCATCATTAATATGCAAATTGTCATGACCATTGATCAACAACCACTGATCAAAGCCAATTGATTAGTGGCCACGAGTACAATTCACAGACAGTTGGGGAATATCTGCAATCACAGCATTGCAAGATGGTGGTAGATGCACCCTTAGGCCCCCTCCTCTAATCAGTGATGTTCTTTTCCTTTTCACCTAAATCATCTAAACACAGAGTGAAAACTGCCAAATTGCTGAGCGCCTGGCTATGTCTTCTCTAAAACCTCAGTTGCTGTATTTCAGTTTAGCAGCATCAGTCTTTGCACAGACAGTGTGCAGATGTTGACTCATGATTTTTTGGAGTTTATTGTCTTGCAGCATGTTTTCAAAATACAAAAAAATATTTAGGTGAGGAGAAAGACTTATTTTTCTGTGTTCCATCCTCAGTTACTTGGACAAAGTAGCATCTGCTGCAATATTTACACCTCTGATGAAGTGTTAGCTTTATTACGATGATCCCAAGATAGTTTTGTAATTGCAGAGAAATACTTTATTTATTTTGGGCATGTCATCTTCACACAGGGAATGTGGAAATGACCCCTGAGGTTTAAGAAGTTAATCATCTTTTCAAGGAGAAATGTATTGTTCCACAAGGAAGCTCAAAATGAATGTTAATGTACAAGTTACAGTACATTCGGATCTCCAACAGACATATGTTTAAATGTGAATATATGCAAATATGTTGATAGAATGAGAGTTAAATGGCCAGACCATCTGACAAAAAGGTCGTGTCCAAATTCATGGGCCGCATCATCCTGAGGACCCGGGCTTCGTGGTCTACGTGGGCCGGGTCCTCAGAAGGTCGGGTAGGCCGGAAGTAAACGGCTGGGGAAATGGGACGGTCTAGCCTTCAGATTTGCGTCACCGCTGTCTCGGTGGAGTTGAATAAACTCGGCCATCTGCTCCTTGCTGTCTAAAATATAACAGGACACTGGCGTAAATTCTCGACTGTCTCACACTTCTGTTTAATCAGTTTTCTGTTTGACGTTTAGTCAGCTGTGTGAAAACCAAGGAGGAACCCACCCGGGGGATTAATGAAGTTTTATTTTATCTAATCTAATCTAATAACTTTAATCTCAGCCAAACCGATTTACTCACGAACAAATAAAACACAGAAAAAAGCCCAACAATAACATTTTTAGGTTGTCTAAGTGACTTATATATTACGTTTAACCTGAGCAGCGAAACTCTGCGGTGATCTGAAAATGATGTGCCGTTCTCGGCCGCATCAGTAACCCTCGAGCTCCCGGCTAGCTATCGAGCTGGTGGGTAGCATATCTCTCCGAAAACGTCGAAGCACTTTTGCAAATATGCGATATCTTGATAAACCGAGCAGATATTTGATGTTTACACAGCTACTTTCTCGCCTGAAAATATGTTAAAAGTTTATTTTGTGACCCAGAAAGATTAGTAAGAGTAATTTTAAAACTTAGTAGCGGCCGCCATTGTTGGAAACTGGAGTTTGGCTGGGCCGCGCTATGAATTCTGGAATATGGTGGGCCACGAAGGACACACCCGACCCATCCTTCAAATTCGGGGAAAAGGAGGACGCATTTGTCGGCTGCATTCGGAGGAGTCTACGAATTTGGACAGCCTTCGTCGCGTCGGTCTACAAATGCGGCCTCAGGAGGATGCAGCCCGTGAATTTGGACACAACAAGTCTAATATCTCCTGATATACTGAGCCTGTTTGGCAGTCTTTTCCATAATTCGCACCACTGCCTCTAATTTTGAATGTCTCAAACTGAGTCATGTTTGAATGACATATATATGGATGCATCACTATCACACATTCATCTCTTTGTACTGTATATCCTCAGTATACCGATGACAGCCCTGACTGATCCGAGTAAAGCAGTGGTTTCCATGCTGCTAAATACACAGTAGATTGTTGTAGATGAGAGCCTGAGTGCATTTCATCGCTGTTTATTTAGAGCTGTTCTCCTCCATCTGCTGATGCAGCCTCCAGGGTGTAACACCGTCAAGCTGCTCGATTGGCTGTTTCTTGGTGATGGACAGTCTTGCATGTGAGCAGGTGGCACCCCCCCTGCACTGCCAAGTAACAGTGGTGTTTGCAAAGTCTTCATTGTTTTAAGACTTTGAAAGTCTAAACAAAGGTAATTTATTTTTCAATTGTTTATTGTTATATATAATTTGATTTGTTCTTTACATCTACCAGAAAATTTTATAGCACATATTTTAAAGGTTTTTATTAAACAGCCACCAGCTGGTTGCATAAATAACACCAAAAGGCAGGCTGACATCATTCTTCTTGTCTGCCAACGCAAGCTTTTGCATATTCAGCATCTGATCCGTGTGTGTGTGTTATCCAGAACGGTGGCTTTGGTTTTGGACATACTTTTTACAGAAGCTGGGAGTAGCTTCTTACTGCGAGTATAAGGAAATACACTCACCACCCACTTTATTACATATACATTTTCAGCTGCATGTTAAAAGAAATACCATACATTTACACGTAGTCAAGATAACCCGGTAAACTAAGGAGTACGGATGGGTATCGTTTAGGTTTTATCCAATACCAGTGCCAAACCGGTACTTTTGAAACGGTGCCGGTGCTTAAACGGTGCTCAAACCGGTGCTTAAAGAATGGAAAACACAAAATTGGTCCAAAAACCTCTCATGTTCAGCTGTTTTTTTGTAAAAAGATAACAATGTTAGCCTTTTCTGCAGCTATGGGGCATATATGGTATCACTCTTGGCTGGAAGCAGCTTAAACAATGGAAAAAACACAAACTTTGTCCAAAAACCTCTCATGTTTAACAGTTTTCCCCTTTTTCTTTGGTCATTTTAGCCTTTTGGCCAGGGTGAAGGGAGTATCTGCCATCAAACAAGAAGACAGCCGCATGTAGCTATGATGATGTTTGCTAGTTCACCTTACATGCATTAATGTAATAACGTGGTTAGCCTACTCAACGTAAATTACACACCAACAACATTAAGCTACTCACGCAGAGAAGAACGGCTGCTGCTGCATCATCATCCTCATCATTTCTGCTACACTGGCAGGGCTAGGGGCCAGGACTCTCCTCTTCGGGTTTTTGGGGGATGTTGCTAACTCCGGGTCCAGGCACCACACCCGCAGACACCACACCCAGGCACCACACCCGCAGTAGATGTGCTCGGTGTGAGGTCTCGCAGCAAGCTATCAAATACGGCGCATTTCTCGGCTTTTAAAAAAACGCTATGTGTCGCCAGGTGTTTCATCAGATTTGAGGTGTTACCTCCTTTGACAGTATCACAGTATCAGCTTAAAGCACTTGTTGCAGCTGCTGAGTTTGCATCTTTTGCTGTGAAGTACAGCCAGACTTTGACCGCTTCACCTTGGGCATTTTAATCTGTAGCTCTGCTCTAAAAGAACGTATGTACCTGGACCCGCCTACTATCCTCGGAAACGTAAAATGATTGGCTAGAATCTAAAGTGTGTCACAGCTCAGGAAAAAAAAAAGCACAGAAATGTGCGCTGCTTTTCGGTCTGGTTACTACTGCCATCATGGCACCGGATACCGGTACCCATCCCTACTAAGGAGCTTGGAAAGAAAAACAACTGGACTTCTTTAAGTTTCTTGAACACGCTTCACCTCTCACCTGAGAAGGTTCTTCAGTCCTAAAACCCAATAGTGAAGAGTCCCAGGAATTTAATCTGTAGTGGGAAGCTGTCCCTTAACAGGGTGGTTAACTCACTATTGATCACGTGCCTCAAGGCATGAGCCAAGGTGTAAAAAATTGTCATGGGTGGTTATCAGCAGAGGTTTCAGGTGAAACCATTGGGAGATTTTTCCCCATCCTATCATGTGATCTATCGAGATCACCTGATCAAAGATGTGAGTGCGGACTGAGGTGTCTGGGAAGGGATCGCAAAACTGCAGTGTGGGTGGCAGACAGTTGGTGTTGTAAGCCACTCCCTCTGTTGAAGGATGGTCGTTCACAGTGGACATAGATGGCTTCTTTCACTCCTTCAAACAATCTGTCTTCTCTGTCCAAAACGTGAACATTGGCATCCTCGAAAAAGTGACCTTTATCCTTTAGTTGTACTGTCGAGTCTTGTCCCATTGAGGTGGCTCCTGAGGTGTTGTGCCATGTGATTATGGAGATGCTGTTTGGTTTCTCCAATTTAGAGGTCACTCTTGCTTGCTGACTATAGTAATACTACGTTGTTTAGCTTGTGTGGGGGTTTTGTCCTTGGGATTAATCCGTTTTCGTCTGCGGATGAGGCTGGGTCTGAAGCGCACTGGGATGTTGGGCTTAGAGAAAGAGAGTTTCTCTGATAAACCTCCTACAAAAGAGATGACATTTTTTCTGCTTATCATTCTACACCACCAGTCAAAACCGTTAACACACCTTCTCATTTATTGTTTGTTCTTTCTTTTCATGAGTATTTACATTGTAGATTCTCACTGAAGGCATCAAAACTATGAATGAACACATATGGAAATATGTATTAAACAAAAAACTGTGAAATAACTCATAACATGTTTTAGATTCTTCAAAATAGCCACCGAGGATGAGGCCACCACCGAGCACTTGTTGGCCCATTTGCCTTCGCTCTGCGGTCATCCCAAACCATCTTGATTGGTCTTAGATCAGGTGACTCTGGGGGCCAGGCTTTTGACTCATAGTGTATTTTCCAATAGTTGGTTTCTGACCTTCTTTCATGTGCATCTTTGCTGATTTGATGAAGGACCAGTTGGGATGATCACATGTTTTAAGAGCTTTCTTTAAATGTGTGTGCTCCAGTTCTTTCCCTTCTGTCTTAGAGGGAATGTTCTCTGCCCAGTGTTGCAGGGTCTAGGTTTCGCCACATCTGTGTCCCAGAGGGTGGTGAGAGTCAAAGAGTCGGTACTGTGTTTGTAGGCTTCTGGGAAACTTCAGTGTTGAGGTTTCCATTCTCCTCAATGTTTTTGGGTGGCTGTAGCTCAGGAGGTAGAGCAGGTCACCTACTGATCGGAAGGTCGGTGGTTCGATCCCTGGCTCCTCCAGTCTACATGTCAAGTATCCTTGGGCAAGATACTAACCCCAACTTGCTCTCCGATGCATCCATCGGAGTATGAATGTGTATGAATGTCGTTAGAAAGCACTAAGTATAGATAAAGTGCTTGTGAGAATGGGTGTGATTGGGTGAATGAGGCATGTTGTATAGAGCGCTTTGAGTACTCCGGGAGAGTAGAAAAGCGCTATATAAGAATCAGTCCATTTACCAGTCCACTCAATGCACACAGCACAGTCCTGAAATGGTAAAGTTAGGTCAAATTTATGTTTCTAGCCACTGAGTTGATATGAACAGTGAAGGCTTTTACTGCCTGGGTTTTGACTTTGACCCAGGTATCATCCATGCAGCTGTACCAGTGGGTAAGTACTGTCCCTTTGAAAGAGCCCAGAGCTTTACTTTCCACTTCCTCCATGTGATGCTTGGCTAAAATGGGTGATACTGGAAATCAATGTTCCCTCTTAGCTGCGCGCGTGCAATTGTGCACTGCTGCGCACAGAAAATCTGTGTTGCGCACAAAAAAAAATCTCACCTGAATTGAAATTAAAATGAATACTTTAACAATTCTGTTTTACAGTGTTAGTCAGTGACTGGCTGCTCCTGTATGGGATTAGAACGATGCCACCTTATCCCAAAGTCCAGCCAATGATGCGATTCACATTCGTATAGCAGCTAATCAACGTGGTTGACAGGCTATGACAGCGTCCTTATGTGTCGACACCGGTGTTTTAGCGAGCAAAGCGGCTGATGTGGAGTGAAGCCACGTTAATGACAACGTGTACAACCATGGGAGATGTGAGCAGGACAGACGGAACAACTGACAGAAAAGTGTGGACTTTATACCAGTTTTTAAATTGTGTTGATCGGCCGCGTAAAACCAGAGTTATGATAAAAATATCTGCAATGTTTGTTTTTCTTCCTGAATACTGTCGTTGTTTATATTTACTGCGGGAAGAAACGGTAAAAACGGCATTTTATAAGGAAAACGCTCGAAAGCCTGTGAGCAAAAACAGAACCAAAAAAACCCCCAGCCTTTCCTATTGGTGGAAAAATGTACCATGTCGACCAATCGGAAAATGATATAGCAACATGGCATTTAGTTGTTTAGGAAGGGGGAAGTTTTAGGAGTGATGGCGGTTTTGAGATGTGAGAGATTTGCGACGTTTAGCGCAAATCTTGTGTAGTTAGTGTGTAGTGTAGTCAATAGTTTTGTTGTGTGTGTCAGAACAATGAGGCGACTGCTGAATGTTACAGGTGTTACAGCAGTGATACATCTGCTGTTGTCAGGCCTGCAGGTATCAGGCTGTTGTTCTCCTTCATCTCATAGTGGACAGAAATTATTTTTGGAGTGGCACAAATAATTTGTGTGGCATCAGATTTGATGCAGAACAGCTGATTGTTCTGTAAATAGTTTTAAAAAGTTAAAAAGTTCAAGTTTTCAAAGTTTTACTTCCAATAGTGTTAACATACTGCACAGGTCAATGATTAGATTTTTTTACATTTTCATTGTAAGTGGACTAAAGCAGTTGATTAAAAGTAGTCTAACATAAATGTAAATACTGTAATTTGATTATTTTAATAACCATGTAACTTGGAAGGATGCAATCTGTCTGATGTCGCTCACAGTGGTCCAAGGGACCGCTCAGGGAGTTTGTGTGTTCGCTCAGACACATGAAAAATTAGAGGGAACATTGGTGGCGAGGTGCTTGGAAATGTTTCAAGTGGCTGCATTTATACTGTTAACAATGGATCGATTTGGGAGACGCTCTTTTTGGATCTTTGGAGACGTCCATATATACAGAATACAGCATATGTAGGTCAGTTACTTTTTACTTTTCAAGTAGTCGTAGACAACTGATGTCTGTCGTTTTGTACTTTCTTTTGGGGTCTCACCTTGGGGTGCACCCCACCTTGTCGGCTGGTAATATAGTGATGTTTTGGTTTGTGATTGTGAGGTTGGATGAAGGAATTCTCACACTGGGGAGGGTAGCTGAGACCTTATTTTCTCTGCTTCAAGTTGTGTTAATTTCTTAATCCTTATCAAAGTTTCTGTGCCTGTGATAAAATCCACTGTGGGCAGCTTTTGTGGCGAAATGGTGAAATTGAGTCCTTTGCCTAGCACAGGGGTCAGCAACCTTTAACACCCAAAGAGCCACTTGGACTCGGTTTCCACGCAAAAGAAAACACTGGGAGCCGCAAATACTTTTTGAAATCTAAAATGAAGATAACACTGTATATATTTTACGTTTTTTTTTTTACCTTTATGCTTTGTGTGAACAACTAAAGTAAGTAAAGTTTATTTATTAAGCGCTTTTCACAGACAGGCAGTCACAAAGCGCTGTACACAAATATTAAGATAAACAATACAATCAATAGACATTATACACAATGTAAAAGATCAAATGTAAATAATGTAAAGAATATAAAATACGTAGATCAACAAAAGGCTTGTTTGAACAGAAAAGTTTTTAACTGCTTTTTAAAAGAATCCACAGAGCAGCTAAAGTGTGTTGCTTATGAAATCCATGAAGTGCTACAGAGAAAATTATATTTTATTTATGTAATTAACACATTTTGAGCTCTTAAAGAAATATAACCAAAGGAAAGACACCCAGCTGAACTAAAATGATCCAGCAAACAAAAACTGTTGTGAGCCCTTATATCGCTTGACCTGACTTTTAAAAAGTAACTGGAAAAAAAGCACTATGCTGCCAAAAAAAATAGATATTTGCAAAATTCCGCCTAAATATGTATTTTACCTGGTTAATGTGTGTGGCGGGGCGTGGGCTGTGAGCGGCACCCGCAATCACGCCTCGCCGCCTTAAAGTCTGCGCTCTCTCTGCTGTTGGTGGTGTGTGTCGTTCTGTGAGCTGAAAAGCTACAGCCGGCTGTATGCGTACAGCAACCGTGTGTGAAAAGTGGTCAGTAAAGAGATGCTGAAAAGCGTGTTCATGCAAACATCGTCGGGTCTGCCGTGATATGTTTACAATAAGACTTATGGTCCCGAACCTCTCTGCACAGCGTCTGCAAATCAGGGCTTTCATCTTTACGCAGGACTGTAAGCTGTCATCTGTGAGGCGTGAGCGGTGTTTGTTTTAACATAGTTCACGGTGGAGCTGCTGACATAATGTGGATCCAAAGATCCAGAATTGGCCTACCGATAAAGTCTCGATAAATGCACGGCGTTTCGGCGGGTACACCGACTTCTGCAGGTGTGACGCTTATTTTGAGCGATGAAAAAATAATAAGATAGAATTTTATTTTTATATTTCAAAATCACAATAATCTTTCAATTTAGAACTACAAGTTAAAAAAGAACTAAACACAAATAAAATACACTTCAGCTAAATACTTCTCATTTATTTTCCCAAACCACCCGGAGCTGCAAAATAAAGACTAAAGAGCCGGAGCCGCGGGTTGCCGACCCCTGGCCTAGCACATTCATTTCAGGTTCAGTGAGGTTCCTCTTTTTTTCCTTCCACTTATACTGGCTGCCTTTGATTCTGATGTCTTGTCTGTTCCTGTCCAAATGCTTTAAGCACTGACACAGAATGGAAAATTTTTGTTTGCAATGTATGAAACTTGTGAAGTTAATAAAAATATAATATCCCCGGCCAAAACTGGGCAGACTTAAAGTACGTAAAATAACACTTTATTTTTAAGTGCATTTTCAAAAAATGTTTCAAAAAACATTTTCAGAGCTCAAGGCAGCTCTCTGTTTTGTTACTATGTGACCTGCAAGCAGTGTTGGTCAAGTTACTTGAAAAAAGTAATCAGTAACTAATTACCGATTACTTCCCCCAAAAAGTAATCCCGTTACTTTACTGATTACTTATTTTCAAAAGTAATTAATTACTTAGTTACTTAGTTACTTTCTTAAAACACGCTTTACACCCTGAATAGGTGATAAAGTGATAGATCTTTCAGCCCAATTCTACTTTTTCTGCATAATCCATCATACAAAATGTAATCAAATGGAAAAGTCTCTTTTTAAACTTGTTTTATTAGTTTTAATCTTTTAACTTTAAGCATCAAGCAAAAATTTAATTATATGCAACATTCTCTGACTGGAAGAAATTTGTTTAACATTTAAACCTATTTTCTGCACATTCCAGCACATAAAATAAAATATTTTTTTGTGCTGCACTCACTCTTTCAAATAGATGCAAGTAAAACACAGCAGAAAATAAATAAAGTCAAAGACTAGCGGTCCTGTTGCTCTATTTTCACCTGTAAAGCAGGAGTCAGGCAGGCGGAGGTTTACCCTGGTGCAGGTGTGCTGCGGTCAGTGGAAGAATCCGCGAGTTTCTCTGTGAGTTTCCCATTACGTCGTAGCTACTCGGTGCTTGTTTGGAAGTTTAGGGGTTTTTTTGCTGTAAAAAGAAGTTTTCTTCCCACGCACAACGGACACTAATGTTTTTGTCACTTTTTATGGAATCAAACTCAAAGTAAGGTCAGTACTTCCACGCTTTAAACGCTGCACGCTCATACTCTCTCTGCACTCGATATATGATCCATTGTTGATCTGCACACAGCTGTTGTCACGAACGTCGCACTCGCTTACGAGAATGTCATGAGACATTCTCGCAAAAAATCACGGTTTTAGTAACGCAGTAACGCAGCGTTCCTACGGGAAAGTAACGGTAATCTAATTACCGTTTTTGCGATAGTAATCCCTTACTTTACTCGTTACATGAAAAAAGTAATCAGATTACAGTAACGCGTTACAAGTAACGCGTTACTGCCCATCTCTGCCTGCAAGTGAGAACAGTCTCTGACATGGGACAGAAGTGACAGGACTAATCAAATACTTGCAGACCAGGACAGACAGCTGTGGGGGGGTACCTGCTCGACTGGACCACCACTGCAGTCTATCTCGCTGATGGTGGATTCTGCTCTGTACAGACTCAGGGCCCTGTTACACAAGGCTTCTACATATGAATCTGTAGCACATTTTCTAACCCCCTATCTTCTACCACTGATAGTGCTCTACAGTCCAGAGCAATCAATTTTGCAAGAGAGTTTGTAAGTTTGTCAGATGTTAATTTACTAATTTTGGTCCTGAAGCCAGTCATTTCAGGTTTGGGCTGCCGACACCTTTGGTTGGAACTCAAACTGCTAGCTCTAACAGCTCCCACAGTTTCTGTGCTCGCTGCAACATGTTTTGCATTTAGAAGGTACCGTAAGGTTCAAGTGCTTCATGGTATGCAACTACTTTTTGCACAGTTTGCACAAAAACACGCTTTCATCAAAGCGTCCGTCGGGTAGTCTTTTGAAGTGGAATTTGTCTCTAATCAGTCTTGCAACACACTGTCTTCTGATTCTTGCATTTTTGTAGCTGTGTGCATCAGTACAACTGTATGGTATAGCAGGAAATCGTGCATTGACAAAAATTTGCCTTTGCTTGGATGCAAAATGCGATTAAATGGGTTAATATTTTTAATGCGTTATTCTCAAATGAATTAATCGCAATTAATGCCTTAAATTCCCACCCCAGAGTACGTTAAAAGGAGACAATAAAGGAAGCGATGAATCACATTTCTTCCTAAGAAACAGCTCCACAATCTTGCAGATAGGGTCTCATTTATCTCATGACATACTGTGTTTAGATGTAAGAGGGTGTCTTACTGGTAGGCATTAAAGTGCAGGACTAAAGAGGCAAACACCCCACGGTGTGTATTACTGCCCAGTAGACAGGTCAGGCGTAAACATGACTCCATAAAAGAGCTCTGAGTGAAGATATGTGCAAAAAATCCCAAATGAAATGTCACACCTCTGAGAACATTTGGATATGTTTTTGATGCTAAATGTTGTGACCTGCAGTCAGAGCTTATCAGTGAAACTCTGAACTACAACAACAAGACAACGCTGCTGTTTATAAGCCTGAAAACGATCCAGAACGTGTTTTGAAGCAGGGACACACACTGTGAGATAGTGATGAGAATTTCTTTTTTCCTCTCGTACTTTTTTTGGAACCTTCTCAGGCTCAGCGTGGTAGATAATAGCTTTCTGGGGACAAGTATGAGGAACAGGGGACACTAATGAATTCTTGTAGCACATCTGCTGGGGAGCTCTCCACATGTCAGCTATTTACAGGAGGCTGATGGAAAGCTGTACCATCCTCATGCATTAATTGTTGATGCTGCCAGATGCTAGCTCAGCCTCCCAGTGTGATGGACAGCTATTGTCTAAAAGAGGAAAACACAGTATTATCTAATGGACAGTGCAGTGGTTATCTTCTGAATCTGAATTTTTTTTGTCATTTCACTCTCTATTAGTTTAATTTGTTCATTGATCCCCTCAGCACTCCCTATCATTCAATCCAAATTCCTAATTATTTGGGTGGAACAGAAACTGGATTGGAACTGACTGTTCCAGAGGTGTCATTCTTATTAAGACAAGAACATATTTGTCCCATCACTTGTAGCTGACAAGACTGTCACAGTTCACAATGTCAGTATTTAAATTTGATCAAACTAAAAGAGGAAAGAGTCACAGACCAGCTTTCTTAAGGAAAACTAGCTTCTTTTGGAATCACATGTGACATTTTTCTCTGAAATGACAGACCTTCGCGTCTCTATGCATACAGCTTTGTGTATTCCCCTATATACTCAGTCTTTCAGACAGACCATTAGCCCTCATTATCACCCACCCATCAGCCTCTCAAATGAGCGGCATAGAGAAATAACAAAAAAAAGGGTAGAGCAGGTGACATTAAAGGGCAAATAGGGAATGACTCAACTGCTGAAAAATCTGGAGCTGCCACAGCGAGTCTGCAGAGACTGGAAATAAAGAAAGAGAAGAAATATGGTTGTAAAAGAAAAGTGGCTTTGTTATTATAAAATAAATGTGGGCTTTACATCTGTACTGATGTGACATCACAGTAAGCACAATGCATATACAGGTAGGGTCACTTGTGTTGACTATCAGAGCACAAATGACACGATGAGAATCAATTTATTCCAACTGAAGGTATTTGGACACGAGACTGGAACTGAATAATGGTTTTACTTGTTTTTACATTAATAGATTTAATCACAACTAACTTCAAAAACACTAGTTTCAGTTTAGCTTAGAATATTGACCATATTGCTAAAGGTGGTGATGTTTTGTTGAGGCTATCTACCAGTTTGAGATGAGATAATAAGTTTATTTACCAACCATAAGTAGCGTATATAGCATAATTACTGTTTGCCTTGGCTTAATGTATCCTTAATTTGAATTAGCATGGCACTTATTAATGTTCTGGTTGACTGATGAAGTGGCACTCTGGACTGAATCATAGCATAAAGTGTGACCATGCATAGCAGTACTATATTTACAATATACTTGTATTTTTATTTCTTGTTAAAAATAGGTGACTTTTCTTGGTCATTGTGTTTTATGTGAACGTGAGAAGGCTATTTTTTTTTTTTTTTTTTTTTTTTTGAAGATTGTAAAGTCAGGTTTTGCAAGCTGATTGGTCTGTGGGGAGCGAGGCCTGTAATCCATGAGGAGCTGTGGACAAGGTTTCAGCCTGCTGTAACACAGATATGTCCAAACATTTAGGATACATTTTTGCTTCTTATCTTATTCCTGTTGACAAACAAATTTTTATGATCACAACCCAACCTCTACTCAGCCCTCAGGTAATGTATAACTGTATGTGATAGCAGGGAGTTGTTACTCAGTGGAGCAAAAACACCAGAATGATGTTTCTGGTAGTTTACCAGGTATGTGAAACAAACACACCCTGGAGTCTGTTTTAGTAGTAGAGTTATGTGTGTATAGAGAGAGGCTGAATTTTACAAATAAGTTTTTCTAGGATTTGCCTGTTGCCTTGGTGGAGCGATGATGACATTACTGTTTTTTTTATTGACAAGCTAATGGTACCTTGCTGTAATATTAACGTTTGTCAGTATAAAATAACTATAAATCTTTACTTGTTTGATTTCTTTTAAGTTGCTGACGATGAACTGGACTTTAAAGTTCAAATTTCTGTTGTTTCAATTCACTAAACTATTCAATTCAATTTTATTTATACAGCGTTTAACCACAAAGTGAGTGAGAAAGGTGACTGAAGAAGAAATACTCAATGCATCATGGGAATCCCCCGGCAGCCTACACCTATTGCAGCATAACTAAGGGAGGATTCAGGGTCACCTGGTCCAGCCCTAACTATATGCTTTAGCAAAAAGGAAAGTTTGAAGCCTAATCTTAAAAGTAGAGATAGTGTCTGTCTCCTGAATCCAAACTGGAAGCTGGTTCCACAGAAGAGGGGCCTGAAAACTGAAGGCTCTACCTCCCATTCTACTTTTAAATACTCTAGGAACAACAAGTAGGCCTGTAGTGTGAGAGCGAAGTGCTCTAATAGGGTGATATGGTACTACAAGGTCATTAAGATAAGCTGTGCTCCATCTTATATATGAAGAGACGGAGCCGATGAAAAAAGCCCATTTCTAATGGTACTATGAAGTACTATAAGGTCATTGAAGTCAAACATTGTGCTGAAATTAATATATCAAATCGAAAAGGAGTTGTGGTGTCTTTGTCAGTTGCTCTGTTGGTTTTAATGACAGGTTTTTTTCTTGCTGATCATTGATATTTGTTTTGCTAGACTCAAACAAGTCAGGATATACAGATATAAAATAAGTGATTGTTCTAAGGAGAAGGATGTAGAAGTGAATAAGGTTGGACGTACAGAAAGGCCAGCAGCTCTGTACTGGGCAGCCCCTCTAGATTTGACCTACATTGGAAGAAAGGAAGAAAACCTTTCTGTCTTCACTAACATTAGACCATAGTTACAACTTGCCAGTGAACTAACTGTTGGCTGTAGCTCAGGTCATCTACTGGTTGGAAGGTTGGTGGTTTGATTCCTGGCTCCCCGAGTCTGCATGCTCAGTATATTGCCCAAGGATATTAACCCCAAGCCTTAAAAGTATAGAAGAAAGTGCTTGTGTTAATGGGTGAATTTGGCATGTTATATAAGGAGCTCCTTGAGAGTAGAGCGCTATATAAGAATCAGAACATTTACCATGTACCCAGTTTCACTGATAACAAGTGTTGCATGCCTGTTTCTACACAAAAGATGGAATCAATGATGAACTGTTCACAGACGTGTACTACATAGCAGACATGTGGGTAGCATAAATGAACTGCTTAATTCTAGGTTTTCAGGTTTGGAAGGTGGAGAACTGTAGATAGTGAGATTAACAGCAACAGTATTTTGTCTACATCCACCATTGTAGAAATTCATCTCATCAATCAATCAATCAAATCAATCAGCTTTATTAGACACCTGCAGGTTGCCCTGCACTGGAATGGACCCGCCCCCCGACCTTAAACACACAACACAGACATCACATGGGGATACAGGTTGGAGATCGGTAACATTACAGAAAAACACTGAAATGTACACTACAATGGGAAAGTACAAGAGGAAAAAAAGAGACCTCTACTCATGCTGGGCTCCTGGGAGGACAGCATGAGAACAGGAAACAAAAAACTCCTCTGCACAGAAAGCACATAAATGTCCACAGCACAACATTATGGAGCACGTGACAAGCCACAGGGTCGGGTGGGGGTGAGGAGTAATCCGAAACAAACACAGCAGCCATCCTGCACTGCGCCACTATTCCAGCGCGGGCTCAGACCCGCCGTGTTCCCAGGAGGGAACAAGCATCGAAGGCGTTTGGAAAGGCGCGGGGGGGCGGGGGGGGGGGGGGGGGGGGCAGTGAGTGCTTATCAGTGTATATGTATGTGTCCAGAGTTCAGCCCTGCCAGGCTAGTAAACAGTCTTCCAGCCAACCCAGGTGGCTTTGCATAGAATGGGAAGAACAGTCTAAACACAGTCGTTATCAGGGAGTTTTTGTTCAGCTCCAGCCTTGAGCCACAGCTGGCGCCGAAGGGATTGCCACATTATGATGGTGGTTTTTCTTTAGTGCGAACAACTCATGAGAATTTCAAAGCTGTTCTTAACACTCCGACACTGGTCTCTCAATCTCCCGTTGGAGAGCCGCGAGCTTCTCCATGATGTCATCAAGCTTACACTCCGTGGTGTTGTCATTCTTGTGCTCAAAGAGCAGATTCTGAGAACTCACAACCGCAGTGAGCTTCTCCAAGATGTGATCCTTGTGGGGGTTTGAACAGCCGGTTCCGCTTTCTTAATTCTTCGATAAGTCAGGGCCAAGCCAGCTCCGATCAGCAGGAACCCTGTTATCATGGTTCCGAATAGGTAGATATCTTCACGCTGTTATTTTTTTACGTCAATAACAGCGTGACGTCAAAAAAGGCGCACACCTTTGACGTCGTGTGACTAAATCTCCATTTTCCTCGTCTCGATGTAAACATAAAAACAAAGTTTTCAAAAATCTCCACCCTGGCAGGAGTTTTTAAAAAAATCTATGTAATTTGATCCAAAATGCCAAAACGCAGTTTACGTGTGGACGCGTAGAAAACGCTGCGTTTTCAAAAATAACCGTGTACGTGTGGACGTAGTCTTAATTTTTGCTGCATATCTAATCTGTTCCAAAGTAGGTTTTGTTTGAGATAAAACATTGATAGCAAAATGTAGTTACTTAGGAACTTTTCTCCTTGTTTAGTTGTTTATTTCGAGCAATTTTATCCTTAGAAGTGTGCAGCAGAAGGTTTTTAACAATGTTAAATATAACAGAAGGCTGCCTATCATTTCGACACATTAGCAATTACCAAGAGACAGACTACCAATGGCAGACCAACGATAACATTATATAATTCGCAGGCATCCCTGCCATGAATAATGCTGGCAGCGTTGGTCATTTACAGCAACACACATGCACTGTTAAGCAACAAAATAAAACGTGAATTTGTGACCAGCTGTCAGTGGGTAAATGTCGACCGTAAAAGATGACAGTTAGCAGTGTGGTGTGTAAAATATGACCACTAGATGTCAGTAGATTGCAGATCACAGTCAACTGAATTCTTGTCACATCTTTCAGTTGAAGTGCGTAATCATAGCTACAGTGGCTGTCAGTCTGGTGTTTACCTCAGTAATATGTTTGGTGTACGTGTTTGTTTACTCTGGAGGAGGCTGTAAAACTTTGTGAAAGTGGTTCGAAACAATTTGACGAGTCAGTGAAGCTCACTTTTGTCTGGTGACACTGATGCAGAGGTGAGCTGTTGATGATATCCTGAACTTTTCTGTCAGTAAGTGCAGCTGCTTTTTTTTTTTTGCTGCTGTTAGCTGCCATTAGTGAAACTTTCTTTGAAGAGGCTCTAACACTGTTGGACTCAGACACCCAGAGAATAAATTCTCACATGATGTTTATCAAATGGAAAGTGGATAACCAGTTGTTGTATGGCTGGTTCATTGTCAGCTGTCTGGAGAAGATAGGGTCACATATTGGACCAATACAAGGTGGTGTACAGGTGAGAAGTGGAACAAAAATCATACATGATTCCAAACATTTTTACAAATAAATAACTGCAAAGTGGGGTGTGCGTAATTATTCAGCCCCCTGAGTCAATACTTTGTAGAACCACCTTTTGCTGCAATTCCAGCTGCCAGTCTTTTATGGTCTGTCTCTACCAGCTTTGCACGTCTACAGACTGAAATCTTTGCCCATTCTTCTTTCCAAAACAGCTCCAGCTCAGTCAGATTAGATGGACAGCGTTTGTGAACAGCAGTTTTCAGATCTTGCCACAGATTCTCGATTGGATTTAGATCTGGACTTTGACTGGGCCGTTCTAACACATGGATATGTTTTGTTTTAAACCATCCCATTGTTGCCCTGGCTTTATGTTTAGGGTCGTTGTCCTGCTGGAAGGTGAACCTCCGCCCCAGTCTCAAGTCTTCTGCAGACTCCAAGAGGTTTTCTTCCAAGATTGCCCTGTATTTGGCTCCATCCATCTTCCCATCAACTCTGACCAGCTTCCCTGTCCCTGCTGAAGAGAAGCCCCCCCAGAGCATGATGCTGCCACCACCATATCTGACAGTGGGGATGGTGTGTTCAGAGTGATGTGCAGTGTTAGTTTTCCACACATAGCGTTTTGCATTTTGGTCTCATCTGACCAGAGCAGCTTCTTCCACATGTTTGCTGTGTCCCCCACATGTTTGCTGTGTCCCCCACATGTTTGCTGTGTCCCCCACATGTTTGCTGTGTCCCCCACATGTTTGCTGTGTCCCCCACATGGCTTGTGGCAAACTGCAAACGGGACTTCTTATGGTTTTCTGTTAACAATGGCTTTCTTCTTGCCACTCTTCCATAAAGGCCAACTTTGTGCAGTGCACGACTAATAGTTGTCCTGTGGACAGATTCCCCCACCTGAGCTGTAGATCTCTGCAGCTCGTCCAGAGTCACCATGGGCCTCTTGGCTGCATTTCTGATCAGCGCTCTCCTTGTTCTGCTGTGAGTTTAGGTGGACGGCCTTGTCTTGGTAGGTTTACAGTTGTGCCATACTCCTTCCATTTCTGAATGATGGCTTGAACAGTGCTCCGTGGGATGTTCAAGGCTTGGGAAATCTTTCTGTAGCCTAAGCCTGCTTTAAATTTCTCAATAACTTTATCCCTGACCTGTCTGCTGTGTTCTTTGGACTTCATGGTGTTGTTGCTCCCAATATTCTCTCAGACAACCTCTGAGGCCGTCACACAGCAGCTGTATTTGTACTGAATGTACTGGGCTGAATAATTACGCACACCCCACTTTGCAGTTATTTATTTGTAAAAAATGTTTGGAATCATGTATGATTTTTGTTCCACTTCTCACATGTTCACCACTTTGTGTTGGTCTTTCACGTGGAATTCCAATAAAATTGATTCATGTTTGTGGCTGTAATGTGACAAAATGTGGGAAAGTTCAAGGGGGCCGAATACTTTTGCAAGCCACTGTAAAAGTACCTTACAAGTCATACTAGGAAACAAATACCTCAGATATTTACTAATTTAAACACATAAATTGGATCAGATTAAAACATATCATATCAGCTGTCTTTCTTCCTGGCTGAAGAATTGTAAAATATTATAACTTCTACAGCTAAATAACTATCTACTATATTTCCAAAAATTATTTAACAACATTAAATTACAATGACAATTGGTGGAGGAGTCTTTCAAGCCACTCTTTTAGGAAAAGAAACAATAAAACACTAAGAAAACATCTCAGTACACTTAAAACAGTATTACTGGAAGTTTGAGCACAAAGTATCACAACTAGAAATAATTACTCTGCTGAAAAATGTTCCCCATCAGTGTTAAACAGATGAATATTACTGCTGTATATATTTAAGGTTGGGCTCACTTTATATTCTTGTTTCCTATAAATATGCTCAGTAAATATGCTGTCCTGTGAGGACCACATACCTCTGAAAATATTAATAAAACAGTGTTTCTCTGTGAGCTCAGAAACACATGGCCTACAACTTGATGTAAAAAAGTACATTAAAATCTAAAAATCAGCTTGATTAAGGGGCCTGAGCAGTCTGTCAGTGGGAGCAGAGGGATTCAAATATGAACTTAAAATGAAGGTGGAGTGTTTTCTGAACAGCTGTTTAAAGAATTATATTTAGTCAGACATTTTGCTAATCTGAAAGTTACTGAGCAAACACCTGGAGTAACTCCTTCACACAGCAGCTTCTCGATATCACACATGTTGGCCAAGGTGGGTGGCAAGACAAGACTCAACTGTCACTGAAGCTCGTCTGCTTGTTACTGGTGGCTGTGTTTCCATATGAAACAGAGATCATAACTGATCTCAGAGCAGTGAAAGCAGAGCCAGTGGCAGCACATCGATGTCCCATCAGTTTATCGTGAATGTATCCAACAAATTCACGAGCAAACCACCAGAACAAAAGCTTACACCAACCTCAAGTCATTGTTAATGGGAGATGAACGTGCTCTTAAAATGTGGACAAGTACAGTTTCCCATGACCACAAAACAAGAGGAGTTTTCAGTGCCAAAAAGTGAGTGTGGCCACCAAAGGTTAATGCCACCTTTCCAGAAAGAAAAGAAAATCTGGATGTTTACCTTCCAATCTTTAGATGAGCCAATTCCAACAAGGAATAGCTCAAAAAGAAACCCTCACTGCTGACTTTCCAGCTTTAAAGCACCATCTGTCTTTCTCCCAGTGTTATGATCAAACCATCAAGTACATGTATATGACTAATTTGCCAATCCACATTATCCCAAACAATGGGTTTTTATTTTTACAATATATGTAAAATAACATTAAGAAAGATTCATCACGTGCCTAATCACTCTGTGTTTTAAAAATCTTAAAAGATCTTTCGTAATCCCAGATATTTTAGATAATATAATGTAATATATGTTACAATAAAACACAATGCTTCAGATGACAGCGTGCGGTAGGCTGCTGTGTGTTTTATCTGGAGTGGCATACCTCCTGACCAGCAGGCTAATGTCTCACAACAGTGACAAGCAGCCAATTTACACGTTGCATCTCCACCATGAGTGACAGCAAATCAATATGCACTCGGAGCGATCACGACATCCAGCACTGTGTTGCTTAGTGCGAATGTGTTGTGCGTGTGATACACAGTTTGTAGCTGTGTGTCTGGGGCTTCGTCGAGGGGAAATTATGCAGTTCAGCATTTTCAGCTGTGTCTCTGGTTGCTTTGGTTTTGTATGCGTGTGGGAGAGAAAAACACATCTGTGGGTATATTAAAAGGAGGCCCACTGTGAAGCTATGCATTTTTCTGTGTGAATGTTTGTGTGTGTGTGTTTCTAGGTCTTTGACATGCGTATTAACACCAGCGTAATTCCCAACACCACTCAGTGTGGACTAACACCATTAACCTTGGGTACTGGGCCTCACAGTTACTGGAGGAAGAGGCGGTGCCAAAATATCAAAGGTATTGTTGGTCCCCGGTGGGCGTTGCCCCTCTGGAGTTTCCTGCCCACAGTCACAGGGTATCAGGAAGGTTGTTTCCACTGCCCTCAAACTAAAGGAATAAACTGCATCAGTGTTATTATTTGGTTTTCAGATTGGCTTTAAATTATGCGCCGCCACTTTCCGTCTTGTTTTCAAGGATTTCAATTTCGTTTCAATCAATTAGTTTTTGAAATGACTCAGGAAATGGGCTGTCCTTAATCCTCTGTTGCACTGTGTTATTTCCCAACACTCATACACAGCAAAAACCTGTTAGAAAAACATTTCATCAGACACCTTTGTCAGATGTCTAAACAACATTGAACACTTTTGAACCAAACTGAACTCAGTTCTAGCCATGGCTGTACTATTTAGTCATCTGTTAGGCCTTTAACTGACATGAAAGATGATTGCATGGTACGCTGCTGTAAAGAAACATATTTGGCCCTGGTCATACCAGATTTACCCCATTTCTGGTGCTTGTAGGTCTTCTGAGTCATTGGCATTTTATTTCCATATAGAATAGAATAGAATAGAATAGAATGCCTTTATTGTCACTATACAGTTGTACAATGAGATACAGAGCATCTCCTACTCAGTGTAAACATGCTGGGTGTGGGGGTGCAGTTCTGCAGCGCTATATACATATGGACAGTATTAACATAGGGAAAAAGATAGGTTCGCATTGCCGGCAATAAGTCGGACTCGTTCCCGGTGGGTGATCGGCTCCGCCAGGGCTGCCCTTTGTCACCGGTTCTGTTCATAATTTTTATGGACAGGATTTCTAGGCGCAGCCAAGTGGCGGAGGGCTTTCGCTTTGGTGGCCTCAGGATCTCATCTCTGATCTTTGCGGATGATGTGGTTCTGTTGGCTTCATCAGGTGATGGCCTCCAGCTCGCACTGGAGCGGTTCGCAGCCGAGTGTGAAGCAGCGGGAATGAGGATCAGCACCTCCAAATCTGAGGCCATGGTCCTCAGCCGGAAAAGGGTGGAGTGCCCACTCCGGGTCGGGGATGAGTTCCTGCCCCAAGTGGAGGAGTTCAAGTATCTCGGGGTCTTGTTCGCGAGTGATGGGAGAAGGGAGCCGGAGATCGACAGACGGATTGGGGCTGCAGCTGCAGTGATGCAGACGCTGCACCGGTCCGTCGTGGTGAAGAGGGAGCTGAGTGTAAAAGCGAAGCTCTCAATTTACCGGTCGATCTACGTCCCTACCCTCACCTATGGCCACGAGCTGTGGGCAGTGACCGAAAGAATGAGATTGCGAATACAAGCGGCAGAAATGAGCTTCCTCCGAAGGGTGGCTGGCCTCTCCCTTAGAGATAGGGTGAGAAGTTCGGCCATCCGGGAGGGGCTCAGAGTAGAGCCGCTGCTGCTCCACATCGAAAGGAGGCAGCTGAGGTGGTTCGGGCATCTGACAAGGATGCCTCCTGGTCGCCTCCTGGGTGAGGTGTTCCGGGCATGTCCCACCGGGAGGAGGCCCCGGGGCAGACCCAGGACACGCTGGAGAGATTATATCACTCGGCTGGCCTGGGAACGCCTTGGTGTTCCCCCGGATAAGCTGGAGGAGGTGGCTGGAGAGAGGGAGGTCTGGGCCTCTCTGCTTAGGCTGCTGCCCCCGCGACCCGGCCTCGGATAAAGTGGATGAAGATGGATGAATGGATGGAAAAAGATATATATATATATAAAATGTACAAATATACAAGCCGTTAAAAAAAAAAGAAAAAAAAGTAATATGTAATAAATAGTGTTGTGTATATACAGTTGAGTTATTGCACATAGAATTGGTATTGCACAGTGGTGGTCCATAGAGGAAGTGGGAAGAAAAAAATTGGGGGGGGGCTGTGTTATCGGTGCATGTGTGAGTTCAGGGTGGTTATGGCTTTGGGGAAGAAACTGTGGGGAAGGAATTTTGATTTTGATTTGGAAATGATCAGGGTTTGGAATAAATGGGTTTTAAGCAATAATATGAAGTTTCTCCTTTATTGTAAGTGACACCCAGATGATGACATTTTGTCATTTATTTTGCACCATTTAAGTAACCAGTTAAGTGTAAATGTTTGACAAATTTCATTAGGACACAAAATGATCATAATGCACTTTAGTTATGCATGAAACTGACACTGACTTGAGTGACATTCTAACTCAAATTCCTCATCACAGTAATTACTGTAATCACTCACAGCCCCGCCTAGTTTACACAAAGGAGCAAATGTTGTGTTTTCGCAGTGGTGGTTGTGTCATGATCGCTACATACAGGAAAAAGTGACAAGATGTTCATTTTGCTTCAATCTGCAGACACTGTTATGTGAAGTCATCAGAAAGTAAATATAAAAGGTGACATGAATGAATGTCACTTGAGAAAATGGTAATAAAAAGGAATACTAATATTATGTCTGGCAGTGGGAAGAAACTTATTTTGAATCTCATCTCTCTCTCTCTGGAGTACCTTTGGACAGGATATTACTTTCTGCTGCTTAGAAGTCTACATTTCCTTTCTTGGGCTGATCTAAAGATTGGAAATGCAGAAAACCAGAAGCTTCTTATCTCCAGGCGATGGAATTAGATATTCCTTCATCCATGATGGACAGAGAAGTGTCTTTCACACAGAGTTTGGCAGTTTAATTTCCCTCGCAGCGCACACTGAACCCTGACACAGAGTCCAATGAGAGCTAAAAGCATACTCAGTATCTTCAGAGGAAACATTACCCTGCTGTGTTCGCTACTTCAAGTGTCCAGAGGTCTTTCTGTATCAGCCGGTACACGCTGTCCACCAAAGCTGGGTCAGAAAGGTTTATAAGGCTCAGAGATGAGAATGGAATCAGGTTTTCACCATGCAAATGCAGAAATCATTTTGTAACCTGGGACTCACTTCACACTGGAAAGTAAATACTTTTTTTTTATTGACATTTCATCATATTTTAACCAGACAGATTCCTCTCTGAGGATCTTATTGACATGCATTTAATCTGACAAGACAACTGATTTATGACATAGCTTCTGTACCTTGAAGAAAAACACAGTTAATTATACAATGCAGAATGCTGAATAGCTATGGCTCTGGTCAAATTTTTTTTTTACATTGCACCACACAATGTTCAAGCAGTTTTAATAAGGACAAGACATTTTTTTGGCATTTAGGTCGGGTATCCAGTCTGCCCATCCTGGAGTGACAGCCTTAGAAGCTGTGCCTGATTCATCTGCCTGACTGTGCATGTAAAGAACAAGCAACCTGTAGTATAAGAGTGCCGTATGAATCTGTATATCAGTGGGTGATAATGGCTTAAAGCATCATGAGCTTTGAGTTGTCAATAAAACTAGAATCATATTATATAAATGTAGCCCAATCCTCATTCCTCTTGTGGAGGAGAGAAATATTTTGTCAGGTTTGTTTTGTGCTACTTTTTCCAAACTATTACAAAGGCCATAGATAGATAGATAAACCGTTGCGAGCTAACAAAAGCAGAGCTAACAAAATGATGGTAAGTGTGTGAATCCAGTGAGAGGTCTCCAGAGCACAGAAGAGAGAGAAATCAAAATGAAGACTCGGGTAAGTAACAAAATAGATCACTAGAACGCTAAAGCACAACTTCAACTGTTTGCTACTGGAGTACCTATAACGATGTGGCAGTGAGTATGTGAAGTGCTTTTATTGCACAATTGAGTGATAAGTGGAATGGACTGACATTTATATTGTGCTTTTCTAGGTTTACTGACAACTCCAAGTGCTTTAATGAAACGAAGAGAAGTAGGCGGGTCATTTAGGAGCACATTGAAGTGAGAGGTTGTTAAAGCTTGTGCCCTCTAGAGGACCTCTGAAGGCTACCACGCTTTCTCTCTTACACAAACACACACACACAGTCACCACCATCAGTAAGCAGCATATCAAAGGAGGAAGTAATTTGTTTTAGCATTCGTTACACTACTTCTGTGTTTCTCTGTAAAATGACTTAAAACACATTGTCTCATGACTATTTTACCATTTAACAGGCTACAGTCAGACACACCAATACAAATCTCTATCCTAATGAGGACACGCATGTAAGCTTTCTCTTAGTATTTAGGTGTGAACACAAAGCCGACAGCAGTGTTGGTCAAGTTACTTGAGAAAAGTAATCAGTAACTAATTACTGAATACTTCCCCCCAAAAGTAATCCTGTTACTTTACTGATTACTTATTTTCAAAAGTAATTAATTACATAGTTACTTAGTTACTTTTTAAAAACACGATTTACAACCTGAATAGGTGATAAAGTGATAGATCTTTCAGCCCAATTCTACTTTTTCTGCATAATCCATCATATAAAATGTAATCAAATGGAAAAGTCTCTTTTTAAAACTTGTTTTATTAGTTTTAATCTTTTAACTTTATGCATCAAGCAAAAATTTAATTATATGCAACATTCTCTGACTGGAAGAAATTAATTTAACATTTAAACCTATTTTCTGCACATTCCAGCACATAAAATATTTTTTTGTGTTTACACTCACTCTTTCAAATAGATGCAAGTAAAACACAGCAGAAAATAAATAAAGTCAAAGACTAGCAGTCCTGTTGCTCTATTTTCACCTGTAAAGCAGGAGTGGGGTAGGCGGAGGTTTACCCTGGTGCAGGTGTGCCGCGGCGGTCAGTGGAAGAATCCGCGAGTTTCTCTGTGAATTTCCATGGTACGGAAATACGTCGTAGCGCACTCGGTCCTTGCTTGCAAGTTTAGGGGTTTTTTTTGCTGTGAAAAGAAGTTTTCTTCACGCTAATGTTTTTGTCACTTTATGGAATCAAACTCAAAGTAAGGTCAGTACTTCCACGCTTTAAACGCTGCACGCTCATACTCTCCCGCACTCGATATATTATCCATTGTTGATCTGCACACAGCTGTTGTCACGAACGTCGCACTCACTTACGCCACTGTCATGAGACATTCTAGCAAAAAAATCATGGTTTTAGTAATGCATAGTGATGGTAAATTTGATTCTTTTTACTGAATCGAGTTTTAATGAGTCACTCACCAAAGTGAATCGGGTTTTTTGAGTCATTTGATTCACTGAGTCAGTTGACCAGAGAGTGCAAAAAATGTACATTTTCACTCAAACTTAATTTGTTTCTCTTTTCATGTAAATCCCACTGCTAAGATGAATTATTCTAAAAGAAAACAACTATTTTATAGAGCAAAAAAGGGCAAAAACATTTCTAAAATTAAGCAATTTCCTATCAAAATTGCTTAATAAACATTTATTTTGTTTATTTTTATTTTTTTAGTATTTTCCTTAAATGTGTCAAATATATATTTTCTCATCTAAATGTCCTCTGAGCTGTGAGCCAGGGGGCGGTAATGCGCCTTAACATTGGTTGCCAACCAAGAAGAAGAAGAAGCTGTGAGCCAGGAGGGAGGGGGTGAGCGAGTCCTGAGTGATTCGCTTACGCTTACGATCCATTGTTGATCTGCACACAGCTGTTGTCACGAACGTCGCACTCGCTTACGTCACTGTCATGAGAAATTCTCGCAAAAAAATCATGGTTTTAGTAACGCAGTAACGCAGCGTTCCTACGGGAAAGTAACGGTAATCTAATTACCGTTTTTGCAATAGTAATCCCTTACTTTATTCGTTACTTGAAAAAAGTAATAGGATTACAGTAACGCATTACTGCCAGAGCTCTGGTCGACAGCACAAAGCAAAGATGAAAACCAGCACAAAGAAACTTTAAACCACAGTGACTGTACTTTAGGAATATGAACAGGCAGAAACAGAGACTGCAGCATGACTGCTCATCAGTTTGTTACCTGTTGAATTTCAGGGTTTGGCCGCTGGGCTTTCACTCAGCTTTAGAGTCACTCTAGGTTCTTTGCTAGCTTAGGGTTAGCATGCTTGCAAAGAACTGAAGTTGAGTTAGCTGCATGATGCAGTTGTTCCTGTCCTGGATGTGGTTTCTCCTCTACGAGCGTATTCTCATCCTTTTTTGCAAGAAAATATAGAACTCTATTCTTTCTCCGGCACATGAACTGAAGTAATATGATCAGAGTGTTACCAATAAGCAGCGTTAAGAAGGTTACTTTTAAATGTATTCCACTACAGATTACAGAATACATACACCAGAATTTAGTTTGTAACATATTCCATTAAGTTACTCAGTGTGAGTAAGGTATTCTGAATACTTTGGATTACTTAATATATCATCATGCTTTTTACAACTACATGAAAGTACTATTGCTGTGTGATTTATTACTATTACTGAAGGCTACTTGTCACTGAGCTAACATTGTTAGCTGGCATTAGCTGAGGTTAAGTCATAGACTGCTTTCAGAACTGCACATGATTATTTGCAGCTAGCAAGTAGCTAATGCTATTCATCAAGTCTAACAGTCAGCAGTCTATGAACTAACGTCAGCTAACGCCAGCTAACAATGTTAGCTCGGTGGTGTAATACTAATAATTGGGGGCAACCGTGGTTCAGGGGATTGGGAAGCGCATCTGTAACCGGAAGGTCGCCGGTTGGATCTCCGGGCTCTCTGTCCTGGTCGTTGTGTCCTTGGGCAAGACGCTTCACCTACCGCCTACTGGTGTTGGCCAGAGGGGCTGACGGCGCAATATGGCAGCCTCGCTTCTGTCAGTCTGAAAAGCGCTATATAAATCCAATCCATTATTATTATTAATTCACATGACAATAGTACATCGAAGTGGCACATAACGCAGGTAGCTACCACAACTAAAACAAGGTAGCTGCAGTAGGCTAACATCCCTTTCTTCTCGAAATGTGAAGTCATATCGGAATTTAAATAAGAAATGCATTCCTGCCCGTGCACTGCTGGCTCTGACCCCACTAACACTAACAGGACGCTTATATTAGAGCTTCTTATTTTGTGTCTTGTTTGGGTTTCCAGCAATGCATGGACTTACCAAAATTAGAGAGGGGATAGCCTAACATATGGAAGTAGCTATATTCTAATGATCACCTTTTTAAATGGTAATTGTAACGAAATACAGTTACTAATATATAGTTATATTTTGTATTTTAAATACATAATGCCGGTACAAGACAGAACTACTGGGAACCAGTTCTCTACAAGAACCGGTTCTCGATTCCAATCCCTATCTACAACCATTTTATGATCATAACAGCAGACAATCACTGGTGTGTAAAACATTACTCATAAATTATTTATTATAAAGAATATTTTAAAATTGTCCCTTTTTTGCAAGGAAAAATGTAATAGCCTCACCTCCTGCTTCTATCAAATCAGGTGTATTTGTGAACCATGCTGTTGTTTTGCTTCATGAGGGGAGTGGAACAGTCTGTGCACGATAAGATGCAGAAAACATGATGAGCATGAACTACAGGATCAAGTATCAGGTAAACTTGTGTTAGCAAATAACAGTAATCTTACGTTTGTATCCTACCTAGCAGTGTATGATTCTATGACCTGAGCTGGCCAGTCTTGATAAGTCTTAGAATTAAATAGAAAATACAATTTTCATTCTATAGTAATTGTGTGATTTTGTTTAAAGAGGACATGAAACACATATAGATGGTGGCGCAGATGGATTGGATCATGCGTTGTACAATTACAATAAAGGGCTATTCTATTCTATTCTATTCTATTCTATTCTATTCTATATAAAGAATAATTTACATCATGGAGCCCTGCTCTCAAAAACTGACATAGATTTAACACTGTGTGTGAAGCTGAATGTAAGAAAGTTTAAATTTTGGGAACGTGTAGTGCTATTGTATGCCTGTACGTATGTATGTATTTATGTATGTATGTATGTATTTATGATGATTTAATTTGTTTGACTAATCACTCTGCGCAGGCAAAAAGCTCATTAAATGTTTAATCTGTTGAGTTACTGTCACGGTTCTGGGTCGGTTCAACACAGCATTTTGAGTTTCTGATGTTTTGGTTTATTTTTGCACTATGGGCTGCCCCTTTGATACTCTTGTGCTTTGATGGTTATATTCTAGGTTTCTGTTTATTCGTGTTTAAGGATTTGTTGCCTCATGTACAGTTTGGGTTCCATGTGTTATTTTCTGTCTGCCTCTCAGTGTTGAGTCTGTGTGTGATAGTTTCTGGTTTCCTGTTTTACTTTGAAAGTTCATGTCTCATGTGTGTTCAGTTTTACCGCTCCCCTGTCTCGTTAGCCTGATTTCTCCCAGCTGTGTCTCCCTCCTGTTGCCCATTCCCTGATTACTCCCCTGTGTATATAAGCCCTGTGTTTTCCTGCTCCCTGTCACGTCGTACCTTTAACTTGCTGTGTGTTCATGATTCCAAGTCCTCCAGCACCTCAGTTTAGAGTTTTGTTTTGCTTTTGTGGGTCTTATTTTATGCAGAAGTTTGTCCAGCAATAAAGCTACGTTGTCAGTTTAAATCTCGTCTCCAAAGAGTCCTGCATTTTCGGTCCACCACTCCTGCCTGCCACACAGCCAACCATGACAGTTACAATAATTGTGCTGCTATAAAATCAGCATTTTTTCCTATGTGAAACATAAATCTAATATAATCTCTTTCTTAATGTATTTCTTTTAAAATACTGGGTTTGTTTTTTAATACCATAATTATAATAATCTATAATGATGTGGATATGCATATTAGATAGTTTTTAATGAAATATAAGCCATAAGAATGAATATTCCAGTGGACAGAGCTACAGACCCATGACACCCAGTTAGCTAGCAGCTAATGACCAGCACTACTTGTGCAGTTTATAAAAGGACAGGTAATGTTTGTCATGCTGTCGCACACACAGCGCGCTCATTTGTTTCAGTTCATCATCATCATCATCATCATCATCATCATCATCATCATCATCAACTTTATTTATAAAGCACTTTAAAACAACCACAGCTGACACAAAGTGCTGTACATTGGAACTGTAAAATAAACTTACATGAGATATAAGTAGAAACCAAATAAGAGAAGAGTGAAATCATTAATTAAATAACTACTTCAATTAAAAGAGAAACTAAGTCTCACTGAGGTTAAAAGCCAAGGAATAAAAGTGGGTTATGGCCCGTCTAGGCACGGCCAGACCACAACATAAAGGGTGATCCATCCCCGTCCAACCCCAAGCAGCACGTCACACACTTAATATTTTGTGACAGTGATTTATTTACAATAAGTGCAGTTAAACCAAGGAAGGGAGCATATCGTAACGTCAGGGTGAACCCAAGGCCAAAACAACAAACAAAAGGTAACCTATCTCAGGAATAAACAACTTACCTACCCAAAAAGAACTAAACCAAACGACAATCACTTTCCTCCCTGCCTAACAAAAACAGGAGAAAACTGATCAAACAAAAACGCGGTCCACCTCTACATGCTCTTACATCGAGTAACATATCAACACGGTGACACAGTGAATGGTCTGCCGGTTGGGTTAGGCCGAGGATGAATGAAGTGGCAGTCCCCGGCGGTCTTCTTTATCCGCTGCCTCCCGGTCCGCAGCCAATCGGTGCGAGCCATCCACCCTGGACGCACCAATCCCGGAGGAGCACCTGGACACTCAAATTTACATGTGATTACGATCACAGTCGTAACAAGTGGGTTTTAAGACGTGATTTAAAAATGGACAGTGAAGGGGCCTCTCTAACGTGCATGGGCAAATTATTCCATAATTTTGGAGCCACAATAGAGAAGGCCCCGCCCCCTCTGAGCTTCCTCCTGGATCTCTGTACCTCCAGGAGCAGCTGGTCAGCTGACCTGAGAGACCGACAGGGTGAAGAAGCTCAGAGAGGTAAGGTGGGGCAAGACTGTGAAGGCATTTAAAAACAAACATAAGAATTTTAAAATTAACTCAGACACAAGCAGCCAGTGCGGAGAGGCTAGCACGGGGGTTACATGCTCTCTTTGGCTCTTCTTGCCACAAGACAACTTGCCAACGTGTACATGCTAACCTAATTCTCCTGTGTGCTATAGACTATAGTGTACGCTGTACACCGTAGTTACTGGTTTTTGTTGCATCAGTCTGCGTGTCTCAATTAATTGCCCTGTTCCCCTACAGCCCCGCACCGCTCAGGGGGCAAAAAATGCACGTGCTCTTTGTGAGCTCATTGCCGGCTGAGAACCAGTGCGCTTTGCCGTCAAGGGTGAACATTGGTTAATGGTCATCATGTGAAGGACTCCACGTGCACACACACATTTAAAAAAAAAAAAATAAAAAAAAAAAAAAGCCTTAAGAGAAGGGAACTTGGGGCACCCATTAGAATAGGGGCAGTTGCTCAGTTGCCTCCCGTTGGCTGTTAGTTTTAGTGTTAGCTAACATAAACTATATAATATATATAACATAAACTATTGCTAGTCTATTAGCTGCAACCAAACAACCAACCCACTGACCTAACGTTCTGTGCTGGCATAAGATGGCGCTACACATGTTCTCAAAACATTAGACACTTAGTTCTTAAATCCAGCTTCACAGACAGAGTTGAAGCAGGACTCATGATGTAAATCAGCCTTTATATCTGTAGTGTTTCATGTCGTCTTTAAATATCGATCATTATAAGATTTTGTCAAAAGTGGAAAATGATTCATCACAACTATTTGCATGATTAATTCGTTCTTTTTCTAATGGATCGAGGTCCTAGTAATTAGGTAGTATGTCAACACTGATGCTGTAATGGTTTATTGATCACGCCACAATGTAAAGGAGAGCTGCACAGCAATCTGCCAGTAATGATCTGAACTAGCGTGTGTTGAATGTTGACATTTTTTCCATTTTGCAGATAACAAACCATTTGGATTTCTTAACATTTGTGCACAAAGAGCACATTGCCCTGATAATGGTGCTGGAAAGGTCAAATTGACACTGCAGTTCATGTTGATTTGCTCAAAGACTCTATGAGACTCTGTGCTTGTTTAGTACTGAAATCGTGTTAGTCCCAAATGTGCTGGATGGATAGGTGGGGTGAACTGGCTGTGCTGAACTATCCATGTGTGTTATAGTCGTTGTTATTTCCCAGGAAACAGAACAACATTCAGCTCTGCGTCAAATCCCCCACAGAGCAAGTGATGTGAAAAAAAGTGTTTTGGAACTGTGATTAGCTGTTTGGTTATGTTGCACAAACCCAAAGCTCAGTCCAGCAGCATTGTCATTAGGCTAAGCTGCTCAATAGCCAGCTAGCTATTTGACAAAGAGCTTTCTGTCAGTTTGCTCTCTGCAAAACTGCACGGGTTTGTTCACATGCACCTGTTTGGAACTATTTATATGAATGCTGGAGTGTTTGTGCTTTGAGCTCTGCACAAAGCCATTTGCACTGCTGGTGTTCAGTCCTCTTTCAAGTGAATTAGTGTATGCTTTATCAAAAAGATGATTTTCTCAGTAGGTTACACCTAAGCATTGCCCAAAGGAAAACGTTTAGCAAAAACAATGAAAACAATTCTTCTTTGCAACACTGACAAAGAACAGGCCTAAAGTGGTTTTTGTGTAAGTGAATGAACAAAGAAGTGTATTTAAGCAAATAAACTAATGAGTATCTGTGTTTGCACCCTTGTTAAAAAGGGCTCGAGATTGGATTAAACCACAAGCGCACAAATAAAACATCCTAACAAGGATGCATCAAAGAGCTGTACCTCGGATGGTACTATGAATGACTTTATCTGAGAGTGTATTTGGGTAATATGTACCTAACAAGACTGCAGTTATGTATGATTTAGAGTAAACAAAGCCAATTGTAGGTGTGATTGCACAGTGAGATGCTAAACTGCACACATACTCCTTCCTGTATGTGCATTTGTGTCTTCTGCTCTCACTCAGTCTGAAACTGCAGCACTGCCTCTGAAGTTTTATTGAGGCAAGCTAATCCATGAGCTGCAGGCCTCAGCTGCCACCGTCAGTCCGCCAGCCTGAAAATAATTACATTTTAACTGGCTGTGCAAACAACAGCCACCGCATTAGCCTGTTAATTCAGGCCAATCACTTCTATTAAAGAAAAAAACAGAACAGGAAGAAATACCGCCTTGATTTTGTCCCCCCACAGACTGATAAATGCGCAGTAGTCTTCCATGCCCCGGGTGACCATTTATAACTTTAGATTATTTATTTATTTCCCCAAATCTGCATAATCATTTTAGCTATAGGTCATATGTGAACAAGATGGCAAGCTCAGAACAGCATGCATTATTCATGATCCGCGGGATACAGTGGGTGCCAGAGGTTTACAAGATTTGTGAGGGAGATTTACCAAATTCATCCTTTTCTTTATCACACAAAAGCGTCTTGGACTAGGAGAACCTGGGGCACCAGATAGAGCACAAAGTGTGTAATGAAGAAAATGGTAAGAAGATGAGGCATTCAGATAAATGAATCGCTGTGTCCTATCCACTCTGTATCTTTGCACAGTGCTGTATGAGCAAGAACATTTGACTTTAAGGAAAAATCTGCATTCATAAAGTGTGGCTCTATAATAGCAGTTATTGATAAATAATTATTAACACAGTCACTGGAGACCAGGCAGTTTGGGGGAGTTGAGTTATTTAGTATGAACTCCTTTTATAGAGTTTTCCATGTTTGGGGGAAAAAAATGGAAATTCCTTTAATATAAAAATATACAATAATTAAGTTGGTTACATCTTTGAGCTTCTCAAAATCTGTGACTAAAACCCTGAAAGTGGACATTGTCCTGTCTACTGGTATCTTTAGCAAGTTAAAAATACTGTGACTCGTTGTCAGATCGGACTTTTGCAATAAACCGGCTATCACAACCATCGCAACTGACCTGTAGGACTTAAATTTGGATTTTATATATCAAATACATACGAGGTTATGCACGCTCTTAATAATGCCGTATTCCTGAGTCATCCAGATATGAAATCAAAGGATGAAGTGTGTGTGGCTTGATAGTAGCGTGATAGTAGAGCCTTAGATCAGAGATAAATGACTTCATTAAAGTGCAAGTCGGAGAGAGCTGGAATGAGCCACGTCTCCCCCTCTGTGCCACAGCGGATTATGAACTCCATAAATCAATACATTTCTGTAAAAGGATAATGTTCCCTTGCCTTTTACATCCAACCCCCAGCAGTGGGGGTGACGTACCTAAGGACTTTCAAATTCTGTTGTGATTTTGGGTTTGAGAGGACAGCGAGACATTAAAGACATGAGAGCACGTTTTGGGAATTTGTGCAAGCAGTGAACATGTCTGAAGAAGTTTACTTATGAGAGTTGTTGAAATTGAGGATTTTGTCTCACGAGGAGGCTTAGACTACATGACAGGGAGCTTCCTTTAGCCTTCTGCTGTTCCCAGACATCAATGTGGACGTGCACTGGTGAAAAAACTGTTGTTTGAGGAGAAAACTGTAATTCATTCTCCAGCATTTGCTAATCTGAACATTTGTGCATGTGACAATTATTTTGGCCAAATGGGTTGAGGACAGCGAGACAATGGTGAGGCATGTGACTGAGTGACTGACAGAATACATGTGTGCAAATGAGAATAAGACCAAGTGGAAAGATGAAGGTGAGGTTAGATAGGTTCAATATCTAGGGACAACCAGCAGTGCACATGAGTGGTGAAGTAGATAGTTCAAGCCGGGTGCAGCGGGTGGAGAAGAGTGTGGGGGTGATTTGTGACAAAAGGATAGCAGCAAGAGTGAAAGGGACGGTTTGTAAAAGAGTAGTGAGGCCTGCTTTGACGCATGGTTTAAAGACTGTGGCACCGACAAAGACAGGCAGGGTTATGAGGCTAATATCTCATAATAAGCATTACATATTTCTGATTTGTCTTTTACTGCACACACTGGAGAAGTTTTGACTGTTACTCTGATACTGTTCGACATTACAGAGAGAGGCCCCTTCTCTAGGGGACTTGAGGGTTGCCTCACTAGTGGAGGCATCAGAAGGTATGACGTTGTAAGCCTGACTCTGCTAGAGGAAACATGGCTGTAAATTTCTGGGGTTAGAGAAGCTCTCTATCTCTTTATGCTCTTCTGACCGGAGGGCAAGAGGCGGTTGTCATGGTGATAGGTGAAGTTGCGTCTCCACAAGCCAAATTGCTGGATTTCAGCCAAATAAGGAGAATTGTGGCTTTCCTCCAACTTTTGACCAATCACCTTAGTGTCCTGTTTATCACACATAATAAAAAGCATTTACCGTCTGGGTGTGGTGCTCTTTCTTCGTGTAAGTCTCATGAGTGACGCAGAGAGACACAGCAGCTGTTTTTGAACTTGAACCTTCAACTGCTTAATAAATTTAAGAAAATGTACTCTGAACTTTGTCTTTTCTCTCTAAAACATGAACCCAACAAGCTGAAGGTGCTAAGAAGGACATTGGGAGTGAAAAGAATTGATAGAATTAGAAATGGGAATATCTGATGGACAGAGGTTTGGAGACAAAATCAGAACAAGAAGAAAAGAGAAGGTCATGCTGCAAGAAGCCATTATAGATGGTAGGGATGCACTGATACCGATACTGTAAAATGTGTGTGTACTCATACTCGTAAAAGTTAACCGATACCATGAACCGATACTAACTTATTTCATTAATCAGAGGGTGGATTGTCATTTCTGTTGTAGTTTTTTAGATTGGCCACTTGGGTGACTGGCGGCTCCAGATAAAAAAGAGAAACTGGAGGCTGCTGTAGCTAGGCTAAACAAAATGTCAGCAGTGTGGAACAGCCAACTTTAACTCAGGTTTTGGAAAAGCGATGAAAAATGTCAAGAGAAAATCCACGGGCAGTTAAAATAACAGAGGCTCTGACTCATTTTATCGCTCTGGATGACCAGCCAATGCCGGCCGTGGAAAACATAGGATTGCACCGTCTTCTCAGCATACTCGAGCTGCGATATGAAATTCCCAACCGCCCACACATCAGGGAGATAATGGTGCCAAAACTTTCTGAAGAGGTAAAGACAAGCAGTGTGTGCGTGATGTCAGTCCTCAGTTTAACGGCACAGTGGACTGATGATCCACGGGCAGATGAGGAGTTCGTCAATGCCAAATACTTATTCTACTTATATTAATATATATATTATATTAATACTTATTGTGTTTGTTTGTTTACAATATGGACACTCTGCAATAATTTAAAAGTTTATTTTATTCTCAAACCTAATTTGTATTTATTTTATTCCAAACAGAAGTGTTTATTTATTATTCTGAAAGCTCGAGACAGTGCCAATAGTTCAGTGATATTTTGTTAAATTACAATGTGGAGACTCTGCAATAATTTAACAGAAGTGCTTATTTTTCACTTGAAATTTTTTTGTGGTCATTTTTATTAAGATATTATTTTTTATCGGCAGAGAATAAAATAAAACCTGTCTTCCAATTCATTGCATTTGTGTGTGTGTGTGTGTGTGTGTGTGTGTGTGTGTGTGTGGTAGAAGTATCGGTTTTTGTGCTCTGTATCGGCAAGTACTCAGATCCAAGTATCGGTATCGGTTTGTAAAAATTGGTATCGTTGCATCCCTAATAGATGGTGAAGTGTGGCCATTAAACTGGATACGTTATGTTTCTTTTTTATCATCAGACATTAGCTTTTTGTGCTAATGCTTTAATGTGGAATATCCCAATAATAAAAAAACTGTAAAGTAATCCTCAGCAAAAAGCTCAGGCAAGTTATTTCTACTCATGGAACGGTATTGTCACGGTCTGCCGGGGCAAGCCGTGTGGGAATTATTCAGGACCAGGAAGCGTCAGCTTGGGTGCGCGTGAGTTTAATGACAAGAGAAAATACAAACACAAACGGTGCGGGTGGACATGAAACAGGAAAAACCTAAACTGGGCAAAACGAACAAAACAAACCAGAAACGAAGATGCAGGGAGGAAATACACAGGGAGACCGACACAGAACGACGGAGGGGACCCACGCAGACGAACCAGCAACGAGGACGAGGTAACACACACTATAAACACACACGGCGGGAATCAGGGAACGGGAAACAGGAGGGGAACACACCTGGAAGACATCACAGCTGACGAGGCAGGGGGAACGTAAACAGAACGCACTGACATAAGACAGAGACCTTCACAATAAAACAGGAAACACATACACACAATGACACAACACACAAACTTCACACAGGCTGGAGAACACAGAACATAGGAACATGAAACGTGAACAAGGAATGTACAAGAATCCCAAAATAACCACAGAATAATAATAACATGAACACGGAGTCGCAGACAAGTATAACATATATATATGTATAGTATATAATATGCCACCTATCCTTTAACTGGTCATCGTACCACATGGCTTTGGCTGTGAGGACAGACACTTCTGCTTGGCAGGTAGATAAGATAAGATAAGATAAGATGTATGTGTATTGGACACTGATATTATTGCACATTAATTATTATTATTGCACCTTGTTTTAAATATAAATACTATTATTGTTATTGTTGTTACCCCCCTAAAAAAGTCCAGGGAGGAAGCCAGTCAGGTCAGCTGTTTGCTAAGGGCTGTTGCCCTGTTGTAAAAGCTGTCCTTGAGTCTGTTTGTCCAAACAGTAGAAAGTAGTAGAATAGAAGAAAGTTGAAAAGGAGAAGCAAAGGAGCTAAAACAGGTGATTCTCCAATAAATGGAATATGAAATGAAAAAGGAAAAAAGACACAAGGAAATTATGTCCCACTTTTGTTAAGAAGAAAACTACCAGCAGGACAGCACTGAATCACACTTCACTTTACTCACATACAAGGCTGACAGATGTCAAATGACCAGGTAAAGACAGTAAAATTAATTCCTAAACAAATACAAATAAATTGTTGAGCTGTTTTTATGTTTAACAGTAAAATATGTGTTAGCTGGAAGTAAAACGCTCGTCCATTTTCATCCTTACATTACAGTCTGAAGCAGTATTTGGACAGGCTGTGGCATTCAGACAATAATATTCCCACACATTCCCACCCACAACCGACACAAAAGCAACACCGAACTATTAACAATACAAAAAACAAAACAAAAAAAACCATATGCAGGTTTCAGCAGAAATAGTTGTTCAACACAGCAGGCTGCATTGTTTTCACACTTAAGCGGTCCAGTTTTAGTGAATCCTAACAAAAGCTGATCTGCTTTATATGATCTTCATGATTTCAATGTTCCAATTAAGTCCAGAGGTTTTTGGACAGTGACATAATGTTTTGAATTTTGCCTCTGCACACAAACTGTGTAACAGTTTTGAAATTACAGCCAGTTTTATTCATAGTCCCTCATTTTCAGAGACTCAGAAGTCATTGGACAACATAATTTTATATGTAAGGACTGTTTTGAATACGTTGATGAAAATCCTGTGCAGTCATTTTTAAATCTGTGAATCTGTTTATTATGTAAAGTCGTATTTTATCACATTGTGATTGGATGCAAACTGTATTTCGTTACCCTGTATTTATACATGCGTAATAATCCTCGTCCTTTTGTCGGGGTGATCGTGGCTCAAGAGTTGGGAGTTCGTCTTGTAATTGGAAGGTTGCCGGTTCGAGCCCCGGCTTGGACAGTCTCGGTCGTTGTGTCCTTGGGCAAGACACTTCACCCGTTGCCTACTGGTGGTGGTCAGAGGGCCCGGTGGCGCCAGTGTCCGGCAGCCTCGCCTCTGTCAGTGCTCCCCAGGGTGGCTGTGGCTACAATGTAGCTGCCATCACCAGTGTGTGAATATGTGTGTGAATGGGTGGATGACTGGATATGTAAAGCGCTTTGGGGTCCTTAGGGACTAGTAAAGCGATATATAAATACAGGCCATTTACAGGCCAGGCCATTTAACTTCCACCAGTTAATCCTTGCCTCATCATTTACTTGTTTCCTCTTCTTGATGTCTATAGACATCCAACAGATTAATATCTGATGCTGCGACATTCTCACCTGACACCACTTTGTAGTTTTCTATTTCTTTTCTTCCTGCAGCCTTATATATCACACTATGTTCCTCCCTCTTTTTGAAATATGTGTTCTCCACAGCCATCTCCACCCTTTTCCCAAAATCTATTACCATCTGTCCTTTTTTTTCTTAACAGAGTACCTAGCCAGCATGTCCCTTTTCTCTCTATTCCTTTAATCTACATGCCCGTTTAAGTCTGCCTGGTCTATTTGCCTCAATCAGCACACTTTCCCCCTGTGGACTGTCTCTACCGCTTTCATGCAACTTGCTCCAGAGTTCTTCTTTCTCTTCTGATAACCAAACTGTTGGACATACACACTGACAACATTCAACATCACACCTTCAAACTCATGATCCTGTCTGACATTCTCTTCTTCTCCACAACACGATTTACGTAGTCTTTCTTCAAGATTACCCCGACTCCATTTCCCTTTTATCAACACGATGGTAGAACAGCTTAAATTCACCTTGCTTCCTCCTGGTCCCCTACACACACATTATGTCTAGTAAATACTCGCACATCTACAATCCTCCCCCCAAAATATATTGGTTTAAGATGGAACCATGAGAGTTGCAGCGTGTTGCAGCAGCTCGGGTAGTTTTTATGATTTCCTTTTACAGTTGTGGATAAATCTTGTGTCTTTAATGCCCTTTATCTGTCTGTATCGGTCTAGCTAAGATATATAAGACTAGTGCTCTGCAAAACGCCATTGTTGCCCATAGCCACATAATTGGAGACATCACAAATGTCGAGCCTCAGCGAAAGCCAAGGCAAGGAAAATATATACACTCTCCATTCCCTCAGTCATTGTTGGGATCATGAAATCTCTGGTTAATAAGATGGACAGCCTGTGGCTGCCGACAAGTTATCAGTGCAACATGTTATGCTTCACTGAGAAGTGAGTGCACCAAGGCCAGAATCCCACATTACCCTAGCTATGTATGCTGAGCTTCCACAACCACAACTTTACTGACATTTGTATGAACATACAGAGACGAGAAGGAAAAAGAACGTGTTGAAGAATCTAACTTGGTAAGCAAATAAGTCCACGGCACGAGGTGAACTCGGGTTAAGGCACACAAAAAATTAACTGGCTGAGTAGTTCAATTACTCATTTACTGAAGATGCTGAGATGCTGTTCCACTTCCCTGGTATTACTGCGGAAAGAATAACTGAGGAGAATGAATAAAGAAACTAAGAAACTGCACAGCACCTTGAACATTGTCATTTCTCCCACAAACACAGAGCTAGATAAACATTTTAATCAACCAGAGCTTTAATAGTTTGTGAGTTGTGTCCCATGACACAAAGCAACGTGTTCTATAGAATTTTAAGACGACCACAAACCTTTATTTTATGTGGTGCTCATATTATGCCTGGCTGATTTTTCAAATCAAATTCTTTGAGCCAGGAAGCTCTGAAAACTGCTTCAATAGGCAATAAAAGACAGGGCAGAATAAACCCTACAGGACTGTGTTCTGGTCTAAGCCACAGAATATGCATGCTAGTGCAAGACTGTCCTTAAGCATAAGATTTCAAAGCTAGAGATGAGTTTGTCACTTATCAGATTGTAGAGGATTCACAGGAGAAATGTTCTTAAATGAATTAAGAACCTTTTGCAGACAGAAGTGTTGAGCACCATAGGCCTGACAACACGAGTTTCCGATTACTGACTGTAAGTAGAGCTGCAATTAGTAATGAAAATTAAAATCCAATGTTCAAGAAAGTTTTCATACTTGATGTCTTTGAATCATGTTAGTAGTTTAGCTCTAGGAGTGGCAGTGGAAGCTTCTTGGCCCACCATACACTGAAAAAATACTACTTGGTCACTTAAATACTACATGTTGTTTTCATATTACATAATGTTCAACAAAGTCTAGAGTCTGGTTAACATATAAACTGAATGGATTTACAACGACTTCCACTCTATCCATCCTCCTATCTTTATGTGGGTTGCAGGGGGGTGGAGCCATCACCCAGAAGTGATAGGGTAAGAGGCAGGGCACACCCTGGACAGCTTGCCAGTCGATCACATAGAGACAAACAACCACTAACATTCACACTTATGAGTAATTTAGAATCACCAATTAACTTAACGCTAATAACTGCATGACTTCTAACTGTGGGAGGAAACCCACTGCAAACCAGCGATTGTGGATTTAAACCCAGGAACTTCTTCCTGTGAGGCAACAGCACTAACCATTACGGCACCGAGCTGTCAATCCAGGCTTAACAAAAGTAGGAAAGCTATGATTACAAGGCTTGATGCAGAACCTTCTGGATGTGTTTTTCTTGACAAATTAAACCACAGTAAACAGTGATAGCATACATGTGGTGTGTGTGTAGTTGTCTGCCTCTTATAACCCCAGTGATTTAGCTGAAATTTGAAATCTCATGTGATCTTGTGATTTTTCACGAACCCAGGCAACTAACCATTCTTACTAGATTGTATCATGTCTCAACAAAAACAAATTAAGTTGTTGAATTTCATACATATCCTACATGATTTGATTATGTTCACCATAGAAACATGAAATTATTTTGTTCAAATGACAAGTTTTGTAAATGTAACAACCACCCAATTTCCTTTTTTTGAGTGTAGGACAATGTTCCCTCTAATTTTTCATGTGTCTGAGCGAACACACAAACTCCCTGAGCGGACACTTGGACCACTGTGAGCAACAGCAGACGTGTGCACTGTGGTCACACCAGCATCGTATATAATGACCAGTGTTGGGCAATTAATTATATAGTTACTTCTTCAAAAAGTAACCGAGTTATGCAAACAACAAAGTTTTTTGCAGCTGTTTACTTAAAATGCAGCCAAGGTGTTTTTTTAAATAAACATTTCAAACTATTTACAGAACAATCAGCTGTTCTGCATCAAATCTGATGTCACACAAATTATTTATGCCACTCCAAAAAATAATTTCTGTCCACTATGAGATGAAGGAGAACAACAGCCTGATACCTGCAGGCCTGACAACAGCAGATGTATCACTGCTGTAACACCTGTAACATTCAGCAGTTGCCTCATTGTTCTGACACACACAACAACACTATTGACTACACTACACACTAACTACACACTAACTACACACTAACTACACAAGATTTAAGCTAAAAGTTACAAATCTCTCACATCTCAAACACGCCGTCACTCCTAAAACTTCCTCCTTCCTAAACCACTAAATGCCATGTTGCCATATCATTTTTTGATTGGTCCACATGGTACATTTTTCCACCAATAGGGAAGGCTGTTTTTTTTGGTTCTGTTTTTGCTCACAGGCTTCCGTGCGTTTTCCTTATAAAACGCTGTTTTTACCGTTTCTTCCCACAGTAAATATAAACAACGACAGTATTCAGGAAGAAAACCAAACACTGCAGATATTTTTATCGTAACTCTGGTTTTACGTGGCCTATCAACACAATTTAAAAACTGGTATAAAGTCCACACTTTTCCCGTCAATTGTTCCGTCTGTCCTGCTCACATCTCCAATGGTTGTACACGTTGTCATTAACGTGGCTTCACTCCACATCAGCCGCTTTGCTCGCTAAAACACCGGTGTCGGCACATAAGGACGCTGTCATAGCCTGTCAACGACGTTGATTAGCTGCATATATACGAATGTGAATCGCATCATTGGCTGGACTTTGGGATAAGGTGGCATCGTTCTAATCCCATACGGGAGCAGCCAGTCACTTACTAACACTGCAAAACAGAATTGTTAAAGTTTTAATTTGAATTTCAATTCAGGTGAGAATTTTTTTGTGCGCAATGCAGATTGTCCGTGCCAGCAGTGCGCAATTGCATACGCGTAAGAGGGATCATTGGTGTAGGATGATTTGCTCTAACTTACTTACTTACTTAAAATGTTTGAGGCAACACTTTTATACTGAAAAATATTGAGTAGATTGGAAACCAGTCAAATCTGTTCAATATACTTGATCAATTGAATAACTAAAGCTTAAACATATTAAGTTGAAACGAATAATTGTAGTTGTTACACAAACATGAAAAAATTGAGTAATTAACACTGACATGCTTGGTCAATGTAACTGAAATATAGATGATCAGTTAATCCAAGATTTTGTACCATTAACTTAATATTGTAAACTGAACGCAATCAAAATTGTACTTAATGTTAAATGGCCTGTATTTGTATAGCGCTTTACACATTCAGTCATCCTGAATGTGTGTGTGAA
Source organism: Neolamprologus brichardi (assembly GCF_056152115.1). Classification (NCBI taxonomy): domain Eukaryota; kingdom Metazoa; phylum Chordata; class Actinopteri; order Cichliformes; family Cichlidae; genus Neolamprologus; species Neolamprologus brichardi. The sequence continues at coordinate 1,569,037 of NW_028270135.1, forward strand.
TCATTCAGTCATTCACACATACATTGGTGATAGCATGTTACATTGCAGCAGCTGCCCTGGGGCACACTGATAGAGGTGAGGCTGCCGGACACTGGCGCCACTGGGCCCTCTGACCACCACCAGTAGGCGACCTGTCAGCGCTGGGGCTCGAACCGGCAATCTTCCGATTACAAGACAAACTGCCAACTTTTGAGCCACAGTCGCCCCCTAACATTCAAATATGAATGCTATTATATTTCACTGGTAGTGTAAGTCTAAAAAACCAGACAAACTAATATGTAGTTGTGTGTTTCATAATACATGTATGAAAAATGACCACATGTTAACATTTTTCCAAATGAAAAATTTATTTTCATAAACACGGCAATAACTCGAAATAAACAAGCACTAAAAAGACGAGTCTTTTCCCTTTTAGCTCAAAGCCTCACATACTCGAAGGATAAATGTCAAAGCAGGAGAGCAAACACAAAAGCTCAGAGTATTTAAAAAACAAAATGAACACAACAATGAAAAAGGCTCATGGTACTCAATTACTCTACGCTATCATGTTTTACTTACACTTTTCAGTTGTAGTTGCTGACAATAAATAATATTGATTTGAATAATTAATGATTTTAGTACAAGATACTGATGAGTATAGATACATATCTCTCAAATATTTAGATTCAATTTTAAACAGAAATATTAAACACATGCAAAGAAGGTGTTCTGTGAACCACATACTGAATTTTTTGTCTGAGATAAATGTAAATAAATACCTTAATTTAACACAAACACATATGTTAACATTTTAGACATTTATTTCAGCTCATCAAACTCAAATAATTACTAAAAGGATATTCATCGATTCTATCAGGCTCCTCTAACTTATATTTATAGTGATATTTACTAAGCCTCTGAATGACTTTTAGAGAGTAGGTTCACCTCACTAAATGTTGTTCTTGGCACGTTGCTAAACAAAAATAATCATCAGAGTGTTTAAACAAGCAGGTAACAGGATTTGAATATCAAGTACTCTGTTTGGCATTAAGCCCAATATGCCAAATATGAAAAAACAACAACAAATGGATTAAACCTGACCCTATTCTTTACCCACATTGCCAGCAACCTGCTGGATCCTAAAAGGTTAAAGACAGTTATAAAGTCTCATTTCAATTTCTCTTGAAAATGAACCATGAAAAAGGCCATGGTCATTAGTGTGCAGAACTTTATTTCCAAGAAAGAGGAATATACATAACCTCTAGATATAGTCAATTCAAGGAGACATGAATTGTTAGTAGGATTTCAGCTGGATGTAAAATTGACCCTGCCTTAAGATAAGCCAGAAAAGCACGATGATGAATCAGTTTCAACATCGATAGCATGGACAAAAAGGTGGAGAGTTACCATCCTTTAAAGGAAGGTAATGTTCCAAACTGAACTGCTGACTGTTCGGATCCTTGTCAGTGCATGCCAGGTTAACAAGGTTCACTTGTGGATGCTTACCAAAGAATGTGTTTGACGTAGGTTAATGCCTTAACTCATGAAGGCAACCTCTATCAAGGTTTCAATCTGACGGTTTGTGAAGATGGAACATCCATCATTTCAAAGCGGATGTATTTGATAACAGCCAGTTACTGGCCTCCTGTTTTGGTAATCCAACACATGGCTGTCATCCAAACCAAAATGGTCGGTGCATCATCCTCATCACTGTCTACTTTGTACTCTGTAATGGAGAAGAATGAAGTCCATAAAGAAGAAATATTATAGATTATGCATTTGGAATCATTTTTGCTATGTTGGCTTGTTGTTTGCAGAATCTAAATTGACTTAGCAAAAAAAAAAATCAATGGGCAAGCGTAAAAAAATAGCACATTTCCCCTGAGATCTGAGTCCAGAATGTAATTTGGCAAAGGCAAATTCATTTAGTAACGCTGCACTTCATACTCTGAAGTCCCTGTGAGGGAGTGGAGCCCTCCTTCTCCTAAACTCCAATTCTTCAGGCCTCCAGCGCACGGTGAGCACTTCACCCGTAGCTATCCACTGATCGAACACAAACTTGTGTGTAATTGTATAGAGCTCCTCTCCCGACCTTCTCTGTCAAGAGAGAAATAGGGGCCATCATTCATCCTCGCCATTACCAGCCTGCCTGCCGTGAATAATGCAATTTGTATCCTCTATGGAGTGCATCCAGAACAACGGGCACTCCAATAAACAAACAGCAGATCGCAGTAGAAATCCACTTACAGGGGCAGCCTGGCAAACGCCACGGCCATTAGAAGCCCGCTCAGCTCCCATCATCTCAGTCCGATAGATCCCTACCTTATCTGTTTTAGAGAGGACCTATGATAATGAGCCTGCCAGCTTCGTTCTGCTGAAGTGCTGGATCACACACAAAGAAAAACCGAGGAACACAGACAGGAACAGAAACGCACAGAGTCATGGAGCTGTTCAGAGAAGATTTGTGGTAGCTGGAAGTGGAGGTAAAGGTCAGCTGCTGACCTTTTGTGGGAACTAACAGCAGCTAGTCAGGACTTCAATGAATTGATCCAGTATGCATGCATGTATGTGTGTGTGTAGCAGCTTATAATGGGAGCAGATGAGATGTTACTGCAGACACTAATGTCACACAGTGTGTGATTTAGTTTGTAATTAACTTCTTTAAATGTACACGAACTGACATGCTCTTCAGTTATTGATTTCCCTACCTTTTCATCTCGTGTTTCATTTCATTCAAAAAGGAAAAAACGTACACACACACTCTCAATTGGGAATTGTGGCTAATGTCTTTCTTTAATGCCAGTGATTACAACTTGAATTCCGAAGCGACTCCATGGTGTAGGGGTACAGGGGAAAGGTTCCTGGTGTGAGCCTGAGAAGACACAGATCCCTGCAAACAAGCAAGTAACCAGATAAAGATTAAAAGCAGTTTTCAAATGCTTATTCTCTTTGTGGTATTTTACTTAACTAAAATAATCATGCTTCCTAAATATTGAAACTCTGGGCAGAGCTTTGAACACAAAGTATCCATTAAATTGTCTGTGAAGGTTCTCAGTCATCCAGGTCATCGTAGTCAAAGGAGCTTGCAAAGAAAAGCGTCTGGACTTCTTTAAGTTACTTGAAGACGTTTCACCTCTCATCCGAGAAGCTTCTTCAGTTCTAAGGTCAAATGGTGGAGAGTCCCAGATATAAACCTAGTGGGAGTTTCCCACCACAGAGGGACAAAAGGACCCCTGATGATCCTCTAATCGCCTGAGCCAAGGTGTGAAACTGGGTGTGGGTCCCAATCAGCCAGAGTTTCGGGTGAGTTCATTGTGAAACCTGGCCCCACCTTAACATGCGAGAAAGAAGCCATCTATGTCCACTGTGAGCGACCATCTTTGAACAGAGGCGGTGGTTTACGACACCAACTCTCTGCCATCTATAATCCAGTCTTGAGATCCCTCCCCAGACGCCTTAACGCCCACTCACATCCTGGGCCATCTGACCTCAGGAATTCACATGATAAGGTGGGGCCAGGTTTCACAATGAACTCACCCGAAACTCTGGCTGATTGGGACCCACACCCAGTTTCACACCTTGGCTCAGGCGATTAGAGGATAATCAGGGGGTCCTTTTGTCCCTCTGTGGGGGGAAACTCCCACCAGGTTTAAATCTGGGACTCTCCACCATTTGACCTTAGAACTGAAGAAGCTTCTTGGATGAGAGGTGAAACGTCTTCAAGTAACTTAAAGAAGTCCAGACGCTTTTCTTTGCAAGCTCCTTTGACTATCCATTAAAGCCCTCGAAACATTCAAGTCTGAATAATTATTTTATAATAACATCAAGTATTCATGGTGTAACACTGTGAATTAAATATCATTATTTAAGACTTAGCATTTTTATCATTTTCCCATATAATGTTTAATAACATCATACCAGTACCATACTGTTTTTTTATATCAGTCCAACTTGGAGAAAGTATCTTACCCAAGGATATTTGGCAGCCCAGGATCAAACCACCAAACCTTCTGAGTAGAAGCTGACCTGTCCAGCCCGTTCTCACTCCCGAGGCGCAACATGCCGACGTTTTGTCACGTCCCGCAGCGTTCCTGAGGAATGCGAAAGGTGACCGTCCGCGTTCTTATGGTACACCCCGGGTTATGGATGAAATCCAGTGGAATGACGGTCCCGCGGTAATAGACATTCCAGGCCTGTATTCCAGCCCTACACCTAACCTTATCCCTAACCATAACCATATTCCTAAGGTTAAGCAGCACTTTAATGACATGAAATAGTGTTTTCCCAAGCGATTTTAAGAGAAAGAGCAAACATGTGTAGATTGAGTCCAAACGGTTCTCATATTTCCTCATTTTTCCAATGACGTCATTTAGGAACGTGTTGGGTGCCCGAAAACGTAATATGTTGACGATTTGTCAAAATGTTAACGCTTTGGGAGTGAGAACGTGTTGCACCACCTGAGCTACAGCCATAATTAATGCAGTGTGAAAAACGCTTCTTTTCAAGGCGTGATGCCATTACCCGTGAGGCAGACCAATCAACTATTTAAATATGTGGTGGGAGGTTTGTGTAGTCTAGAGCTGTTGCTCTGCTGGCAACAAAGGTGTTGCTCGATGATACATTAGCCAGTACTGGTATATCCCACTGTGACCAAAATAAACTTTGGTTACCAAACTGAAATTGCTGAAAACTGGTGATTCATTACTGATTTCTTTTAAAACATGCAGACAATCTAAATAAACCGTCCTGCCAATTGAAATGATCCGTCAAGGTGTAATCAAAACAATATGGGCATCTACTAATAAAAATCAAAATTTGATGATCTCCTGTTCAAGATGGTCTTCATGGGCATGCTTAGACAGCTTCCAGAATGGCTGCTATTTATTTGATCAATCCCTGTCCGGTGTCCTTTTCTGATCACTTCTGTTTGTGCAGACCTTCCCAAAGTGTGCGGCCCGCCCCCTAGGGGAGGTGCAGAGCCATTGCAGGGGGGGTGTGGTATGAAAAGGGGGAAAAAAACAAAACGCTTGGACACTGCTAGCACGGGGCGCCCACACAAACGCAAAGCAGGAGATGAAGCATCGCTAAATATGTTTCCAAACCAACTTCATTCTAAGCCAAAGACTAGAAAATATGGTGAAGCAAATCTTCCCTTTGGTTTCACCTGCACAAGTGCCGAGGTAGGTCTCCCTGCAGGAATGGTTTTCCTTGCGTCGGGAGCAGTGCTGGGCTCTTCAAATCACTGACAAACAGGATCCCACATTCTTGATTTTTAGTTCACAAACACTTGTTGTAATGACTAACTACTCCTGACATTTTGGAGATGTTAGCTCTTTATACAGTAAAGTTACAGTGGGATACAAATAACATCAGGCTGATCCTGCCACGATTTGTTCCCCCGGTTCAAATCACGGACAAACAGCATCCCACAGCTGTTTATGTTTTTAAACCCATTTTGCACAGAGAGGCATTTTTTGAAAAATGTATTGATAGCAATGTTGAATATTATTCCACAGGAAAAAAAACCCAACTACAGTAAAATAATCACACCGTGTCGCCTCTGCCTTTGTAAATGGAGGGACAGTAACTGCGTGTAAAACCTGCAGACAGTCAGATTAACAGTATTTTGTCTCTATCATTCTGCAATTCATCTCATGTAAACAATAACGTGGCGCACAGCGTGACGTGAAAAAGGCACATACCTTTGACGTTGTGTGACGAACTCTGTATTCCTCGTCCACACGTAAACGCAAAAAAGGAGTTTTAGAAAATCTCAGTTTTCGCTGATTCGAAACGCCGTTTACGTGGACGAAACAGCTGCGTTTTCAAAAATACCCGTGTAGGTGCGGACGTGAAAGAGTTAATAGTTTCTTTTATTACTACCTGTAATTTATTGCAGATTACTTGTATTTGCTTAATTGTTTACTAAATGTTTGAGGTGTGAAATAAACTGCAATGGAGCAAAATATGGGTGTGTGTGGTTGGAGGATGTGTTTGTGCGGGTGGTGGTGTGTGTGTGTGTGTGTGTGTGTGGGGGGGGGGTTTAGGTGGTGGGGGGGCGTGAACTTTTTTCTTGTAAAACAAAGGGGGGCCCAGCAAAAAAAGTTTGGGAACCACTGTGTTTGTGCATCTGTAATTTTCTCAGGGGCTTTAAACCTGAACAAAAAGCAAACATCAACCTGACTTTTGGGTGGAGGATGATCGCAGACAACAGCTCAGTTTCTATTTTTGACAAAATAAGAGTGAAGAAGTAAATGCTTCAAGATCATAAAGGAGCAGCGGAAACACACTAAACATTGGTGGATGCTGTCACAGCTTAATAAAATCATATTGTATTATACTCGCTTAAACAGATGTTCCTCTAAAACTTGGTCGAGACAATGAATTGAGACTTATACTGACAGTGTCATTGTCCCATGAGCTCAGATCATGTAATCATCACCTGAGGACCTGTTTATCAGTCTGGCATTTAAACCAGCAGTGGCTTTTATTGCAGCTGTGTGTGTTTTTGAACAGTATATATTGGCTTGCTTGATTGTTGGCACATGCCAGTTTCTTTGTTTGCATGCACCATTTTCCAACAGTCTCTCAATGTTCTGCCTGTTTCAACAAGATAATCCTGCTGCCTCCCATAACATGACAGCATCTGTCATTTAGAATAATCAGGAGGGCTGGCTGAGGAATGTTCAACAGGAGGAAATGGGGGTAGGTTAGGGTGTCGAGCCTCATTCCCAACGTGATAACCAATTAGAGTGGGTATTCTTTCCTCATGTGAAGTGGTTTTTCACCCCCCTGACTGTCCTCCAGACTTGGAAGGGCTGCAAGACTGGGAAAGAGAGACAGTGCTATGTGACACTTGCCAGGACAGGAAGTGGAAGTAAAGGCATTATTTCTCCTTCATTGGGCACAACATGATAGCCCTTGAAGCGAGCCAAAGCTTAGCCCCGGAGGACAGAAATCCTTGGCATGGCCTCATTGCCTCACAGTACTTTAAATTCACATCAACACTTCATAGTTTAGAGTGCAATGGAATTTCTTCACCCCTTATCTGATTGATTTTGCACATAGTAGACTCAAATAAATCACCATGCAGTGTGTGGGCGCTTCTGTGTGTGTGTGTATACAGCTCTACCTTGTGCTCCTGGATGTTGTTTGGCTGCTGGCTTATTTCTCTGTGTCCATTCCATCAGTGACTGTGGAGTTGATTGCAGAAAATGCTTTGGAGATCAAAAGTTGCTGAATGTCAATCATAATGAAAAAAAAAACAACAACAACACAGGCTTTCTAAGGCCACGAAAGCCTGTTTTTCATGAGTTATTACATAAACACACTACCTGTCAAGATTTTGGACATGGCATTTGTGCTTACCCATCACCAAAGTTAACTGGGTGGGAATCTGATAAAGTTTAAAAACAGTTAACTTTTCATGGTGGAAATAAAACTTGTAGAGACTGAACTGCAGCTTACAAGACCAAGTTTCACTCAGAAATACTGTCAATTATGTGTCAGTGCAGGACTGGCAGAAATGTTAGTCAATTTCACAGTTGACAGGAGGCAGCAAATGACTTAACCAAGCAAGCCTTAAGCAAAGACAGGTAGTCCTAGCAGTGGCACAGTGATGTCTGAAATAGCAAGATGGTAGATTAACTCACTTAGTACTGTTCTGAATATCACAGTCTGCCTCTATAAAGGCCTTTGTCGACATCTGGATAAAGAAATATTCAGTTCTTTCCAGTGTAGCCGGATAGCTGCTATCTTGGTTCAGTCAGAAAAATGTTAATGAGTTAAACTCAGTTAACACTATATATATAAAAAACTAGTGGTTCTTAGTAACATGTTGATGTTGGAGTCAGCCATCGATCTCCTGCTCGTCTTCAGCTCGTTCAAAATGCTGCTGCCCACAGGCATGAACATGTAACACCTATCCTGTCCGCTCTTCACTGGCTTCCTGTTCATGGCAGAGATGGGCAGTACTGTAATCTGATTACTTTTTTCATGTAACGAGTAAAGTAAGGGATTACTATTGCAAAAACGGTAATTAGATTACCGTTACTTTCCCGTAGGAACACTGCGTTACTGCGTTACTAAAACTGTGATTTTTTTGCGAGAATGTCTCATGACAGTGACGTAAGCGAGTGCGATGTTCGTGACAACAGCTGTGTGCAGATCAACAATGGATCATATATCGAGTGCAGAGAGAGTATGAGCGTGCAGCGTTTAAAGCGTGGAAGTACTGACCTTACTTTGAGTTTGATTCCATAAAAAGTGACAAAAACATTAGTGTCCGTTGTGCGTGGGAAGAAAACTTCTTTTTACAGCGAAAAAACCCCTAAACTTCCAAACAAGCACCGAGTAGCTACGACGTAATGGGAAACTCACAGAGAAACTCGCGGATTCTTCCACTGACCGCTGCACACCTGCACCAGGGTAAACCTCCGACTACCCCACTCCTGCTTTACAGGTGAAAATAGAGCAACAGGACCGCTAGTCTTTGACTTTATTTATTTTCTGCTGTGTTTTACTTGCATCTATTTGAAAGACTGAGTGTAAACACACACAAAAAATTATTTTATGTGCAGGAATGTGCAGAAAATAGGTTTAAATGTTAAACAAATTTCTTCCAGTCAGAGAATGTTGCAGATAATTAAATTTTTGCTTGATGCATAAAGTTAAAAGATTAAAACTAATAAAACAAGTTTTAAAAAGAGACTTTTCCATTTGATTACATTTTGTATGATGGATTATGCAGAAAAAGTAGAATTGGGCTGAAAGATCTATCGCTTTATCACCTATTCAGGTTGTAAATCGTGTTTTTAAAAAGTAACTAGGTAACTAAGTAACTAAGTAATTAATTACTTTTGAAAATAAGTAATCAGTAAAGTAACTGGATTACTTTTTGGGGGAAGTAATCAGTAATTAGTTACTGATTACTTTTTAAAAGTAACTTGACCAACACTGTTCATGACAGAATTAATTTCAAAGTCCTAATACTGGTTTATAAATGCCTTAATGGTCTTGCTCCTCCATACCTTTCCGAATTACTTCAGCCTTACTTCGTGGACCCTCAGATCAGCTGACCAGCTGCTGTTGATTGTCCCAAAATCTCGGCTAAAACGTAGAGGACAATGAGCCTTTTCAATTATGGCTCCCAAACTTTGGAATATGCAGCCTTTAAAGTCTTTTTAAGTCGCTTTTGAAAACTCAACCTTTTTTTGATAGCGTTCAGACTGGTGTGAGTTGATATGGTTATTATGTGTATTACTATGTTTTTAGGTGAGTGTCAGTGGTTTTATCTTGTGTTTTACTCTTTTGTTTCTGTACAGCACTTCAGGCAAACTTTCTGTTTTTAAATGTGCCATTTAAATAAGTTGGATTTGGATTTTTGGATGTAAAATTAGACACATGTCTGTGGCCTTCAGAATTTAAGCTATGAAGTTTGGCTGTTATTTCATCCAAAAATGACCAATAAATAAATAAATGAATGAAAAACAGTAAGCCTTTCTCTGTTATGGACTGTTTGGTGGGTGAAAAGGAAAAAAAAACATGCATGATGTACAATTATTAATGTTTGAATTGCAGATTTTTATTGACCTCAAACAAGCTGGTCAGGGACAACCAGCGGGCTATAGGTGACCTGTAGGTATCAGCATCGATCGAGATCAGTATTGTTTAAGATGCTGAAACCTAACATGCTAGCTTTTTTTTTTTTAATAATTCGCTGAGACTAAAAGGCTAGCTGATAATGCCTTATGCCACGGAGCTTTGCAAAAAGATTTTTTGCAGCTTTGCAGCAGAATACAGTGTGGCAAAGAGAAAGAACAGTGTTGCATTTGTATATTAGCAAAGCTATTAATGCAGATTGTGGAAAGCTTCTCTGTAATACTAATATTTTTAATATACCAAGGAACTTTTTTAATAATAATTGAGTTCTGCCAAGCATGTCAAACGCAGGTTCTTCAGTCAGTCCACAAGACACGCTTTGCTACTAAATGACATTTTTCAGCACACAGGACCCTCTTTCTTTGCTATTTCATTTCTCATACAGACCGTCCCATCCCCATATATAACACTTTCACCACTTTGAGTTTCCTTATACTTTGGGCCACTGCTCAGCCTTAGTCCCCTTTGACTTTCTCTATTCTAAAACCTTCACCCCAGACCTTCTTCTGCCCTTACACAGGTCAGCTCAAAAGTACAGCACGGCTCCTCTTATCACACATCACACATGCATCACTCTGCCTCCCTGCTTCTCCCTCACCATTTCTTTCAATTTTTAGTTTTTCTTTTCCTCCATTCTGCCTCCAAGAACCTGTCCTGTGTGTGTGTGTGTGTGTGTGTGTGTGTGTGTGTGTGTGTGTGTGTGTGTGTGTGTCTGTCTGTGTGTGTGTGTGTGTACAGATAGCAATGAGATGGGTTTCTGGACTTCACTACTATCTCTACAAAACAGGCACAGGCAAACCTTCAAGTTCTGAAAAATCCTCTCCTAACGTCACCTTGTAGTCCATAATGTACAGAGAGAAAGCCACACAAGCTTCCATTGGATTTCTAATTAAAAATAGCAGTCAGATGGATGTGTGGGGCATTAGTGGCCGTGTGACTGATTCCATAGGAGGGCTAATTGTGTCAGGACTCTGCTCAGCTGATATACTGATCAGTTATGTAATTGCGTTAGCAGAATTAGAAAAGAAAGTTCCTTCCGAAGAAATTCAAAGCACTTCAAAATGAGAGACTTCTGCTCTATATGTATCTGTCTCTGCCACTGCATCTCTCACTGTCTTAAAGTTTTCTGTCAAATCTGTTAGAATCAGAAAGTGCAAGGATATACAGGAATTAGGTATTCCTTTCCCCTTTTAAAGGGTGGTGAAATATCTGCAAGTTTCCCAACATCTTTTTGTCCTCTGAAAAACATTCTCTGATTTCGGTGGAACTAATGTTGTTCTATCACTAAGATGAGGAAAGTATTCCCAAATCCATGTTTATGAACCTTTGTCTGGCAAATAGCCCATTCAGCAGTGCAGTAACTGTATCTCTGTAGTGTATCTGTATCACTATGATGATATTGTTCTCGTTTATTGATCATACCACTACTACTTTTTAGATTAGGCTTAAAACTTTCCTCTTTGCTAAAGCATATAGTTAGGGCTGGACCAGGTGACCCTGAATCCTCCCTTAGTTATGCTGCAATAGATGTAGGCTGCCGGGGGATTCCCATGATGCATTGAGTTTTTCCTTTCCAGTCACCTTTCTCACTCTCTATGTATTAACAGACCTCTCTGCATTGAATCATATCTGTTATTAATCTCTGTCTCTCTTCCACAGCATGTCTTTATCCTGTCTTCCTTCTCTCACCCCAACCAATCACAGCAGATGGCCCCGCCCCTCCCTTAGCCTGGTTCTGCCGGAGGTTTCTTCCTGTTAAAAGGGAGTTTTTCCTTCCCACTGTCGCCAAAGTGCTGCTCATAGGGGGTCATATGATTGTTGGGTTTTTCTCTGTATCTATGAAGCGCCTTGAGGCGACTTTTGTTGTGATTTGGCGCTATATAAATAAAATTGAATTGAATTGAATTGAATTGAATTTTAATGTTGCTTCAGGACCATCATTGCCATTTAAAAATGTTACCATTATAACGCATCACGCAACCCAGAGAAAAATACTCAAGCACTGCTGGATCCTGTAGCGTGGCTCTGTGAGTGCAGATGAGCCCAACACAATCTCCTAATTCAAACTCAGTGCTTTAGACAAAAGCAAAAAGTAGTTATTGGGGAAAAAAGTAAATACTGTTTGGCATACTCTGTTCCCAGTTTGCTGATATAGCCAGTAAGGCCATGCTGTTTGTGTAGCGTCTCCCCCTCTCTGTGTTGTGCTGGAGTGCACCTGTCAGTTAATTACTGGGTGGTTCTCATCTGTTACAATAGTACATCCCATCTGGGGGCTGGTGAGTCACCATTCTTTTTAACCCTCTATGGCACAGTGTTGCCCTCAAACAAAAAAACAAATTTTTGGTCATTACACTGTCAATTTATTAAAAAAAACACAAAACAACTCAATGTTCATTAAAATGAAATGTCAATGAGGGTTTGACCTCTGACCTGGAGGTTTGACCTTTGGCTCCTGAAAGGCAGTCCTTTCTGGAGCAGTGCTAGCTACTGCCAAGTCTAATATCACTTTTAAGCACGTTTAAATGGAAATAGACATATATATTTTTGTAAATGTCCTTGTACATAAATACCTGAAGAAGTCTTTAGTTGTTTAAAGGAAGATTCTGATTTCATTTATTTACTAAAACAGGATGTTTTTGTTTGTTGCCTCTGGGTAACATTATACAGTTAGGTCACTTTTCTTTGGGCAATAATTATAAATTAGTGGTTTGAAATTCTGGTCCATGGGAGGACTGCTTGTTTTAGGTTTTTAAACATTTCCCCACTCCAAAACACCTGATTCAAATGATCAGTCCGTTATCAGGCAGTTGCAGACCAGTTGGTCATTTGAATCAGGAGTGTTGGAGCAAGGATTGGGATCACCTTTTGAGAGCATTAGGTGATGGGAAGTGTAAACAATCAAATCATGCATTAATGTACAAAGCTGCAGTAAATGAGCACAAGAGCATTTTATGGGAAGAAAGAATTTGATTGGACAGGTAGGGTCATAAGGTCACTCTCTTCGGGAGGACAGCGAACTGGATGAGAGTGACAGCAAATAAGAGAGGATCCCAGAATCAGGTCTGAGGAACAGTTAGGAGATCAGGGGCCGGTTAAAAGCTAAACATATATGATGTATGTTGGTAAGCAATAGTGTGTGATTGTAAATGATGATGTGTATGTGGGTGGGTGTCGGTAGCTTGGAGTGGACTTTATGAAAGGAGATGTAAGGTACCAGGAACAGAAATGTGATGTCCATTCATAAAATTCCACACAGAGTAATTAAACACATTCAGACACACAGAGTTACACAATTGCAAATAATGTACAGACCCATACAACATGTATGGTATTGCACATAAACCATGCATAAGCTCAATTTAATCTTCTGATTCTCCACAGGGCCCTCAGGGGGGCAGCTTGGTGCTAGAAAACCCAGTATCTGAACTGGCTAGCAGAATGTAGAACGATCCTTATGAGAAAGGATGCAAACGTACAACACCATCAAAATGCCAGCCAATTATTGCCTCTCAAAAACATGGAAACTCCTCTCAGCCATCGCAGCAACCAAGTTGAGTAAGCACATAAGTCAAAACTCCAGCACAGCTCAGAAGGGTATTGAACCTAACACCAGGGGATCAAAGTACCAGCTACTGTTTGACAGAGAAGTACACCAGGACCCTAACACCAGACAGACCAACCTGAGCACTGACTGGACTCACTACAAGAAAGTCTACAAGTCAATGTTCCCCTAACCCCGACCAGTCGTAGCAGATGGTCGACCCTCCGTGAGTCTGGTTCTGCTGGAGCTTTCTTCCTCTTGAAAGGGAGATTTTCCTTCCCACTTTCACCAAAAGCAGTTGTTCATAGGGGGTCATATGATTGTTGCAGATTTCTCTATTTTCTTTGTATTATTGTCTTTACCTTACAATATAAAATGCCTTGATGCTACTGTTGTTGAGATTTCCCAGTATATAAATAAAACAGAATTAAATTGAATTGAATGGACTGCTTGGCACAAGGCTAACCACTTAGACCTTCATCAGGATCTTAACGGGACTATGGAAGACAACTCTGCCAAGTCGATCGCACAAGTGACCATCAAGGGCAGACCAGACCAAGGTGATGCACTGTCCCTGGTGGTGCTCTGCAGAGGCCTCAACCTGCTAAGTTGATCACTTAGAGTGTGTTTATATACTCTCTGCCATACAATAGATTTGTGAAGGCTAAACTTTATTTATTACAGGCATTCCAGGTTGCTTTTTAGCACCTGGAATCTTAGGCTGTGCTGCCAATATTTCAGCTAACTGTGATTTTGTGAGTGTGTTTTTTCTTCCTTGTTGCTTGATAGGCCTTTCCTCTTCCTGTTGGCAATTGACTTCATCATGCGACGATCAGTTGACCACGCTGGCATCGGTGTGCCCTGGTACGAAGTAATCTCACTGACTTGGACTTCGCAAATGACATTGCCCTGCTGGGCTCGACTCAGGAAGACCTCCAAAAGTTGACCGCGGCCCTGCAGAGGGAGGCGACGAAAGTTGGATTAAGAATCAGCGCCAAAAAAACCAAGATACTCTGAGTTGGCTTTGCACGTGCCCGCATTCCTGTCATGATCGACCAACAACGTTCTGAAGAGGTGGAGAATTTTACATATCTTGGCAGCATCATCTCGAATGACAGGGTCTCTGATCGGGATGTCGACGCCAGAGTAGGGAAGGCAGCTGGTGTCCTGCGACGTCTCCAACCTATTTGGAACTCGACCTCCCTGAATGTTAGGGTCAAGATCAGACTATTGAACTCTATTGTCTTCCCTACTGCACTTTACGCTAGTGAAACCTGGCGCTCAACAAGTGCAATTATTCAACACCTGAACGTGCTTCAACAACGAGGCCTGCGGCAAATCCTGAGAATTTCCTACCGGGACCAAAAAACAAATGAGGAGGTCCTACGAAGAGCAGGCACCCGCCCGTTGCAGAAAGGCGCTTCCGCTTTGTGGGCCATATTGTACGCCTACCCCCTCATCGCCCAGCTAAGATTGCTATTACATGGTGTCCACGCACTGGCAAGCGAAAGCAAGGCCGACCAAAGACCACATGGCGTCGAACATTCATGGACATTGCCTGGGACGAAGCTGAAGCAGTCGCTGCTGACCGACATCGATGGAGATCACTAGCTGCCCGATGCGCCGCCCGGCGTAGGAGGAACTAAGTAAGTAAGTGCTTGATAGGAATAAAGGTGGACGACCAGTAACAGTCACCAGAGCAGTAACCCGTGTCATCACAACCCCCACCTTGCAGCACTTTGGATGTTAAGTTTGGTGTGTAGTTTATGTGTGCATTTTTGTCTGTCCTTATTCTACGGCCCCTGCTACAGAGTTAAGACTTATATCCTTTTAGGTTCTTAGTGCTATTAGTTCTAAGGGCTGTGTTTAGGCTTATACTTAATGTGTGTTGCAGTAACTTACTTTGTTTTTATTTAAATTGTTTTTCTTTATTTAATATGGAGAATTACTAATAAAGTTGTATCTTCTTTGAAACCATGTCTCACAGCTGTATTGTTAAACCTGCAAAACAAGATAATTATTCTAGTGTTTAAACTCTTGGATTTTATGGAGGTGAAATTATCCCAAGGCAATTTATTTACTCCAGATTGTACTGCCACCCCGAGACATGGGAGAATAATAAAAACAAAAAACAAACCATGCATTTATTAGTCTGCTAGCATAAGGTTCATGTAGGGCTCATCACTGGCGACCTGGCAACACCAATGAAGGATGTGGACCAACACCTGACATGAAATCCTGAGGATGTGTTGGATGAGAGGATCAAACACTGGATGTTGCTGGATTTACATCACAGTTTTATTTCAAAACTAACAGTTTTGATCTGCTCAGACATTTTAGCCTGAACTGATCAACAGGCCATTCCTGAACCTGTGATCTTAAGTTATACAAAATGAGGAAATTTACGTTGGCATTGCTGGAGTTGTTATTTGTTTGTACATGTGTATATTCTGACCTTTCCATTGCATGCCTCATCCAACTCTCTAAAAACCTCGGGGATTTTGTGAGAAAGAAAGACCTTTTCCCAGTGCTTTTGGCATGCTGGGATAGCTTCCAGCCCACAGCATCACTAAAAGTGACAGCTGGGACATGAAGTTGAGTCGGTGGAAGAATAAAATATTCTGGACACAATAAGTGCACTTTTTGGAAACATTGTGTCTGGTCCATTACTGTGAATGCCATCGAGTTATACTTACATTCACTTAGGATTCTTTGTTGGTTTGCTGACAGTCATGTCGGTAGCAGCTGGCGTTGTTTCTTTCCATCTCCTCCATTCAATTGGACTAAATTACCGCTTTGTTCAGCGGACTGCTGGAGTTTTACAAAAAAGCCTTGTCAGTTTCCATCAGAACATTGCCACTTACCTGATTGTACAATTATATCACAACACTCACCTGTAATCTGACCCTGTTTCAGGGCAGCTGCTTCTGCTGAAGACCCAACCTACACTGGTAGATTTCTATAGATTCAGTTATAGTTTGTTTATTTACGCTGAGTGCCTTGGTCCTGTCGGTCTGTGAACAGATTAAAAAACTGAGCCTAGAGCAAGAGAGGGTGAAGATGGTTGGATGGAAGGTAAACTCAGTGATGTGGTGCTAAGTGAAAGGGAGGTGAGGTATAAGATCCAGATGATAATGATCATAAGTGCAAAGACATTTTAACAATCAATAAACATCAGATGGTTATTTCACAGTGAGAGCCTGGGCATTCATAGACTTGAATTATGTGCTGCATTTATCACTATTTGAAAAGGAAAGAGGAAATAAATATTGTGAAATAACAGGTATAATGTAGTTGTATAGCCCTCTCTTTCATAGATATGCTGACTTCGTGCTGTTTCGTGTATATTTTTGTAGTGGGTTTCTCTTTCAGAATAATGATTATAGATTTGAAAGAGCATTTTAAAAGGCATTGTTTACACCAATAAAGAAATGCAATGTACACAGTGAAAGGAAGAGAACAGCTAAAATACAACATGTGATTTTTAAGAAGTTTTTTCTTTTAAAAAACTTTTGAAAGAGTGAGAGTTGCAAAGGGAGGGTAGAAATGAGAAACACCTGTTAGCCAGTGCTGATCAGTGCATGATCTCCAATTGTAGGAGTAAATCATTGGCACGAGATGAGCTAAGCCTGTGGAAAGAAGTGCTGGTAGGTAAAAGCTGGTCAGGAAGGGCTCTGGGAGCGAGCCAAGTGAAGCTCACTCAGTCCCACACTGACTGAGCTGGCACACAACAGGATGATTTAAGAATTTAGGGATATTCCATAATGTGCCATAAATAAAAAACATGGTTGTTTTTTTGTTGTTTGTTTTTTATCTGTCAATAATCTGCTGCTACAAAACCCATCAATGTATGTCTACCAGTTCTTCAAAATGACACCAAACAGGACTAAGCAGAGGAAGTGATAGTCTCATATGATCCACTGAAATGAAGTCTGAAGTGGTCGATGGAAAAAATCACTGTTTAGTAAACTTTTCTTCCCTGGAAAGAGTTCCTTTATTTTTTATTGCATTTTAATTGGATTGGCGACTTCCCCTGTCCATCACAAAGAAAAACAGAGGGAGAAACTGTGAGGAGAAAGTAAGCAGTGTGTCACGTTGTCACTAATGGACCATTAGCTTAAATAATTCTCATTTAATAGTTGATTAATCAAGCTCGGAGCTTCCTGTGTTGTGTTTGGGGAAAAGCTGTTTTTAAATTGCGCGAAGGAGAGTGCAAGCAACAAGCTGGGGACTCTTTTTTGTGTGTTTTCCACCGATAATAGATTTAAGCCATTACAATCCCTCACTTATTGATTTAATGTTAGCTAACATTAGTGCAGACTGCAACAAGAAGAAAGGTCCTGAGGACAAACCCGATCTACTATACACGCAGGCAGACTTTATGACTGACTACAGGAGATTCAGATCTCTAAAGCCGATCATCAATAATTATTAACCATAGACCCAGCAAGCAAATAAGCAAATAACTCTGTTTTTTGTTTCCACCATCTCCTACGAACCACTAATGTCTATTTGCTGTTTGGTCCTGGGCAAACTGCACAGGTTATTGAGAGTGTTTGAGACCTTAATTAAAGATATTAGAGCATCGACCTTGTTTCCTCTTTTAAAAGGCATTTAAAAATGCTATTCATCTTCTGAGATCACTACCAGACAGCCTTGTTTTGAAATTAATTTTGATGATTTGACTCTTGTGTTGTCCTGTTAGAAACTATCAGTCTCGTCATGAATTCTCACTAAGAAAGTGTTTCTTTGTCTAAAATAACAATCTGAGTTTAGAAGCTTCATATCATAATATTGAGAACACACTTTTACTTATGCAGCCCTGGCTGAAAGTATTTAGATCTGAGTATATTAAAAAAGAATCAAATGTTTAGTTTAACAAGGTACTTTATTTAAAGGTTCAATAATTGAAAGGATTTCATGATTTTTGTGTTCATTTATTGTTCAGGAGAAGAAAGTTTGGCTGATTGGCAGAGGAGCAATATGTTGGTGTGTGTAACCTAATTTGTTTAGCAATCTAACTTCAGTCATATTGCCTTTGGTTGTCAGACTGATGAGCGAATCCAAATTACTCAAGTGTTAAAGCTTCCTGTGTTGTGGATTGCATCTAAGTTTTATTATTGAGGGCGACTACCCGTGGTCCTGATGTTGTATTATTTATTTTACTTATTTAAAAAAGTAAAAGCCCTTCCACTTTAAAGGTATAAGGTGTTTTTTTTTAGATAGAAATAATTTTTAAAATCTTTATTGATATACCATGCAGTAATTGTCACAGTGGTTTATTTTATTTTGATTAATTTCATGAGAAAGTAACTGTCTTTCATTTTATTTTATGTTTTCTTTCCCAAATAAATACCTGATGAAGGACACTTGTAAGGTACAGCTGTGGTGGTCCTTATTAATTTAATTAAAGGGTATTGGTATACATATAGTAGTACAACAAACCCGGCCACAACCTCATTATACTATACAATCTAACCGTCACCATAGCTACGTGGGACGTGGGTTGCACTTAGTTTTCATATCATCTTTCTCTCTGTTATAATCCTACTTAGTCAGCAACAATCATCTGGAAACTTGAGCCATGTTTCTAAGGGGCTGTGGTTTGATTTGCATAAATAGCCATCTAATGAGTGGATTAAATCCACCTGCATGTACGAGGTGGGTGTATAAAGGTCACATTTCCGTGATTTGTAGTAATCCTTTGAAGCACTGCTGAGATGACAAAGGAGTTAAAATAATCAATGCCATTAATCAGTCTGATTGATTTGTTCCTTTCACATGTCTTGTATTTTTAAATCAGAGGTGGTTGGTGACTCCCAAAGAAAAACCAGCTGACAGCTTCATCCTTATTTTACATTATTTGGCTATTTTCACTTTCTTATGAATATTACGATCAATAACCACAACCTTCTAAACCATTTAAAAGCGACTGACTGCATAACATTTCCAACACACCTACAAAACAGAAAGCATAACATTGCATACAATAGAACAATGGCAATATGTACAATGAAACATCGCAGTTAGTCCAAACATTGCACACTATTTTTAAAGTGACATGCCTCAGGTATTCAGAGCTATGGCTGTCCGAAAAGCCAACCACTTTTAAACCTCTTAACATCTGCCAGGTCGCAGGCAGCCTGCTTACTGTAGTGGCTGGGTATATGCAGCAGACTCCCAGGATCACAGCCCACACTTCCTACAAGTCAACAACTATGCAATTACAACCTAGTACACCATGTACTCAAAAATTCATAAATTTAAACTTAAATTAATTTGTGCTTCATACACAACAACATTATTCTCCTTAACTCAAACACTATACTAAAATATAACAACAGCATCTATCTTGTCATAAAACGACTAAACAGCTGATACATGAACAAAATAACTCACAAGCTTTCAAATTTGAGCATTTTTATTTCCTTGAAATCAGGTTGCCCTCATGTAAATGTGTTTATTTACATTCATTCAACAATATGTTCACATTTAATAATATCCAGAGTACCTTTTAGTTAGAATCACTGCCTTGTGGTAGTTTTGCATCAGCCAAATGGTTAAGGTGTGGTTTACATCCATGTCTGTCCACTTAAGATACAGTATACACATGTAGCCAAACACCTTTGATTACTGAATTAAATTCACTTCATTAATGAAGTGAATTTAATTCACATTTGTGTGAACATTTGTCTGAGATTAACTCTTTGGGCTCTTTACCTTACAATATAACATACGTGAGTCAAAATTTGTTGACTGTTTAAGTGGTGCCACATGAATAAAACTGAACAGATCTAAAGAAGATGTTCCTGAACTTTGGGTTTATTCGATATATATCTTATCACAAAGTCAACATGTGTGGGTGAGTCCAAAGACTAGTCAGTGTCTCTTTTTCATATCATCAGCATGTTATTGGATCACTTGAGCCATTTGTTCTTATTTCTTTATCAGGCATATTTAATGTTGTTTGAGCACCTTTTAGTTTTTGGCTGCTCACTACACATATGTGTGGGTTATACAATGTACCTTAATATAAGTTCTGCAAGTGGTTTATAGTTATGCAATTGAACCTGAACATAAAGAATTAAACTGGGAAGAAAAAGTGCAAATTTCCAAAATGTTTTCACAGGACTGATGACCCTTTAACTAAGATAAAGACGGCTGCAGGTTTGGGTCAAAGAGCATTTTTATTTTCAGCCTGAGACTCACTGCTCTAGTTGGACACAGGTGGACCAAATATCAATAGTACTGATACCGACGCTTTGCAGTGACCCCGACGCTTGTAGTGGTATGGGATTGATTGATTAAGCATAATAACCCTAATAGCCTTATTTATAGCCAATAACACATTTAAGCACAAGTTAACCTAAAGTCATTTAGGAACAGACACGTCACAGTCTCCAAAAGTTTCAAAATACATAAAAAGCTGAAAGGTGTTTTCTGATTATTGCAAATACTCGTCCAGACGATGTGGATGAGGAAGCTATACTGTTCCTGTCATCTAGTAACTCTTTTATTTATCTCCTTAACACCAAAGCTACACAACACCTGCTCAACACCCCTGTTGATTTCACCTACATGTCCATTGAAATGTGTTCCAATCCCTGCCCCCACTGGGGACACTTTCTAGCACTATATTCAACGTACTGCCTGATATGAGTTGGATGAAGATTGGCTGTCTAACTGAGATCCAATATGTGTTGCATACGCACTGACAACGTAGTATTAAACTCGTGATTTTGTCTGTCACTCTCTTCACCTCCACAACACTATTCACTATTCACGTTCCTCTTCCTGTCAACCACATGGTAGAAAAGCCTGACTCCACCTCTAGTGCACCTGGCCTTACTAGCTGGTCTCCTGCACAAACGATACCTTCATTTTCATCAAAATATCGTCCAGCTATCCTTTTAAAAGACATTTAAAGTTTTATGTTTAAGTCCTGCTCTCACCTCCAAGCTCACACCTTGTTTCCTATCATGGCTTCATTCCTCTTCCATTGTCTTCAGCCAACAGCACACTTTCCAGCAGTACTTTATTGGTGGTAACCAATAGAATCTTTACTTGTATGGCAAGTATCACTGCAGATACATTTCTTACCCCAATCCTCTTTTTTTTTTGCCTGTCCCATTTGGTTCTTTAGCCGTCAGAATTGTTGTCTGAAGACCAACAAGGATACCCAATGGATTTATTTTGCCAAATGGATCATCATGGCCTTGCCGTATTGGTCCATTTGATCGACCTTTGTTTTTATTATTTATTTTATTTTCAGTTGTTACAGACGGGACAGACATGAGTGAGGGATAGGAAAGGGAGAAAGAAAGAGGAAGGAAAAGAAAAACAGAAGGGGAGAGGGACAGTGAGAAAGGGGGAAAAAATCTCCCGGATCACCTGTTGAGAGAAAAAGAATAGAAAACAAGCAAAAAAAAACAAACCAGAGCAACATACTAAACACAACACCATCGCATTAATCTAGCTAAGTGTAAACAGCAGTAAATACTAAATATTGAATGTTGTTGTGCAGCACGCAGGACCAACAGCGCACAATGTGCTTGGAAATAGCAGCCAATAGAGGTGTGATTTAAGTCTACGAACAGTGAACACCTGTGTGCACACCTGTGTGGATCGGCGCGCTTGGATTCAAATGGTTTCCCCATGTAATGATCTGCTAGAGGATGTAGAGAGCCATAGCCCCGCCCCCAGGGCATGAAGCAGGCATGGAGGAGATCCAGGCTCCAGACATCCAGAGGCCCCAGAGTGCGAGAGCACAAGGAGGACCACCGGAGGGGCATCCGTGCCACCTTCATGGGAAGAGCTGAGGATCCCCAGACGAGGGGTCACCCAGTAGCCACGGAGCAGAAGCTAAAGGGGGCTGCACCGGCGTGCCCGCCGGCTCTGCTGGCAGCCAGCTGTGCCAGAGTGAACCGAGCCGCAGGCCCAGAGGCCCGAGGCCCGAGGGCCCTCCGCACCCCGGAAGAGGCCTGACCGAGCAACAGGCACCAGGCCCAAGTAGTCACTCCCAAGTAGTCACAGGGAGTGAGCTGGTACATACCTGAGCGCCCAGCCCCGGACACCAAGAACCACCAATGCACCGACCCCTGAAGGCATCAGTTACCGACAGGGAGTGTGGTGAGGGGAGATAGGCCTCCACACTTGGAGGGCCTGGGAGTTCCCAGAGAGGTGGAGTCTAAGACCTGACCTGACATATAGACACAGACAAACAGGCACACACAGACACAGACATGCATTCCCACCCTCATGCACACATATACAAACACTCAGCACTCACCCAACGTAAGGATTGACATAAATGGACACTGTACTCACAATCACACTCCCCAAACAAACTCTATACCTCGGGTCCAGGTACCCTCGCCCCAGAGGGGGAAACGGCTGCTTGCACCCAGACCCAAGAGTAACATCTCTTGGGTCTGGGTGCAAGCAGACCGTCCCAGGCTCCGCAGCAGCAGGGAGGCCAATCGGACAGCCAACATCTCCTCCCAGCCCCCCCGCCCCGATGGCCAGCAGAGAACAGGGGTATGTGAAGACCCCATACCTCCCTCCTCCCGCTCATGTGTAGTGTTGCTGCGTGTTGCTCTAAAGTGCTTTTAAAACACGAGAGAGCATGGTGCTGCTGCCAGAGAGCAGCAGGTGTTAGCAGGGCCCCTCCCGAGAACCCTCAATGTCTACATGGATTTAAAATTGAGAGGTGGGCACCGGCTCCAGAGGTAGGTTTGAATACACAGACCGTCCACTGGACGCCGTTAACGTGCCCACCCTCAAGGCCCTATATATATATATATATATATGTGTGTGTGTGTTATGAGAGTGTACCAATCCTAAAGATGATGGAGAAGATATGTGTGTGTATATATATATACACACACATATCTTCATATGTGTATATATATATATATATATATGTATATATACATTAGGGGTGCAACGATACTCGTATCGATATCGAACCGTTCGATACAGTGCTTTCGGTTCGGTACGCATATGTATCGAACGATACAACATTTTTAATTTATTTTATCAACT
This sequence comes from Neolamprologus brichardi, assembly GCF_056152115.1. Taxonomy (NCBI): domain Eukaryota; kingdom Metazoa; phylum Chordata; class Actinopteri; order Cichliformes; family Cichlidae; genus Neolamprologus; species Neolamprologus brichardi. The sequence continues at coordinate 1,592,261 of NW_028270135.1, forward strand.
TTCCTTCTGACGATGCTGTCTGTGTTGAGCGCTCAGTGGATCTGCGCTCGACAGTGCAGCCTAGGCGGAGTAGTCGAACACAGATTCACTGAGCGCAGGGCAAGCTAGCTAGACAGAAGTTAAGCTCGTTGCAACATGGCAAATTGAACCTCCCCCACCCTCATTCAGATCTGGCGTTTGGAACTATTTTGGTTTTCATGTGACGTATGACCCTGAAGGTAAGCACGTCATGGACAAAAGTAAAACAGTATGTTGGATGTGCCAGCAATGCTCAATTGGTGGGAACTAGTGTGTTAGCGCAGTTAGCTCGTTAATGTGTTGACGTCTTCCAGCCCCACTCATGAGGCGATCCGCGGTAGCTCGTTAACGGAGATTTGCCGTGTTGTGACCTTAACGTCATTTCAGATTAACGCTGACAGCACTAGTGGGAACACAACCAATATGACTGCACATTTACTCCGACATCATCCTAGTGCAAAGACAAGTGGAAGCAGACAAAAACAAGCACGCATGCTACAAACTTTACCCGAGTCATTTAGACAGCCGTTAGCACATGATTCTCCTTATGGGGACCTGATATGTTTAATATGCTGCTGAGAATATAGCCCAGAAGAAGCGTATAGTATAGCTTTTATTTTGGAAAGAGACATTTCTCCATAATAAACTCTCTTTTCCAAAGATGAGTGATTCCTCAATCAGATACAGGGCTTGCAAAATCGCTAGCCCGACGTCCTGGGGCTTTTTTCCAGTCGGGCTACCAAAATCTATCTCTGCCCTGCCCGTCGGCCTATCGTAGGAAGGAAAAATATATGTCAATGCTTTTGCATTCTTTCGGAAATGTAGCTGGGTAATTATGTCATTGGCATCGGCCACTGTCAATATGTGACATACTGAAATCGCGTTTGAATTTGCGCTTGTTTTTTGCTTTCACTTTGCAATCGCGTGAACTGTGTATAGAAAGCGACAGTACTGATTGGTGAGTGATGATAATTTGCGCACCAATTCCTCTGACATCGTCTTATCAATCGTTAGCTTACTATGCAAACATGACAAGTGAAATCTCCTGCAGCTTAAACATGTGAGAGGTTGATCGCGCAGAGAATCGCTGAGCGTTATGTTAGTGCGTGTGTAAAAGCAGCAGGATATATATTTTAGTTCTGCTGAGCCAAATAAGACAGGTCAGGGTGAAGAAGTGACAAAACGGAAAGGTTATGACAAATCAGACTATAAGGCAAAAAGAAAGTGCAGCTTTATGGTTTCATGGACAAAAGAATTTCTGTGGCTGCAATATGACGAGCTAAATAACCAGGGCTGCACATAAGTGGTCCGCAGGTGCGCATTCGCTGTCAAAATAAAAAAATAGAAGTTGCAACGCGTGTTTGCGTACATAAGATTTTAAGGAAGAGGACAGACATTTGTTTAGAATTCTTAAAGATGTCGAAGAAGCTCCTTTAAGCAATTACTGTGATGTTCCTCCACCTCCAAAGAAATGTCAGAAGGAGTCCGAACCACAAAAGAAGCGCGTATTCTCGGAAAAGTGGTTGCAGGAGGTGAGCTGGCTTCAAACAAATGATGAACGCACAGAGATGTGGTGCAGAATGTGCCGTGAAAATTTAATAAATGACAAATTAATAAAAAGGCATGAACATTTTTTTTGTATCGAAAAAATATCGAACCGTGACACCAAAGTATCGAACCGAACCGAACCGTGAATTTTGTTGTATCGTTGCACCCCTAATATACATATATATATATATATATACACACATATGAAGATATGTGTGTGTATATATATATATATATATATATATATATATATATATATATATATATATATATATATATATAGCTACAGTGAGTGTATCGGAGCAAACAATTTTCAGAATATTCCATTATTTCAGCCAAATCCTTGTTTTGAAACGCGGTGCCTTTTCTTGGCTTCTTCTTTGTAGAATTGTGAACAGGTGCTGGACTCCTGCTTTCTTGCCTAAGGGGTGCAAAATTCTCTCTTGCAACACTGTCACCACTTTTTCCACTTTGCCTGGAGGTAAATGTGTTTGGTTATATCGAGAAGTGGGGGAGTAGCAGTATGCAGAAAATATGCAGATTGCCCAACCCTTTGGTTCCCAATGATTCTGATTTACTGATGCAAACGCAGTGTTAAGACCAAAATAAGCTGGTACACATAAATACACCAGTAATGTTTTCTCTTTTTTTTGAACAAAGCAAGAACTTTTCCACACACATATTAGTAACTAAGGGCCATTAAACGTACACACAGAGGTAGACACCTTCACTAACTGCACTCTCCATTAAAACCCTCACCTGCCTCCATAATTAAAGAGGCTGGTCAGCACCGTTGTCTGTGAGGTCTGCTGGGAGTGTGGGACAGGATAATGCAAGATTGGAAGTGACAGCAACATTTTCTGCAGAGCATTTAAACACAGCACCTCATTAAAAATACATCTCATTGTGTACCAGCAGTGTTAGCTTTACAAAGCTTTTCTTCAGGCCATTTATTGGAGACCATGGGACATTACACAGACACATAGCAGGGCGTTGTTCATTTAATTTAACAGTCTCTTAGAGACGCATACTTCTTTCAAGCGCACAACAGAGTTTACATGAAAACACCGCCACTATGTTGCACTAGGACACTGGGTCAAGCTATTCAGTGTATGCTTAAACAAGTGAATAAATGAATTACATGTTTTATTCATTTAGTCAATTTTCAAGAGGTGCACTGTCAACATATGCTATGTAGTTTATTTCAACTCATATCCACAAAGAACATCTTGCTGTCCCAAATATTCATTGGAGCACCAAATGTGGATTAGTCTGCCCCTGAAAAGAGTTTGCAGTAGAAATGACTGTGCCCAGTCCTTACTTACATAAATACACATTTGAAATGAAATTACATTTTTTTAAACAATTTTTAAGCATCCTCCAACCCACGACCCACAAGCTACTTATGGGCTGCCATCAATGAGGATGTTCTAGTCATTTGAACACTTCTTATTTGTCAGATGAGATGAAAAGAAACAAGACTTTGAAAAGAAAAAACAAGAGTGCATCGCTGTGGAAATCTCTCTAAGGGAATCAGGGAGTTCTGAATATGTTTTGGGACTGTAGAAAGAGCAGGCTGCTGTGGAGATAAGATTGCTGCAATATTAATAGTACTGCATTACTGCAGTAATGCATTGGGCAACTGGGACAAGGATGACAAATCACTAATTGTAGCTGGACCAGTAATTCTGTTTGTCTTTAAACAAGGTATGTGGACCATACACCTTTATCAAATGTCAAATACTTGTCTACGACTTCTATTTTTATTCGTATGATGGATTTTTAGGTTTTTTTGGTGTTGACCCTTGTATTTTTGTCAGGTTTCTCTATTTAGGGAAAATGTGAAGGGCTAGTTGATTGTTCTTTTTATAATATTTATGAGAAATAATTCAACTTTGGAACTAGACGAGCATTTTTTTAAAAACATTTTCTCCTGCAATATTTGCTCTAAATATTTAATAAAAAATGGATGCATGTTTGATACTATTTACCCTTATCCCACGAAAGGTTTGTTTTGTATGGGACATTAATTATCTCCAAGTCTTCTATTCATCCATCCATCCATCTTCTTCTGCTTATCCAGGGCCGGGTTTCGGGAACAGCAGCCTAAGCAGAGGCATTCCCAGGCCAGCTGAGAGACTGGCCTGGGAACTAACGCAGGAGAGTGTAACCTCTCCAGCGTGTTCTGGCTCTGCCCTGGGGCCTCCTCCCGATGGGACATGCCTGGAACACCTCACCCAGGAGGTGTCCAGGAGGCATCCTTATCAGATGCCTGAACCATCTCAACTTCCTCAGCGACCGCTTCACTGCAGCCGCAGCACCAATCCGTCTGTCGATCTCCTGCTGACAAGACCCTGAGACACTTGAACTCCTCCACTCCAAGTCTTCTACTTATTTATCTCTATTTAGCCGAGTATATTAGCCGAGTCAGGGAAAATAAGAATCCCATTTTATAGTTACACATAGACAAAGTCAGTTACTAATATAGATATAATATCTGACCTAAACAAGATGGATTTTACTATACCTGGTACCCCACAGCATAGTGTGGGTCATGTAATAAGAGCATTTCCAGCTGTTTTTATTACTTCCTCCTCTCTGTGATCTTTCCATCAAAAGCAGGTATTATTGTGAGTAACAGTATATAGCACTGGTAATGATAATAGGGCACAGCTGAACAGATTACCAACGTAACAGAGCAACACACAAAGCCACAAACATACACTGTGATGTCCAAACCTACAGCCAATTTAGAACCGTCTGAGATCTGACCAATCATCAGTGACAAGTTTTTTGTTTTTTTGTTTTTTTTTTAAATGTGAATTATTCTTCATGGATATTGTTCAGAATTTTTTTTTTTTTTTTAATTTCCTGTGATAAACAAAACTTGGTACTCGGGGTGGGGACTGAACACTCTGTTAGGGTTGACTATCTGGAAAAGACTGGATGACCTTACAAATATTTTCTGTGGAAAACATCGCTTGTAACTGTGTTGAAATGTTACGCACAGAAACTGTGCATGTAAGCAGTACTTTCATTAGCCATTAATTTATATATGTTATATGATGAAGCTCAAAGTGATAAGGTTTCCCCTGTAGTCATTTCACAGGATGCCTGGGGTGTAACTTCACATCTGGTTGTCAAATCTTATATATTTTTTTTAATTTGATTGCTTTGCATGTGCAGTCAAACAGCTGCTTTTCCTTAAGCTGTACAGCTGCTGATTAATCTGCTCCGTGGTTGCAGGTCTAACCCATCCCCCTTTGACTGTCATGCAGTTTTGTGGTGTTTGTGGTATTTGAAACGGTCCATCAACACCTTTAACACTGGTAAAAAAAAAAAAAAACTCAGGAAACAAATGAGAAGGTAAGAGGGAAAAAAGCTATTAAGAAAATTAGGATTTCAAAATAGTATTCCACCAGATGGTGATGTAGTGGTGCGATTCCTCTTTAAATCCCACAGTAGTTACTTAAGAGTGGCTGGTGTAAGGGAAGGGATGTTTGACTCCTCGCTCACACTGTGCTGTGAGTCAGCTCTGTACAACACTTGTTTACCAGGACACTTCTTCACCTTGTAGATATTTATCCTTTAAATGGACTCACAATGCACGTTTTGTATCAGTGGACTTTGTGATTTTGTGATTCATGCTTTCCTGTATTTTTGTTATCAAACAGAGTTATGGTTATGACGGTGCTGACTATTAAATCTATGACTTACAACTCCAGAAGAGGATCAATTACCTATCACACCTAATCCCCAACTTAAAACAAAATGTCACATTAGTCCTCACAAATAAAAATCCTATTAAATGATTATTACACAGTCAGAGTGATGGTCCTGGTCTGCTGACCTCACCCTTCCCCTGAAGAGAAAGTATAGTGTGACCAGATCAGAACCAATCACAGACAGAAAGCATACGTGAACACAAAAACCTCAAAAAAATGAAGTTGCAGTTCCTCGAATAGCCCTTTGAGGCTGCCTCCAAAAGGGAGTTAACCCCCATTGTTCTCTGATATTAAAATTCCTTAGACCATTAAAAAGCTTGTTTATAGTACAAAAAATGTTTTTGGTTAAAATGGATACTTTTCCTTTTCATATTAACTCCATTGTCATGAGTTATTTTATAACTCACTCATTTGGACTTTTAAAGGCTTAAAGTTTGAAGTGTGTCTATCATGTCACAGATAAATATGTTTTAACTCCTCCAAGTCACTCTCTAGGTAAACTCAATAAGCCTGAAAGTAGCTAAGCAAAACTCTGAGAATTGCCTTCTCCTGCAGCCTCAACCTTTTGAGCTGCATATTGCTTTCTTTGAGGTAGTTCATCATTTTCACTTAATATTCATAACTTGTGACTTTGTGGGGCCTCAACATTTTTCCAGCTGCAAAAGGCAGCAAAAGCAGTGAGATGTTAACCTGCAGTTGACACATGATGACAGTCTTTCCTGCTTCTTAACAGCCTATCTGATAAAAGGCTTTAGATAATCTTCTGTCCTGCAGTGTAGGCGTTTGAATATTAGAGAGAACTGTAATGTTGGATGATTGATATTTGGAAAAAATATCAATAAATCCACTTAAAATAAGAAAGTTGGTTGAAGTGTTTGGGCCCCGCAATGAGAATTATATCTAATGCCGTGACAGCACTACATTTATTGAGTACAATTATAATAATAATAATAATAATTTTAAAAAAGCATAAAATGCAGAATCTCCAGAGTTTCAGCTGATTTTGTTCTGTTTTGGACAAACTGAAGAAGGTTTTGGCATTCTAAACAACTATATACAACTACACAACTATATAACTATGTAAAATAATATGCATATGCACTATATTGTCAAATTTATTCACACACCCATCCAAATCATTGGATTCAAAGCAAATTTATTAAAGGACTAGTTTTATTGCAATGGCTGGATGTGACTGACTGACGCTGTTCTTTGTGGAGCCCAGACGTTGTGATTGATGAGACCAGAGTCATAAAATTTCTTAAGGAAAACCAAAAATATATCAAATAAATTGGGGGAAAGGGGAACAAAATAAATACACAAGATAATTAAATCTACCACAATTAATTTCACTGCTTGGATTCTCTGTTCAAAAGTCTCTTATTTATTTATTTATTTATTTTTGTTTTGTTTCACACGTGGTACAGCAGTAATTTATTCCCATACACAACCTTCCTTTCAATTAAAGTAACACCGTTTCCATGCATGAAAAGGAGCAGGAAGAAGAATAAATTCTTATTGATACCTGCCCCCTATCTGTGATAATACAAGTAGGCAACCAAAATTACACTCTGACAATTTTCTGCACATAACAAAACAAAACAAAGCAAACAGAATAATATACTCAACAATGAGCAATACCACTAAATCTCAAACTAAAAGGATCATTTTTCTACAATTAAATTCTGTTCTTTTCAACTTCTTCATATTGGTTTATCATTTTATTCTTATAGCAGATTTTAAATTGAGAAACATTTATACAACACTTAAGATGATCACTGAGAGAATTCCAGTTTCTTATGCCTGTGACTGTTGGACACATTTGCCTTTGTGTGGTTCGAGCAAAGCGGTGCTTAAAATAAAACTTCCTTCTGCCGTCCCCATTTTCTGAACACAATACAAATAAACTTTGTAACTTAAGAGGTAGTGTTTTATTTTTTGCCCTAAACATAATAGTTAAAGTCTGTAATTTCACTATGTCTTCTAGTTTTAATAATTTCGATTTTATAAACAAATTATTAGTGTGTTCTCTATATTTAACATTATGCATAATTCGAAGCGCTCTCTTCTGTAATAAATATAATGGTTTCATATTAGTCACATATGTATTCCCCCATACTTCAACACAATAACTCAGATAGGGTAGAAACAATGAAAAATATAATATTCTCATTGTCTTGTAATCTAATATATATCTTACCCAGGATATATATACTTTTAGCCAACTTTTTTTTAACATGTTCAATATGAGGTTTCCATGTTAACTTGTCATCCACTATTACACCCAGAAAACTGAAGTCTGTCACTCTTTCAATTAATACTCCCTCTATAGATAATACTATCTCTTCCTCCTTTACACGGTTTCCGAATATCATAAACTTTGTTTTTTCCAAATTCAGCGATAACTCATTTACATCAAACCATTTTTTAATTTTTTTCATTTCAATAACCATAATTTTAGCCAATTCTCTCCGGAACAATAAAAATTTGTATTGTCTGCAAACAAAACAAAATGTAACATTTTTGACACATCACAAATGTCATTTATATATAAATTTAAAAGTTTTAGTCCTAAAACAGAACTTTGAGGGACCCCACATTCTATTTTCATTCTATCAGATGAATTGCCTAAACACTGCACATACTGAAACCTATTATCTAGATAGCTGCTTAACCAGTTCAATACTATTCCTCTCACACCATAAGTTCTTAAATGTACCTACTTACTTTAATAAGAAAAATAAGGTTGTACGTGATATGAATGAAGTGGGCCTAACCTGGCAAACTTAATTAGAAAACAGGATGATTCAGAATGGAAAGGAGACAGCAGAGTGGTACAGTTTATGTTTTTAGGGGAAATCACTGAAAAAGAAATCATAGCTATTGTAGCAAAATCTAAAAACAAGACATCCACTGACTGTGAAGGGTTAGACATGGTCATCGTAAAAAAGACCGTGGATTGTATAATCAAACCTCTCTGTTATATTTTTAATCTCTCATTTTATACGGGTGTATTTCCTGACCGAATGAAAGTGGCAAAAGTTATCCCTCTTTATAAATCAGGAGACAGACATAGTTTTAATAATTATAGACCAGTATCATTGCTATCACAGTTTTCTAAAGTGCTTGAAAAACTCTTTGCACAAAGATTTGATAGTGTCATTGAAAAACATCAGCTGTTAAGCGAAAGTCAGTACGGATTTCGACAGAACAGATCAACAGCAATAGCATTAATGAATACTACTGAAGACATCTCATCAGCAACACATCATAATAAATATACTATAGGGGTATTCATTGATTTAAGAAAAGCTTTTGACACTCTGAAACACTCCATCTTGATTTCTAAGTTAAAGATGTATATTTATTATCCAATACGTTTTTTAAGATATTCTACGTACCCTTAACATTATTTTTGTTTTTGTAAAATAATTTATTATAATACTCTTTCTTAGCCTTTCTGATAATTAATACTAACTTATTTTTATAAACTTTATATTTCATTTCAGCAGGCTTTGTTCTAAGTTTTATATAATCTCTATACAATTTATTTTTCTTTTTACATGCATTTTCTAGTCCTTTTGTTATCCATGGTTTACCAGTAGTTTTCTTTTTCTTTTGCTTATATAATACCAGTGGACAGTGATTTTCATACAAAACCAAATAAGTATTTAAGAATGCCTCGTATGCAGCATTAACGTCATTTACATAAACCTCATTCCAATCTTCTTTCATAAGATCTTGCCTGAACTTATTTATTGCGTCATCATTTCTAATTCTTATATATCTGTTGACACACACTTCCTCCTTTCGTGTCATTTTATAATCTAAAGTAACAAAAACAGGTAAATGATCACTTATGTCATTTATGACAAGACCACTTATAATGTTGCTTTCCAAGCAATTAATGAAAATATGATCAATTGAAGTAGCTGACTTTTCAGTTATTCTACTAGGTTTAGTAATCAGAGGGTAGAACCCTCTTCCAAATAATAACTCAAAAAAATCTGATGATGCCTTATGTCAATATTATAATCACCGCAAATACAGAATGTCTTATTTCCCTTTACCTTGCTCAATAAAACTTCTACTACATCTGTGAATGTTTCTATCAGTGTCCCAGGCCTCCTATACATACAAGTAACAATTATATTACTCTTTCTTTCCATTTCTATTTCTACTGTGACACACTCCATTAAATCATCAATAGCCACAGACATATATTCAACCTGTTTACATTTCAAATCACTATCAACAAAAAGTGCCACACCTCCTGCCTTCTTATTAGATCTGTTTATATGATGTAATTCATACCCATCAATGTGAAAGTCCCAACCCCTTTACTCATCTATCCATGTTTCTGATAGTGCTTCTACAGTTGAAATGAATTAATGAAAATGTATTGCCTAAGTCAACATTATCCCTAAATTGATTCTCAGTATAATACTCGCATGTAACATTAATCGCATTAAGCACATTCCTTTCTGGATCGATATTATTTTCAAATCATGTAATTTGTAATCCGAATCTTCAGTCATTGTGATTGAATCCCTGAGTTGAGAGTTCTTTTTGAAGTTCTTTTAAAGATCAATTTTCAGGAGTTTTTCTTTAGGTTCCAGTTTCATGAGGGGGGAAAAATATGTCTGTAATCCAAAAACAGGCAGAAGGGGAAAAGAGAAAAAGGAATGGTCCTACCAGCTCGCCACCTGTAGGGCCAGAAAAAGCCCTTTAGTATTTCAATTTAAAATCAGTTTATTGGTAAACAGATCAATGATTCCACATTTCCATACAATAGTGTGAATCAGATCATTGCATTATCACATTTCACAAAAGTACAATAGTTCATTAATTGTTTTAGCTACGTAGCCTTATCTGAACACTTTAGGAAACGGCATGAAAGAAGGCAGTATCTAACACGCAGCATAGCCAAATTTAAGGCAACATGTAACAATAATCAATAAATTACACACTGTTTTAAAAAAAGAGCACGTTTAAGTATTTAAATAAACTAAAGTGTACAAAAACAGTAATTTCCAAAGTTCCAGAGTTCTGCTTGCGGTAAAATGCTGCTGAATAAAGGAACGACCAGCTGCTAATAGCTAAAGTGTTGCTTTTGCCAAAGGTTAAAGACACTTAGTGCTGAGTTAATTCAATTTTATGGTTGAATGGAGAGATATTTCCCATGCCGTTCTTGACGCCATTCAAGTCTCACAGCGAGTCTCATCTTTGCCGTTCCGTGGATGCAGCGAATCAAGAGAGGGACGTCACGTGGGCTGACGTGGGTTACACAATTACTTCCATGACCACAGGTGTGTAAAATCAAGCACCTAGCCATGAAGACTGCTTCTACTAACTTTCGTAAAAGAATGAGTTACTCAGCATTGTACATGCTACCTGTGCAACAAGCCTAGTCATAAAATTTCCTCACTGCTAATTATTCCACTCTCAAATATTAGAGTTATTACATTAAAGTGGAAGCGTTTTGGAATGATTGCATCTCAGCCACAAAGAGGTAGGCCGTGTGAAAACTCCCAGAGCAGAGTGAGTGGATGGTGAGACAACTTTCAATTCAACTCCATTTTAATTCAATTTTATTTATATAGCGCCAAATTACATCAACAGTTGCCTCGAGATGCTTAATATCAAGGTCAAGACTCTTCAGTAACAGAGAGAAAACACCAACAATCAGACTAACTTCTTTGTGCAAGCACTTGGTGACAGTGGGAAGGAAAAACTCCCTTTAAACAGAAAGAAGCCTCTGGCAAAACCAAGCTCAGGCAGTCGTCAGTCAGCTGCATCTGTACCAAAGCCTTACAGTGAGTGGGCGATCGTCGCTCAAGAGTTGGGAGTTCGCCTTGTAATCGGAAGGTTGCCGGTTTGAGCCCCGGCTTGGACAGTCTCGGTCGTTGTGTCTTTGGGCAAGACACTTCACCCGTTGCCTACTGGTGGTGGTCAGAGGGCCCTGTGGTGCCAGTATCCGGCAGCCTCGCCTCTGTCAGTGCGCCCCAGGGTGGCTGTGGCTACAATGTAGCTGCCATCACCAGTGTGTGAATGGGTGTGTGAATGGGTGGATAACTGGATATGTAAAGCGCTTTGGGGTCCTTAGGGACTAGTAAAGCGCTATATAAATACAGGCCATTTACCATTTACATCAACAAGTACAATGCAAAGTGTCGGATGTAGTGGAGTGGAGTGGAGATGCGTTCTCTTGAGTGACGAATTACTCTTTTTGGTCTGGCAATCTGATTGATGAGTCTGGTTGTTGCCAAGAGAATGGTACTTGTCTGACTGCATTGTGCAGTGTAAAGTTTGGTGCAGGGGGAATTATGGTGTGTGTTGGTTTTTAGGAGTTGGGCTTGGCCCCTTAGTTCCAATGAACTCATGCTCCCAACTTAGAAACAGTTAGAAACAGTTTGCCACAGCATCCTGTTCCAACACAACTGCCCTCCAGTGCACAAAGCAAGGTACATAAAAACATGGATGAGTAAGTTGTGCGTGGAAGAACTTGACTGGCCTGCAGAGTCTTGATCTCATAGAACACCTTTGGGATGAAGTAGAGTGCAGAATGCAAGCTAAGCCATCTCGTCCAACATCAGTGTCAGACCTAACAAATATGCTTCTAGATAAATGGTTGAAAATCCCCACAAACACACGTGTACACCTTGTGGAAAACTTTCCAGGAGGGTTGAAGATGTTACAGCTATAAAAAAGGTGGGCCAACATCATATTAAAAAGTATGGGTTAAGAATAGGGTGTCACTCAAGTTCATATACGTGTGACAGCAGACATGCGAATACCTTTGGCAACATAGTATGCATATATACACACATATACAATATGTATGCATGTAGATTAACATATATAGCTCAGTTTGTTGGAAGACACTGGCTGACATAACACTCGCGTGGGTGTTTGCCGTGCTCTCATCTACCTTTATATATTGCTGGGTCAGTGCAACATTGCCTCTTTTTTCTGAACAAAATGAGCCTCCAGGTTGCCAGCTGAAGCCCTTTTGTATCAGACGTCTCCCTTTGCAATCTCTCAATTTAATTTGCTGCCACAACCAATGGACCAAAACGAATAAAAATAACAAAAAAGTGAATTGTATTGATCCACTTGTCCATGGTTTTGTACTAGAGATATAGGAAAATGCACAAAATGTAAGGTGAAAAGAAATAATGATTTGTACTATCAGAGAATAGAAAAACAGGAATGTCCTGTTCCAAAAATATCACCATTTTATTATCTTTGCCTGGAGTCCAACAACAGTAGTTTAGGTCATAACAGGGAGTTATAGCTTTATGTCACAGTTTGATTGGTGCTGCTGACATTTCTTTTAATAAGTGGGGTTGAGGAAGCATCATTAAGGAATGAAATCCACTAGTTAGCCTGTATGTTCTACCCTTTAAATTACAACATTAGTCAACTTGTGTTAGTAGTTATATAAAAGCCATACCTTTACATTTGCTGTCATCTTTATACTGCACTGCAGAGTGGATTTGTCTCAGCCTGACCTTAACCTGATTATGGCTTTGTTTTTAATGAGTGGAACACAATTTCATGAGACCACAGTTTCAAGTCTTTCCAAAGGTTGAACAAACTTGTTCTGATCTTTTTGCAAATAGACTACAATAAATACAGTTATCTATCTCATAGCTAACTCAAATTATGTAGCACTCTAAGCTCATAGAAATACATGAAATTGTAATACTGCATTAGACGTTGACACACAGTAGGTTACGATGACATATACGTCACTTGCCCTTCCTTGGTGACCGTGGTGGCATGTCCCAACCCAGGTGTTGTCTGGGATTGTATATGGAGTTATTACATCAACATTTTAAACTAACCAACAGTGTTATTTTGCTGTGAAGTTGGTGCCCTTCATCAGAATGTGATTTTCAGTATGCACTGAGATCAGTTATACCCATGTGTGAAACAGCCAGCATGGTGGAAAGTTAGTACCTCCAACTCAAGCTCTGTGGTTCTTTGCCAAAAAATTGAAGACTGCCCCAGCAAAAGAGATCGAATAGGATCAAATAGGATCTCTTGCTCAGTAAAATAGACAGATTAGTGTTGTAACTGCAATAATGCTAACATTGTGCCAATTCTGGTGAACAGAGAGCTGAGCTGAAAGCAAATCTTTCAGTTTAACAGTCATGTTTCATTGCAGCACTCATAGCAATGACCTCAGCATTTGGAGGTCAGACATCAAGTGGATCATTTGAGAGCCATTGCACCTCGATATCAAAAGGAGCAACTAGAGGTGGTTAAGTTATATAATAGCTGGCAGTGCATCCTGTTACCACCGCTGATTTTAAATGAGTAGAAATTACAGTTTATTTTGTGTTGTTCAAACAATAACCCTTTTTTCTAAACAACAGTGCCTAAACCAACTCAAACACCCACTGAAAACAAAAAAAGAAAAACATAAATGAATAATAACTTACTTCTGAAAAGACATTTGCTACACAATGCAAAAAAGTTGATGTCCTTTGTTTTCCCCTTTTGTTTCTATTACTCACCTAAACCCAGGAACCCACTGTGAAAAGCCCGACTTGGTTTTGCGGTGCCAACTGTACAGAGGATGGTCATTTCATTGGTGTTTGTGAGCTCAAGATGACTGAAGGGAGAAACCAGTTCCTCACAAGGTGATCAGTGGTGGGGCCTCCTCTGAAAAAGGTTTTTTATACAAACGTTCATCTTAAACATTACAGTAATGTGAAAACTGAATTGAAGTATGTAAAGATAAAAAGTTAGAAAACTTACCTTAATAGTTATGGTGACAGTTGAAACTAGCTACACTGCCCTTGATGACCATGAAGAAATTCCTAATACTGACAAAATGTAGGTCACATACACAGCAGTTTGAATCATTTTACCACATATCTGGTAGTGCTGTGCGATATTGCAAATTTTAGTATCGATCTGATACCAAGTAGGGGGCCAGTATTGCCGATACCAAAACTCATACCGATACTTTTAACTTAAAAAGACAGGTTGAGAGTTGTGTGTAACAATCTATGGGTTGAATCATCATGAATTCTGATTTTAATTACCACTAAATCACTGTGTGTTTTAATGTACACAGTAGCGGTTTTAGATACGGGCGACACGGCGGTTGCCTGGGGCAGCATTGTGATGGGGGGCGGCATCACAGGCATCGACAAAAAAATTTTTTTAAAAAATGCTCGTACTCTATACTATATATACTATAGGCACCGATTGGTTTTCTATCGCCCATTTGCTGGGAGTAAGGGCACCCTCCGTTTGCGAGGTGCGCCTGCTGCTTGCGGCGCAGAGAGGAGAGGGCGGGGCGGTGGGGGATTCACTGGTGGCTGGAGCAGCATCTAGGAGCAGCATCTAATAACCAAAATAAAACAAAATAAAAACAAACCAACAAACACAAAAACACCAGACATCATGATACAGACTTATAATTTGCACTGATGTTTTTTCGAAATTTTATACACGAAAAGTGAGCGCGAGAGCCCTCGGTGCACCTGCTGGTTGGTGCTGCTGTGCTGAAGTCTTACACACAAGGAGAGGGGAGCGGGGGTGCTTCCAAATAGAACACATTTCATTAATAACATTGTCAATCCAAACCCAATATGTCACAATTTATTTTCCTGGGTTGTGCGAAATTGCAGAAAAAAAAACATATACAAACTGAGTCTGCACACTAACGTGTACGGCTGTTAGTTTACGTTGTGATTCTCAGGTTGGGGGATGGGTCTTGATACTGGAGGGCAAAATAAACACGGCTATGGACAAGAAAAGGTCAAAGCCATCAGGTGCTCACTTTAGAAAAAAAAGAAAAGAAGAGGAGGAGAAACGAGCAAAAGATACAGGTAAGCAGATGTGTCACTGGATAATGTATCCTGAAACAAGATAACATAATTAGTAGGGATTGGGTAAACGTCTGTTTACGTTTGCTAGCCACTTGCCTATGAAAGTAAACAGTAGACAGAAAGTAAACACTGATGTGGTTCATTGACTATTTTAGACTGTGTTCAGCACAATATTAATTACCCATTAATTGGAAGAGCTGTTTTGTTGATTTGTCTACTATTCTCAATGTATGACAAATTATAATGACTGTTTGTTAGCCGCTTGCATACTATGCTATGCTAAAATCAGACGATAGTATTCTGTTGTAGTCTAGCTGACGTAGGAAAAAAAAAATCCTTACACTATTAGGCTACATTTTTTAGGAAAGTTACTTACTGTAATGTATCTTACTGTAATTACAGAGTAATGAATGACCAAACACTGATAGTGTGGTAGCCTCTTCAATAAAATGCTTGTTATACATATAATTCTAAATATTTGATAAATTAGCCAAATTATATTCTTGTCTTAATTATTGTTTTATTATGAAAATGATGCAGGCATGTATCAGAGTTTTATATTGGTTTTCTCTTCAGAGGCACTTCTGAAATATTTTGGAGCGCCCTCTGCAACTGCCACTGCCCAAGATGAGCAGCCATCCACCTCCTCAGCCACGTATGTTGATCCTGAGGATGAAGACCCAATTGCGTCCACTTCAGGTGTGATTACGTGCAGCCTGAGTATCTGGGTGTGTTGCATAATATTTTGCAAAGAGTGTTCCGCCACTATGAATGCTGTTTATTCCAAATAACTTGTATATACTAATGGAAATGTATGCTCATAGAAATGCCTGGAGCTAAACCCCCTGAGGAAGAGCCCCTGCCTACGGACCCTGGAAACTGGCGTTCAGCTATCACTGACAGCATTCGAATACAGCTAGTTTCCAAAGGACAGAGGAAGGTAGCACCTGACTTTGTTTTCCCTAGAAACGAGGGTGACGGAAGAAGTTGCCACCACCAATATTTTAAGAAAACACTAGTCAGCGGAGAAAAGATGCCTAGATGTTGGCTAGTATATTCTGAGAAAAACAACAGCCTTTTTTGCTTCTGCTGCATGCCGTTTTCTAAAAGAAACATGAAGTTAACAAGTTCTGGATTGACAGATTGGAAGCATGCCAGCTCTTATCTCACCTCACATGACAATAGTCCTGAACACCATAACTCCATGAAAGCATGGAAAGAACTGGTAGTGAGGATTAAAAAAGGTGAAACAATTGACAAACAAGAGATGGCATTTCAGCAGGCAGAGAAAATAAGATGGAGAGCAGTACTGGCTCGTCTCATTGCTATCATTCAATCGCTCGCAATTAGAAATTTAGCACTAAGGGGACACACAGAAACACTGTTTTCGCCATCAAATGGCAATTTTCTCAAAGAAGTTGAACTCATGGCAAGGTTTGATCCCGTAATGCAAGAGCACATTAAACGTGTCCAGAAAGGCACTTACAGTCACACTAGCTATCTCAGTCACCATGTACAAAACGAACTCATCATTTGTTGAGTAGTAAGATCACTTCAACAATCGTTGATGATATCAAGCTGGCAAAGTTTTTCTCCATAATTCTAGATTGCACTCCAGATATTAGCCACACTGAACAGCTGTCAGTTGTGATTCGGATTGTGTCATTACAAGAGAAGCCCTATATTGAGGAGTATTTCATGGGTTTTTTGGAAACTGATGAATCCACAGGGAAGCATCTCACATCCATAATTTTAAACAGGCTGGAAGAGCTGAAAATTCCCTTTGAGGACTGCAGAGGTCAGTCATATGACAATGGGGCCAACATGAGGGGAAAAAACAAGGGCATTCAAGCCAGGCTCCTGGAACTGAATCCTAGAGCTCTTTTTGTTCCCTGTGGTGCTCATACACTGAATTTGGTTGTGGCTGATGCTGCAAAGGGATCTATTCATGCCACAAGTTATTTTGGGATTTTGCAAAAACTTTACAATTTGTTTTCAGCCTCCACTCAGAGGTAGGCCATCCTGAAAAAACAAGCTAACATTACACTGAAGATGTGGTCTGAAACAAGGTGGGAAAGTAAGATCAACAGCGTTGAGCCCCTGAGGTACCAAGCATCTGCAGTGAGGGAGGCTTTGATTGAGGTGAGAGACCACACCAAAGACTCAGTCATAAAGATTGAGGCCCAGTCTTTGTCTGAGGAGGTGGGATCATACAGATTCAGCATTTGTACAGTGGTGTGGTATGACATCCTGAACCAAATCCACCAAGTGAGCAAGCTCATGCAGTCTCCCAACATGCATGTGGATGTAGCAGTCAATCTCCTCAAAAACACAGAAAGAATTCTCCACAACTACAGAGCAACAGGCTTTTCAGCTGCACAAATGTCAGCCAAGGATATGTGTGAGGACATGAACATAGAGGCTGTTCTGCAACAGAAAAGACTGAGATCTACAAAGCGGCACTTTTCTTACGAGTCATTTGATGAGCCATTGAGTGATGCCCTAAAGAAGCTGGAGGTGACCTTTTTTAATGTTGTTGTTGATGCTGCAGTGTCTTCTATCCAAAAGAGATTCA
Organism: Neolamprologus brichardi; assembly: GCF_056152115.1. NCBI lineage: Eukaryota > Metazoa > Chordata > Actinopteri > Cichliformes > Cichlidae > Neolamprologus > Neolamprologus brichardi. Next base: position 1,609,978 of record NW_028270135.1, read on the forward strand.
TCACTTTGGAAAATGTGGGAGAGAAATTTGGAGTACTGGCACATTTTCCAAATCTCTCAAATGATGAGCTCACTGAACAGTGTAAAGTCCTCAGTGCTACTTTGCTTTTTCAGGACCAAGCAGACGTGAATGCCAGAGAGCTTGCACAGGAGATTAAGAATTTGCCTGACTTACCGTCAAAATCTATGACCTCTTTTGAGCTCCTGAACTTTGTGCATGGCAATGATCTCTCAGAAATTTACCCAAATTTGTGGACTGCTCTGAGAATTGCAGCTACTTTACCTGTAACTGTGGCTTCAGCATAGAGGAGCTTTTCAAAGCTGAAACTTATAAAAACATATCTCAGGTCCACTATGGCTCAGGAATGCCTCACTGGCCTTGCCATCATCAGCATCAATCATGCAATTGCTGACCAGATTTCATATGATGACATTATTGAGGACTTTCCATCAAGGAAGTCAAGAAAGATTCCGATTTAGATGACAATTATCTCATATCAGTTTGTGTTGTGTGAAGTGCAAACATGATAAATGTGGAATTTAGGAATGCCTTATTCGAATCTCCCTTTTACACTTAATATAATAACTGTGATAATCATGTCTTATTTTGACTTATGTGTGTGGGTTTTTTTTATATTTAAAGTGCTTTTTTCCCAATATATGTAAGTTTTTGTTTGTTTATGTGTGAGATAAATATTGGTTAAATTCAGCATGGTTCCAACAAAAGTTTTTACAATAAAATATGTTAACCTAAAATCCTTAACAGGTTTTGTGTGTGTTGGGGGCAGGGCCGGGGACGGCGCCACGGGGCGGGCCCAGGGGCGGGGCCTTGGGGCGGCAGAGGGGGGGGTTTGCCCAGGGGCCCAAACGGGCTAGGACCGCCACTGAATGTACACAACAATTAGTTAATGTTGCGCTCTAAAAGTAGTTATAAAACTGTCTGTGGCGGAGGTGTGGTCCCGGGCGCGGCTGCAGGGGAGGAGTGGTGCGGTGAGCTCAACGGAGCGGTGCTGGAGACGCAGGTGAGAACAGCTGATGCCGTTTTGGACTGATGATGGTTTCCTTCCCCTTTATAGTGAGACGGGAGAGGAGCGGAGGGGGGCTGGAGATCAGCTGAGGCCGACAGCTGTCAGACTGTGGTCGGTCATAACAAACAACAATAAATAAACTTGGCATCTGAAGACAAAGACCTGGGCGTGTGTGTGCCTGTGTGTAGTGCATTTCACACTGACATTTTTCTGAATTGTTGGGAAAATCTTTAAAGACTATTCTTATTTAATTGTGTTTTATTTTTGGACACATTTCTAGTTAGTTTTTGTAGTTCACTAGCTCCAGGAGGTCAGAGTTCAGACGAGTGATGTCATCAGTAAGCGCAGAAAAGAGAAAAAAACAGTGTCTGAGATGTGAGAGCAATGTTTGCTGATGATATGCTATGCTGCCTGTAAACTCCAAACCTGAACTGAGGAGAATAAAGTTGCCAAAAGGAGAATGGAGTCATGTCTCTCTGAGCGTGCAACATTAACACAACATAACACACCCTTCAGCTTTTCATTTCACTTATAGAAATAGAAACAAAGTATCTATCGATCCTATCATGATATCATCCATCTGATACCAATACCAGCATTGCTATCAATACTATCAATATCTGAATAGATATCTGGTGTCTCATCTGAAATCTATCGGCTTCTTAAGGCCAGTGCAGTCCTCCACTCTCTGTCAGCTCGACCCCATTTCAATGGCCTATAAGATCGAGACCATCATCAGCCCCTCAGCGGTCACATTCGCTCTCTGCATTCTGGGACATCCTTGCCACGTTCCACATTTTCCAAATCAGGCCTGTTCACAGCAGTCCTCACCTTTGTCCTCTCTTCTTCCCCTGACCCCCAACCGGTCACAGGAGATGGCTGCTCCTCACTGAGCCTGGTTCTGCCGGAGGTTTCTTCCTGTTCAAAGGGGTTTTTGCCTTCCCACTGTCATCAAAGCACTTGCTCATAGGGTTTTGTATGATTGTTGGGGTTTTCTCGGTTTTCTATTTATTACTGTAGGGTCTTTACCTTACAATACAATTCAGTTTTATGTATATAGTGCCAAATCACTAGGGCTGGGTAAAATCACTGATTTCTATAACTGATTTGATTCTGTCTTGATCCATTCTCAATCATCCAGGTAAATAAATCTCCAAAAGTTGATTCTGTTCATCTGGACGTAGCGTTTTCAGTGGGAGAAACGTTTCATCATCATCCAAGTGACTTCTTCAGTCTCTGCTGACAGCAGGTTACCCCAATCTTATAAGCAATTCATTTGCATAATAACTGAAACGGATCAACTCGGTCACGTATAACATCTCTAAGTTTCTGGCTTTGATCGTCAACCCGCTGGTAGGCAGCTCTGAATGCCACATCCATAACACCTTGGATTTTGTTGAGAAGGTGAGAGATGTCCTTATGGAGGCAGATGAAACCATGGTCTCGTACGATGTTACATCTCTCTTCACTTGCATCCCAGTCACGGAAACGTTGGAGGTAGTCCGTAAGAGATTACAGGATGACCCCAACCTCAGCAACAGGACCACTCTCAGCATCGACCAAGTGTATTTGCTTTTGGAACTGTGTCTTCATTCCACTGATTTCACATACAAGGGTCAGTTCACAATGTGCTTACACATGGCCCACATATCGCAAAGAATGACGGCCCTTTGGTGGGCCAGATCTGGTTTGCCAGATGTGGCCCACACATGGGCCAGCACAAGGCCAGTTGCAGACACACTGGTGGTCCTGTTTGTGTAGATTTGCATAATCATGATGAAGGAACTGACCTCCCAGCCCATTGTTCATTCAGTGGTGCTGGTTTCAGTCATTATGCAAATGTACTGTTTATAAGATTGGGGAAACCTGCAGCCAGCTGAGACTGAAGAAGTCACTTGGATGAGTGACGAAACGTTTCTCCCACTGAAAACGTCCAGATGAACAGAATCAACTTTTGGTGATTTGATTCTGATTCACAAGGTCTCGAATAAATTGGATCTTTGATTCAATTCAATTTGATTCATTTTGAGTCAGACAATATAATTATGATCATTTATCAGTATATATCCATGTTTTTATATCTATGTCTAAAAACAAAGCTGACACTTGTGAGACATCACAGCAGATGCCTTTGTGTCAAAGCAACTGAGGATAAAACACTAAAAAACGTGAAGGAGATTTTCCTGTTCTGGCTTTTTATAGCAGATAACCGCCTTAAACTTATTCTGCAGTAGTTAAAAAAACTGATGAAAACCATGAATCAACATGTGAACATTACCTGATGCAGTTGAAGTGAAGCAGAGCAAAGTTACAGAGGTTTTATTAGAGACACAGCTAAGCATTTTGCAATTTGGCATAGTTTATAATAGTTTCAATTTCTTTCATATTAAACAGCAGAAATGAGGCTTTCTTGTTGGAGGTCATTTTTTAAAAGACAAACAAACAAACAACAGCCAACAGCGCTGTACACAACAGTAGACTGGTGCATAATAAGCAAACGAATAATGTAGAAAACAGATTTTTGATGGTAAACTGTTACACTAAAAGAAAGAGCTGCGCAGAAAGTGTGATTATCTTAATTCTTGCTTTGAATTTTATTCTTCTTACATAATGTGTTTTTTTTTTATTGTTAGAGACTTAAATTCTCTTTTGAAATGTTTGTTTTTATGAACCTTGAAAATGTATGTTTGACTACAACTATTGAAATGAGAGTGACATTTCATTTGGATTATAAACAACGTAAACAGTCCGTTCATTTATGTAAACGAGATACTAATATCAATAATTTTTGTCCAAAATTACTTTATCTGTCTTCTTACTGTAGTAGGTTTCATAACATTCTGTTTTTATACATTTCCAGAGTAACTTTGTATTGAGCTTTGCTGGAGCCCCCACATTATCTCCTGTCGTAAACAAATTATTGTACTTTCCGTTTCAGACGGAAGACGTCAAAACCTATTCATATTTCTTTCCAAAAAAGTCTGTTTTGCCATTCTTTAAAATGTGTGTTTAGGGTAGGAGGGTTACAGTTATCACCAACAATGACAACAACCTCAGAGGTTGTTGTCATTGTGCACATTGAGTTTTTTTTCCCCTCAATGTGTTTTCTGCTGTGAATATGTCACCAATTGTGTGGATTTCTTTGAGTTTTATTTCACTTAGAGGAAAGTGCTACTGAAATTAAAAGTGGTGAGGTCTCCTGACATGTTGGACATTTATGCTAATCCCTCTACACTGCTGGTGAATTTAATGTCAGTTCAAACCACCACTGAAATCACTTGTGTTTCTACCATCCATGCACCTGATAAGCTGCACTCTTCTGAATTTACCCACAGACTTGAATGGATGGCATTATACAAAGAAGCTTCCTCAATGCCTGTTAAGGTACGCCGAACAAAAGCTGTTAATTGGATTCAAAGTTTCCTCCAAGATTGAACTGTCTCTCTGAGAACACTGTAGCTTCTACATCTTCTCTTGTCACAGTCTCGCCATTTTAAAAAATTCATTTGCTGGGTACACCACAAATGCAAGTGTATAAAAATAATTACAACAACCGAGCAGCAGCAGTAAAGAAGTGCAGTCCCTCACAGAGGACTTTTCAAATTAATTGACTTTAATGCAGCATAATGTGGAGTTGTCCTTTTCCCACTTTTCATAATGGCTGCCACCTGACTGCCTTACAGTCAATTAAAACATAATATAAATTGACTTAAGCAGTGAGTGATTAGGTTCCCACAAGACAATTGAATTTTGGGAAGCAGAGAATTGTAATCCATAATCATTTTTTTCTTCATTTCCCACTGTTACATTAATTTTGTTATATTTAATGGCATGCCTCTTATTACAGTGAGTGGCTTATGGATGTTCATAATTATCTAGGTGTCTTGATTGTTTTGCATATATGCACCAGAGTAGCTATTTTGCCTGTAGTGCAAATGCGAACTGTCTGAGGATGTGTAGCACCAAAACTGATGGGTGTAATAGCACCTGCTCATATGCACATTTTCCACACAAACACCTCTGCTGGAGTTTTGTCTGTATTATCTGTTTGGCAGTGATTGAGTGTGGCAGTAAAAAGGCAGTGAGAAAGACACAAGGATGTGGGATGATGGCTGTGCAAAGAGCTGAGGTAATTTCCCTCGCCGCCAAGTCAACTCCGTCGTTTGTCAGCCACCGCTTGCGCCGCTGGCAGCTATTGTGCCAACCGCAGTCAATCATGCAGCTTATGAATCTGAACCGCAGTCAATTGCACTGCTGATGAATCCGAACAGCAGTCAATCGCTCAGTGTAGGAATCCATTGACACATCTGGCAGTTCCAGCCAGTCACATGGATAGCTAGCGGCAGGACATCCTGGAGGCAGGCTGAGATTAACTGTAGTAAATACCTCACAGGAAAAAGATGGCTCAGTTAGTCAAAATATTCACTATAATCAGTTCTTGGAAATATGTGTGCAAACATTGAAACATACTGTTATATTACCACTATATAAATATTGTTTTTTAAATATTTCCAGTTTTTGATAGGGGGTGATGTAGTTTATTGTTGTTCCAATACAATACTGATATGCCGCAAGAAAAACAAAATCATTGCTAATGTCCAACACTTGTCCTCAGCTGGGCATTTTCATCAGCAATATTTAAATAAAATTTATCTTTCATCGTCAGAAAACTACAACACGGTTATTACAATCCTAATACAAAAGGTACAATAAACACTAGTGATGGTAAATTTGATTCTTTTTACTGAATCAAGTTTTAATGAGTCACTCACCAAAGTGAATCGGGTTTTTTTTGAGTCATTTGATTCACTGAGTCAGTTGACCAGAGAGTGCAAAAAATGTACATTTTCACTCAAACTTAATTTGTTTCTCTTTTCATGTAAATCCCACTGCTAAGATGAATGATTCTAAAAAAACAAAACAAACTATTTTATAAAGCAAAAAAGGGCAAAAACATTTCTCAAATTAAGCAATTTCCTATCAAAATTGCTTAATAAACATTTATTTTGTTTATTTGTATTTTATTAGTATTTTCCTTAAATGTGTTAAATATATATTTTCTCATCTAAATGTCCACTGAGCTGTGAGCCAGGGGGCGGTAATGCGCCTTAACATTGGTTGCCAACCAAGAAGAAGAAGAAGCTGTGAGCCAGGAGGGAGGGGGTGAGTGATTCGTTCGCTCTATGATTCAGCACAGGAGGGAGGGGGTGAGCGAGTCCTGAGTGATTCGCTTACGCTTACGATTCAGCACAGGAAGGGAGGGGTGAGTAGCTCAAATGTGCTGTTAGCATGTTAGCAGAACGATGCTACTGTGAACCGAGGAGCTATTTTCTTGATGTGAGCTTCTACTCAGGGTTTTTTCTTCCAGTTCAGAGCAGAAATGCTTTTGTTAAGAAACTGGCTGTTGTTCCCCCTCCCCCCCCCACAATTTTAATTATAAGCTAGATATATTTCTACTAATGGAATTAGTTTGCTAACAGCAACAGAGATGAGTCAGTGGCCCTTTCTCAATTCTCAAGTACGCGAGTACGTACTCGCGTTCTCGGTGAGTACGTACTCGCCGAGAACGCACAGGAGTACGGACTCGCCGAGAACACGAGCACGGACTCACGATTTGTACAATTGGAACACCAGCGTACTTGATGGTGTCACAGGTCCGGAGTTTTTACTCCCCTCTTAATTTAACTGTGAGTAATATGTTATGAAGCTTAACTTTAATCACAGCCAAACCGGTTTACTCAGGAACAAATAAAACACTGAAATAAGCCAAACATTTACATTTAGAAGTGATCTAAGTGACTTATATATCATGTTTAACCTCAGTAGTGAAATCTCTATTAATGAAAATAGTGTACATGTACATACGTGTACATACCTTAATAAAAACAAGCAGGTGAGATGTTAGAACGCTTTTATTTTTATTTTAGTGGACACTCAATACAATAGACAGCTGCTGGGGTTTGGGGTTTGTTTAACCTGAGTAGCGAAAAGACCGCGGGGGGGTTGAAAACGATGTGCTGGGAGTCCGCTGTTCTCGCCGGCTGTAATAATCCTCGACCTCGCTGTCTGCTATGGAGCTGGCGGGTCACAGACGTCTCCGAAAACGTCGGAGCTCGTTTGGAAATATATGATATCTTGATAAACTGAGCAGATATTTGAAGTTTACACAGCTACATTCTCGCTTGAAAAGAACTTAAAAGTTTATTTTGTGACCCAGAAAGAGTAATATTTAAAAGTTTTTAGCCCCGCTCGTCCGCCATTGCCGCGTTTGAGTTTTGGACGAAATGCATTCTGGGATATTTAGCTGTACCAAGTCCACACAAGTCACCACCGATGCATGCTCGATAAAACGGGCGGAGCGAGAACACATCCGGGACTTTTTCGCGTTCTCGGCTTGATGCGTACTTCGAATTGGAACAGTACTTGGTCTCCGACTGATGACGTATCACGAGTACACGAGAACGCAAGTACGCACAAGTACACATATTGAGAAAGGCCCTGTGAGTCAGTTGGGCTTGTGAATCATGATTTACGAGTCAGTAAAGTGATCCTCGAGTATTGAATGATTCGTTCACGAATCGAACATCACTAATAAACACACGTTACCTGGGGAAAATTTCAGAAATACAATAAAATAGATATAACATAATACATTAATAGATAGAATACATTAATAGACTTATTAGACTGAGGTAATGGATATGGTTAGCATTAGGGCTGCCACAAACGATTATTTTGATAGTCGACTAGCCACCGATTATTTTTGCGATTAGTCGACTAATCAGATCATCATCCATTGAACGTAAAACGTATAGCTTATTGCATCAGCATGCATCTGCTCTTATATAACTATCATTGGCTTACAGCTTTAAGTGTTTAAGGTATGTGCTAACTAAAAATAAAGACAAGATGATGAATTTTGCAGATTGTATCGGTGGAGTTTTATAAATTCAGCCGTTGAAATTGATTTACTCAGGACCCAGAAAGAGTAATAAGAGTAATATTAAAACTAAGTAGCTGCCACTATTGTTGGAAACTGGAATTGGCTGAGCCGCGCTATGAATTCTGGGATAGTTTGGGCCACGAAGGATACATCTGACCCATCCTTCAAATCTGATGAAAAGGAGGACGCATTTGTCGGCGGCATTTGGAGAAGTCTTCAAATTTGGACAGCCATCGTTGCGTCGCTATAACGTAATCGGCCTACAAATGCAGCCTCCGAGGGAATTTGGACACAGCTACGATACCAAAGACTGCTTCTTCTACTTCGGGGTTTAACGGCAGCTGGCACTCTTGTAGATGATTTGCTGCCATCTTCTGTTTCAGTCCATTATTACACTCTTAAATCCTACTACTTACTCCTGCATCTTTCAGGATCTTACAGAAGCTTCAAATGATGCGTCGACTATTAAATTAGTCGTTGACAATTTTGATAGTCGACTTAATTATGACTAGTCGACTAATCGTGGCAGCCTTAGTTAGCATTCATATCGATCCCTTCATGGAGAATTGACAGCTATTTTCAGCATACCAGATAGGAAATTAAACAGAACTATAAAGCAACACATGTAAGAGAGGTGATCTGAAAGGTGCCATGACTATGAGGCGTCTGAAGCTATACTTGTTTAGCATATGTGATTTAGGAGAACAATTTAATTTTCAAAAAGTGCATAACCTGGCAATAGTGACCTTTGCTTTGTGTAATGGTAGAAGCAACGTTGAGTGTAATGCATTCCAAAGTAACATGCTACTCTAATCACATTATGTTTATAATGTTTTTCGGTAGTGTAGTAATCTAATTCAGTATTACTACGTCAATCACTAAGGCAGTCTTCTTCTGCTTGCCTACCACTACTATGTCTGGTTGGTTAGCCATGACCATTTTGCCCGTCTGTATCTGGAAGTCCCACAGGATCTTGCCTCAATGTCATATGAGATGCAGTAAACAAGGAAAATAGCTAAACTAATGAAGTGCATAGAGGCACTTGACCTGTTTGAAAAACTGTCATCCTATTATGAGCCATTGTTATACATAGAGCACACCTATAAAATCAACTAATATGCTGAACCCTGTATAAAACAGCTGAAAACTAGATGATGGAGAAGCTGAATTGAATATGAAAGTCTTTATCATTGTGCAAGTCTTTGCCACTGTATGGAGGACCACAAGAGCCACGCGCATCGAAATAAAAAATCCTGTGCTTAATTAATGAATTGTAGAATAAAATCTGCATTTGTAAATTCATTTTTGAATTCCAATTTAATAAACTGATTTTTAAAATGCTTTTTAAGTCTTCATTTCAAAAAACATTTTCGAATTGCACTTTAATAAACTTCATTTCAAAAACCTTTTTCAAATTGCACTTTAATAAACTTCATTTCAAAAACCTTTTTTGAATTGCACTTTAATAAACTTCATTTCAAAAACCTTTTTCGAATTGCACTTTAATAAACTGCATTTCAAAATCCATTTCCCTTTCCTGTTCGCTCAGGGATTAACATGTGGATTAGCATTTGGATTAGCAGTTGGATTAACAACTTCATTTTAAAAATCCTGCTGCTATTCAAATGAGCCACACCGTGGGATGTAAGGAGCTCTCTGATTGGTTGGTCAGACACAGGCTGTCTGCCAGCCTGGATGTTTGTAGCTCATAGCTTCGCCCTGCTAAGAAGCCTGTGTGCTTGTACAAAGGCCGTTCGACCTCGGGATTTACACTCGGCTCGACAAGGATATGTGAAGAATGAAGGGACCCTGCAGCAAAGGGAGAGCCCAACCTCTGGTTGAGTGCCTGTTTACAAAGTCTGACCACCTGTGAAGGTAACGTGCTAATGTGGCTAACGCTAGCATCACCGCACGTAGCCCCATTATTTTAAGGTCATCTTAGCTTATGAAAGTTTTACGTCGCAGCTGTACGAGCTAGCTACGTGTTTTGTAAGCTGCTGTGCTCTTCACAAATAAAGCTGGAAGCAGCTCAAACTATTAGAACCAGCACTGAGGCCCGTTACATTTATACAGTGTTAGAGCAACGGCTGCAGCCTACAGCCTTTAAACTAGCGATTAAAATGCTGACAGTAAACTCGTCAGTCCAGATGTTACCACATTACTTTGTGATACTTGTGAGTTAAAACAACTGAGACAGGCTGATTAAAATAACAGCTTTCAGTTCTTTCATTCAGCATATAAACACTGGAGATCACACTACTGATTTCAGCTCATTTAATATGTGAGTGCAGATTCATTCAACTGGACATAAACGATGATCAAAGGTTGTATATATGATGAATTCATTAAATCTCAGCCTCTAACACAGTGCGCTGAATCTTAGCTTTGAATGTCCAGTATATTCTAATCAGTGCAATCTAAGCATTCACTGAACCTACAGTATCTACACCTGTGTGGTAAAGCTACAGATAATGAAATTTAATTATTAATACAATATACGTCATGAGAAACGAAAGCTGAAATTGATTCAGTTTAGTACTTTTCTCTGTATGCTCTGTGATCATAAAGGCCTTAAATTCTGTGATATATACTGTAAATGATTTTCACAGAGGTCTTAAAGTACTTAAATCACTGCTGATAGTCTGGTTGTTTATATTTTCACATTTTTGTGTCTGTAGGGCTGTTTGATGACAATTTGGACTCCTCTGGGAGATGAGGACACCCACACCTGTTCCATACTGCAGCCATTGATGGTGTTACGGCTCTGAGTCAGCTTTGGGCCATCAGACGCACACACTGGAAAACCAGCACCTGGACTTCATGCAGGAGAGACGGCCTCAGTGATTTAGGTTCATAAGCAAGTTCAAACATTTCTGGCCTATTATCACTTAGATTTCTTAATCTTAAAAGTGAATGCATTTAAAGCAGGAACTGCACACCTAGCCATCAGAAGTGTGGCAGCATGAGTACTGTAAAGTTTTGTAGGGTCCTTGTTAAAAATTCCACAAGCACCACACATTTGTCATATAAAGTTCCATTTTTTACAGTACAATGTTGAAATTATAAACTATATATTCTAGTTGTCCACTTGTCAGTAATTTTTGAGTAAATGGATGTCAGTGATAAATCAGTGGTGATTCACCTGCAAATGTTTTTAACAAACTTTGTTTTTTGTAGAATTCCTCAGCAGCTGTGGAGAGATGCATTTGAATATCTTCTGGTTCCACTTCTCCTTACCTGGAAGCTGAGCATTGCTCATTTCTGACAAGGACATACACCTCAGCACTTATCATGGGTGTTACATCCTTCGTGCAGCAATTCCAGAGAAAACAAGAGAGCAACGACCACTCATTAAGACCAGCCAGAAATCTGTCCCTTTCTGGCAGCTGTGGAAACTTCCAATAAGAAAGTTTGCATTCTTAGAACAATGCTGGGTCATGTGTGATGTGTCATCATATCAGGATATTACATTTTGACCTAATTCTGCTCAATCTGTTTTGATCGTTGATCCAGTATTTCAGCTTTGTGTTGTGCTGCAAGTTTAAAACCCATTGTCCTCATGAGCACAGCATCTAACAACTCTCCTTGAAAAAGTCGATTGACTTTAACGGACACAATGGTTTCCAGTGGGAGATATTTTCATCACTTATCCATGACACTGGAGAAGTCACCTGAGTGAGTGATAAAACAATTTTCCATGGAAAATCCAGAGGCACTAAACTTTGTTGTTTCTTTGGGCTCTATTTCAGCTCTAGCAGCATCTCTCAGAAGAAAACTGTTTTCCCAATAATCAAATGAAAAAATTTAACCAGGTGGTATTCTCTGGAGTTTAAGACCAAGACTGAACTCAAACAGTGAATTGACATTAGACTGGAATTCATAAGATGATTAGAAATACTGCTGAAGCTGAATGATTCATTCATATATGATTTTTTTTTTTTCTCCAATTCACCAGGTCTGTATAGTTCAGTATGACTGTGGTACATGATACAAAAGAATAAATACAGAAGAATAAAAACTTTGTGAATAACTTTACTCTTCTTAAAAATAACTAATAAAACAAGTAAAAGTACAAATGTGTACAAGTTAGAGACTTCCTCACTAAGATTTTAATTGTGTGTTAAAGAGAAAGAGATTAGGAGGTAAAATAGACGATGCAGAGTCCATCATCACTGAGGTCGTCTCTCCTGCATGAAGTCCAGGTGCTGGTTTTCCAGTGTGTGCGTCTGATGGCCCAAAGCTGACTCAGAGCCGTAACACCATCAATGGCTGCAGTATGGAACAGGTGTGGGTGTGTCCTCATCTCCCAGAGGAGTCCAAATTGTCATCAAACAGCCCTACAGACACAAAAATGTGAAAATATAAACAACCAGACTATCAGCAGTGATTTAAGTACTTTAAGACCTCTGTGAAAATCATTTACAGTATATATCATAGAATTTAAGGCCTTTATGATCACAGAGCATACAGAGAAAAGTACTAAACTGAATCAATTTCAGCTTTCGTTTCTCATGATGTATATTGTATTAATAATTAAATTTCATTATCTGTATCTTTACCACACATTTACCACACAGGTGTAGATACTGTAGGTTCAGTGAATGCTTAGATTGCACTGATTAGAATATACTGGACATTCAAAGCTAAGATTCAGCGCACTGTGTTACAGGCTGGGGTTTGATGACTTCATCATTTAAACAACCTTTGATCATCGTTTATGTCCAGTTGAGAATGAATCTGTGCACTCACATATTAAATGAGCTGAAATCAGTAGTGTGATCTCCAGTGTTTATATGCTGAATGAGAGAACTGAAAGCTGTTATTTTAATCAGCCTGTCTCAGTTGTTTTAAGTCACAAGTATCACAAAGTAATGTGGTAACATCTGGACTGACGATTTTACTGTCAGCATTTTAATCGCTAGTTTAAAGGCTGTAGGCTGCAGCCGTTGCTCTAACACTGTATAAATGTAACAGGCCTCAGTGCTGGTTCTAATAGTTTGAGCTGCTTCCAGCTTTATTTGTGAAGAGCACAGCAGCTTACAAAACACGTAGCTAGCTCGTACAGCTGCGACGTAAAACTTTCATAAGCTAAGATGACCTTAAAATAATGGGGCTACGTGCGGTGATGCTAGCGTTAGCCACATTAGCACGTTACCTTCACAGGTGGTCAGACTTTGTAAACAGGCACTCAACCAGAGGTTGGGCTCTCCCTTTGCTGCAGGGTCCCTTCATTCTTCACATATCCTTGTCGAGCCGAGTGTAAATCCCGAGGTCGAACGGCCTTTGTACAAGCACACAGGCTTCTTAGCAGGGCGAAGCTATGAGCTACAAACATCCAGCCTGTGTCTGACCAACCAATCAGAGAGCTCCTTACATCCCACGGTGTGGCTCATTTGAATAGCAGCAGGATTTTTAAAATGAAGTTGTTAATCCAACTGCTAATCCAAATGCTAATCCACATGTTAATCCCTGAGCGAACAGGAAAGGGAAATGGATTTTGAAATGCAGTTTATTAAAGTGCAATTCGAAAAAGGTTTTTGAAATGCAGTTTATTAAAGTGCAATTCAAAAAAGATTTTTGAAATGAAGTTTATATAAAGTGCAATTCGAAAAAGGTTTTTGAAATGAAGTTTATTAAAGTGCAATTCGAAAAAGGTTTTTGAAATGAAGTTTATTAAAGTGCAATTCGAAAATGTTTTTTGAAATGAAGACTTAAAAAGCATTTTAAAAATCAGTTTATTAAATTGGAATTCAAAAATGAATTTACAAATGCAGATTTTATTCTACAATTCATTAATTAAGCACAGGATTTTTTATTTCGATGCGCGTGGCTCTTGTGGTCCTCCATACCACTGTGCGTGGCAAAGCACACAACCACTGTGTGAGGTTGCGTTGCGGTCTCTTCTGAGCTAATGAGCAAGCTACACATTATCAGATCAGGAGCTGGCTGAGAACTCATCAGAGAAGAGGGAAACAGAACTATGATAACTCGAGTATGCAGCTATCCGTGAGTTCAGCTTCTTCCTCACAACTCAGATGCGCAGCAGTTTTCCTGCATCTTGACTCATGTGTGTAGAGTGTTCATAGCATCAGCATCATGTTTTTGCTTATTTGTTTTGTTGGGTTGAAAAATAATTAAATAAACTTGTGATCATACTTATGGATCACCATGGCACATACCATTTGCCATATGATTTATTTATGCAGATGAAAAAAAGTGAGTGTGAATGTGCCTGACGTCGCAGTATGTGTGTGCGCTGTGTAAAAGTGTCTCCAATTGTGAGAGTGGTGATTCTGCAGGTCACCAGCTATTGTAAAGGAAAAAAAGAATAAAAATTTACATTTTAGATGACAAATAATAATAGGAAAAAGGTTTTGTGTTTCTCAGCCAAGAATAACTACAATCTCATTTTCTGCTTTTAAGAAAGGAGAGCAGCTGAGATCAGGCGAAGGAACGGCGCACGTCCGGTCCTCTCCCTCATGCATGAGAACTTTGCCTACTTGTGTCTTGCTTTTTACTGTTGTATTAAAATGCTCTCGTTCCAGCGCCGGGTTTGTGCTAGACAGACCCACCATCAGCCACTTCCTCTATCTGGTACATACCGTGCAGGAGCCTGTCCTTCCATGATGGTTCCTCCTCTTTCTTGGGCTTGTGCTGCCTGAGGTATTCACTGAGCACACGGCCGGTTTATACCATCTTCCTGATGTATTCGTGTTCGAGTTTCGGCTATGTACCACAGGCCTTCAAGGTGGCTGCAGTTAAACCTTTACTCAAAAAGCCATCTCTAGACCCAGCAGTCTTAGCTAATTATAGGCCAATCTCCAACCTTCCTTTCATATCAAAAATCCTTGAAAGAGTAGTTGTCAAACAGCTAACAGATCATCTGCAGAGGAATGGTTTATTTGAAGAGTTTCAGTCAGGTTTCAGAGCTCATCACAGCACAGAAACAGCTTTAGTGAAGGTTACAAATGATCTTCTTATGGCCTCTGACAGTGGACTCATCTCTGTGCTTGTCCTTCTTGACCTTAGTGCAGCATTCGATACTGTTGACCATAATATCCTGTTAGAGCGATTAGAACATGCTGTAGGTATTACAGGTATTGCACTGCAGTGGTTTGTATCATATCTATCTAATAGACCCCAATTTGTGCATGTAAATGGAGAGTCCTCTTCACACACTGAGGTTAATTATGGAGTTCCACAGGGTTCAGTGCTAGGACCAATTCTGTTTACATTATACATGCTTCCCCTAGGCAGCATCATTAGAAGACATAGCATACATTTTCACTGCTATGCAGATGACACCCAGCTCTATCTGTCCATGAAGCCAGATAACACACACCAATTAGTTAAACTGCAGGAATGTCTTAAAGACATAAAGACTTGGATGGCTACTAACCTTCTGCTTCTTAACTCAGATGAAACTGAGGTCATTGTACTCGGCCCTGAAAAGCTTAGAAATATGGTATCTAACCAGATTCTTACTCTGGATGGCATTACCTTGGCCTCCAGTAACACTGTGAGGAACCTTGGAGTCATTTTTGACCAGGATATGTCCTTCAACGCACATATTAAACAAATATGTAAGACTGCGTTCTTCCATTTGCGCAACATCTCTAAAATTAGAAATATCCTGTCTCAGAGTGATGCTGAAAAACTAGTTCATGCATTTATTACTTCCAGGCTGGACTACTGCAATTCATTATTATCAGGATGTCCAAAAAACTCACTGAAAAGCCTTCAGCTAATCCAAAATGCTGCAGCAAGAGTACTGACAGGGACTAGAAAGAGAGAGCATATTTCTCCTGTTTTGGCTTCCCTTCATTGGCTTCCTGTTAAATCCAGAATTGAATTCAAAATCCTGCTCCTCACATACAAGGTCTTAAATAAACAGGCCCCATCTTATCTTAATGACCTTGTAGTACCATATTACCCTATTAGAGCACTTCGCTCCCACTCTGCAGGCCTACTTGTTGTTCCTAGAGTATTTAAAAGTAGAATGGGAGGGAGAGCCTTCAGTTTTCAGGCCCCTCTTCTGTGGAACCAGCTTCCAGTTTGGATTCGGGAGACAGACACTATCTCTACTTTTAAGATTAGGCTTAAAACTTTCCTTTTTGCTAAAGCATATAGTTAGGGCTGGACCAGGTGACCCTGAATCCTCCCTTAGTTATGCTGCAATAGATGTAGGCTGCCGGGGGATTCCCATGATGCATTGAGTTTTTCCTTTCCAGTCACCTTTCTCACTCACTATGTGTTAATAGACCTCTCTGCATTGAATCATATCTGTTATTAACCTCTGTCTCTCTTCCACAGCATGTCTTTTATCCTGTCTTCCTTCTCTCACCCCAACCGGTCGCAGCAGATGGCCGCCCCTCCCTGAGCCTGGTTCTGCCGGAGGTTTCTTCCTGTTAAAAGGGAGTTTTTCCTTCCCACTGTCGCCAAAGTGCTTGCTCATAGGGGGTCGTATGATTGTTGGGCTTTTCTCTGTATCTATGAAGCGCCTTGAGGCGACATTTGTTGTGATTTGGCGCTATATAAATAAAATTGAATTGAATTGAATTGAATTGAGTTTCATTGCCTCAACCAGGACTGTAGTGCTGACACTCACTAGCATTTACAAAGCATTTAAAACCCTCCATGCATGGTCAATAGCTTCCTGGTCTTGATGACAGTGGCTTCTATCTCCTCCTTTGGTAAGCTTATTATCTCAGCAGGGTACCTGATCATGGGCAGGGTGTAGGTGTTGATAGCCCGGATCTTGTTCTTACTGTTCAGCTAACTCCTCAGGACTTGCCTGACCCTCTGCAGGTACTGGAAGTTGCAGCTTTCCTAGCGGCCTCTTCGTGGTTCCCATTTGTCTTTGAGATTCCCAGGTACTACTAGGTAGTTGTCCTCAATGTCTGCAATGTTGCCTTCTGGTTGTGCGATCGGTTCTGACTACCTCTCTCTCCCGACTACACTTCTCCAGTCCAGAGGCACCGAGTCATAGGCCTTCTTGTAATCAGTCCAAGCAGTGCACAGGTTGGTCAACCTAGTCTTGCAGTCTCGGCTGACTGCTCGGTCTACCAGTAACTGCTGTTTTGCACCTCTGGTATTCTTGCCAATTCCTTTCTGTGCCCCGTTCATGTATTGAGCCATGTGCCTGTTCATCTTTCTGCTATGATGCCTGACAGGAGCTTCCATGCAGTACTGGCTGGAAGCTGAATGGGAACGGCACCCTCTGGGGTCTTTGGGGATCAGGACTAAGCCTTCGGTTAGCCATTCTGGGTGTCTCTCATCGACTACCAGCTGGTTCGTTTGTACTGCCAGACACTCATGGAGTGCAGTCAGCTTTTTCAGCCAGCAGTCATGAACCATGTTGGGGCCTGGTGCTGTCCAACTCTTCATACTGGAGACCCTTTCTTGGATGTCTGTCGCTGTGATGGTTACTGGTCCCTGTTCAGGGAAGCTGCTGTGGTCTGCTCTTAGATCCACTAGCCACTGAGCATTGCCGTTGTGGGTTGCGTCCTTCTCCCATATGCTCTTCCAGGATTGCTTGGTCTTCAGCCTTGGTGGTGCTGTTCCCATATTGTTCCCTTGCAAATGAGAGTACATCTTGGCTGGTTCTGTGGAGAACAGCTGGTTTATTCTCCTGCCTTCGATCTCTCTGGTGCACCTCTTCAAGCAACTGGCCAAGGCTGTGAGTCTGCTTGGCAGTTTCCAAGGCCTCAGATGTGGACAGCTTGCTGTATTCTCTGTTATTCTCCTTCTTCATTGCACCTTTTTGCATCTCCCTAATCTCACTCCGTGCTAACTTGATCTTGGCCTCTAATCTGCTTCTCCATGGAGGGAGAAGCAGACCAGCCTCCTTGTGGCTCCTTTTGGCTGTTCAACTTGTAGCTAAACATCTCACTGAACACTGCTGCCATAGTGTAGATCAGCGAGTAAGTCTCGATAATGCTTGTAGTAGTTATTGTCCCTATTTTCCGGCTAAACACACTGAACATGGACCACAAGACTATCAAAATAACACAGGAAACTTTACTTTACTTTATTTATATAGCACATTTAATAACAACAAAATGTAGGCCAAAGTGCTGTACAAAAATAATAAAAAAATAATAAATTAGACATTAACTCTCATGCAGTGTTGAAAGCCAATGATCAGAGCTTTTCTAATGTGGAGAGGTAAATCATTTCATCCACATTTTCAGCGCCACAACTGCGAATGCCTGGTCACTTCTGTGAACCAGCCTCGACTTCAAAGTGGCCAAGAGCAAGAGATCACTTGATCTTAGAGCTCTAGGGGGTATATAAGGCTGCAGTCAGTCAGACAGATATTCTGGAGCCTGACTGTTCAGCACTTTATAAGTCATCAACAAAATTTTGTATTTCATTCTGAAGTGGACTGGGAGCCAGTGAAGTGAGGCAAGCACCGGGGAAATATGCTCGTGTCTCTTCGACTGTGTCAGGAAATGAGCTGGAGCCATGCTAAACAAGACTGGCTAACGCCTACATATAGAGAATTACAGTAGTCCAGTTGAGATAAGATAAAACATGAATTGCCCGTTCTAAGTTTTTAAAAGATAAAAAGGATCTCACATTAGATAAGAGCCTCAATTTCACAAAGGATCGCTGAACAACAGAGTTACTCAAAACTCTGTTTCTCAAAGGTAAATTTATTATCCGGGATAACTCCCCACGGGCGACCGTGGCTTAGTGGGTTGGGAAGCTCATCTTGTAACCGGAAGGTTCGATCCCCAGCACTATCTGTCCGACACTTCACCCTACCACCTACTGGTGGTATTAATTAATGGTGAAACTTCTTTGAGCAGTTTTACAGGAATGTGGTCTAAAAGTCACAGTTATGGTTTAGATGAAGTAATAATTGCCGCTAACTTACAAAGACCAACAGGAGAAAAAAAAAGTCGGCATCAGCAGCTATTAAATTTGTTGCACTTAATGACAGATCTGTTGGACCTTGGGGAATAATTTTTTCTCTAATGGTTAAAAATTTATGTGTGCAGACATTTACAAAGTCAACAGTTCTGAGTTCTGACGTTTTGTCAGCCTAGCTATAATGCTAAAAAGAAACCTGAGGATGTTCCTATTTTCCTCAGTTATGAATAGTAAGATATTCTAGCTTTATAAAGTGTTTTTATTTTATAGACCGGGGGTCGGCAACCCTGGGCAAGCGTGCCACATCTGGCATGCCAAAGGTTAACTAATGGCCCGACCATAGCTGGACTAGTCATCCCAATGGTAATTTTTTTCGTCTTTATGGGCCGATGGGTTTTTTTTTTGTTTTGTTTTTTCTGTAACGGTATAAACATTGAAAGATGGTGGATTGGCCAGATGCTGCCAGATGTGTAAAAATAACTCAGTTATTTGGTGGTGGCTGTGGTGGAGCTTCCACAGAGGCCAGCAGAGACCCGAGGCGGCCACAGTCCGAGTGTCAGGTGTACTGAACTTCAGGTAAGAAGTTATGACCTGCAGTCTATCTGGTCAGATATAAACCAAGTTTAGGTGGAGTTTATTTTCGTTGTGCTGAGTTTTTACAGTCAGTTACAAAAACTCAATCATAAAATTGATCAATGATCAGCTGATCAGTATTTCTCTTGCAAGTCCTGTCTGTCTCGTTTGTTTATCGCCCACTTTGCGCCAGAAAGAGGAAACCAGCTGATGTCGCGCTAAACAACAGCAGCACGTTTAAGCTTGATCAGCTGTTGTTAGAATTGATTTAATATTAATTTCTAGTATCAGCTGATGTTTGCTGGAGCCACAGCTGTAAAGCTGCTGGTCATGATGTCGGTTTGGATATCTGGTGAGAGGGAAACATGAAGATGAAACCAGGAGATGTCCTTACTGAATCATCAGAGCTGAGCAGGTGATGGAGAAACAGGTTTACCTTTTAGGTGACATGAATGAGTTGAAGGAAAGTTATGAACTGTTTCTGAGAGACAAATAACACCAGGATCCTTTTTTATGTAGCTGACGGCTGGTAACTGTGGAGGGCGGGTCTAGCAAAGTTTTGCCAAGGGGCCAGGTAGGGCATTAACAGGGAGAGGGGGTCACAAAGAAATACTTTTCTTTCTCATTCTCATTTAAAATGTCTCGCTTTTAATAAATAATTATCTGAATCTTACAACCAAAGTTTTTATCTTTAAAATGTGTAAAATGTATAGAAATCATACATATACCAACAAGACTGTATATCACTGTCACCACAGCGTTTTCATTCAAAGACTTTATGGCTTTAATACCTGGTGGGCCGGTCTCTAGTCAAAATGCCTGGGCCCATTTTTTGTCCCTGTCCAGCCCTGGGCACGACACGCAGTGAGTTAATCTGAGAAGGTGCATTAAAAAATAAATGGCCGGGCCAGTGGTGCACATCGCTAATCAGCTCGCATAGACACATTAGTTGGTGGTTCTTTGTGTCCGGGGATGGGCGTCCAGGTACCCACCGGCTCACTCCTTGGCGGCTGCTTATCGGGGCCTGGAGCCTGGGGCTCGCTCGGGCCACTTCGGGGGTGGGGTGCCCCCGGCCTCTCGGCCTGGGGCTCAGTCACTCTGGCGCAGCTGGCTACCGGCGGAGCTCCCGGGCATGTCACTGCAACCCCCCCTGGCTTCTGCTCCACGGCTGCTGAGTGACCCCTCATCTGGGGCTCTCCTCAGCTCTTCCTGGGATAGTGGCGCGGCTGCCCCTCTGTTGGTCTTCCTTGGTCTCTTGTGTTCTGAGGGTCTCTGGATGTCTGGAGTCTTGATCTCCTCCATACCTGCTTCATGCCCTGGAGGATGGGGCTGTGGCCCCCACACCCTCTAACAGATCATTACATGAAGGAACCTTTTAAAAACAAGCGCGTTCATGCTCACAGGTGTACACACAGGTGCTCACACACACAAACTACACCCTTTTTGGCTCCTACCTCAAAGCACACTGTGCGCTGTCGATCTTACGTGCTGCACAATAATGTTTAACATTTAGTATTTACTGTTATATTCCCATAGATGATGATGTTGTTTATTCTATTGCTCTAGTCTTCTTCTGCTTGTTTTCTTTTTTCTTTCTCAACAGGTGATCCAGGAAAAGAAAAAGAGAGAAAAAAAAACAGACAAAGGCGATGAAGCACATTTTCATTGTCTTTTCTCCTTTTTCTTTCCCTCTCCTTCTGTTAACTTTCTTCTGAACTTTTCTTCTTGTTTTTCTTTCCCGTCCCCGAGTCCAGTCTGGCCTGATTACAATAACTTGAACTATGACAATCAAGTGGACCAGTATAGCAAGAGGCCCACTTGGGAAAGTAAATCTGTTGGGCATTTGTCTTGGCCTTCAGACAATAATTCTGATTGCTACAGTGCCAGACAGGAAACACACAAAAAAACAAAAAAACAAAAAACAAATGACGGTATCTTAGCTAACAACCCTAACTACCAGATTCAACTTGTAATTGGCTAAAAATAACTTCGCCTAGCGGTGAGAGGGACGTTGCTATCTGGCAGTTTTTTCGAGCGATGTTGAAATTTCCACGTTCCAACACTTCAAAAGCTTCAGCAGCTGTCGGCTCAGCACAGCATCAGCACTGCGGAAATACACGGATACATCCGAAGACTTGAGACAGAATTCACAAAGTTGTTTTCGTGACTTTCAGGTGTTTGGACCAATGTTTTCTTTTCTGATCAAACCAGAAAGCTTTAATGAGCAGCTGGATTAGTCTCGCATTACCCCCCCAAAAACCCATCTCCATAGAGACTGTGTCTGCTTCCAAAAAGACAAAAAACAAACTAAAAACCAGCAACAAACAACTTAAACATTTACAAAGAAAGAACAATACAGTATCCACATCTGAACCAAAGAGTAAAACAGTGAAATGTGGATTATTAAATATTAGGTCTCTCTCTTCCAAGTCTCTGTTAGTACATGACTTAATAATTGATCAACAAATTGATTTACTCTGCCTTACAGAAACCTGGTTGCAGCAGGATGATTATGTTAGCTTAAATGAATCAACACCCCCGAGTCATTCTAACTACCAGAAACCTCGAAGCACAGGTCGAGGGGGCGGTGTGGCAGCAATTTTTCACACCAGTCTATTAATTAATGAAAGACCAAGACAGACTTTTAATTCATTTGAAAGCCTGATGCTTAACATTATCCACCCCAGCTGTGAAACTCAGAAACCAGTCTTACTTGTTATCATCTATCGTCCACCTGGGCCTTACACAGAGTTTCTGTCTGATTTCTCAGACTTTATATCTGATTTAGTTCTGAGCTCAGATAAAATAATTATTGTGGGTGATTTTAACATCCATGTAGATGCTAAAAATGACAGCCTCAAC
This sequence comes from Neolamprologus brichardi, assembly GCF_056152115.1. Lineage (NCBI taxonomy): Eukaryota > Metazoa > Chordata > Actinopteri > Cichliformes > Cichlidae > Neolamprologus > Neolamprologus brichardi. The sequence goes on from NW_028270135.1 coordinate 1,632,261, forward strand.
ATGGCATTTAATCTGTTGTTAGACTCAATTGGTTTCTCTCAAAATGTAAAAGAACCCACCCACCACTTTAATCACACTCTAGATCTGGTTTTAACATATGGCATAGAAACTGAACATTTAACAGTGTTTCCTGAAAACCCTCTCCTGTCTGATCATTTCTTGATAAAATTTACATTTACAATAATTGATTACGCAGCAGTGGAGAGTGGACTTTATCAAAGTAGATGTCTTTCTGAAAGCGCTGTAACTAAGTTTAAGAATATAATCCAGCCACTGTTATCATCGTCAATGCCCTGTACCAACACAGAGCAGAGCAGCTATCTGAACGCTACCCCAACAGAGGTCGATTATCTTGTTAATAATTTCACCTCCTCACTACGTACGACTCTGGATACTGTAGCTCCAGTGAAAACTAAGGTCTCTAATCAGAAGTACCTGACCCCGTGGTATAATTCTCAAACACGTACCCTCAAGCAGACGACTCGTAATCTGGAGAGGAAATGGCGTGTCACAAATTTAGAGGATCATCATTTAGCCTGGAGAAATAGTTTGTTGCTTTATAAGAAAGCCCTCCGCAAAGCCAGAACAGCTTACTATTCGTCACTGATTGAAGAAAATAAGAACAACCCCAGGTTTCTCTTCAGCACTGTAGCCAGGCTGACAAAAAGTCAGAGCTCTTTTGAGCCAACCATCCCTTTAACGTTAACTAGTGATGACTTCATGAACTTCTTCACAAATAAAATTTTTATCATTAGAGAAAAAATTACCAATAATCATCCCACAGATGTAATATTATCTACAGCTACTTGTAGTTCCATTGATGTTAAGTTAGACTCTTTTTTTCCAATCGATCTTTCTGAGTTAACGTCAATAATTACTTCCTCCAAACCATCAACGTGTCTTTTAGACCCCATTCCTACAAAACTGCTCAAAGAAGTTCTGCCATTGATTAATTCTTCGATCTTATATATGATCAACCTATCTCTAATAATCGGCTATGTACCACAGGCCTTCAAGGTGGCTGCAGTTAAACCTTTACTCAAAAAGCCATCTCTAGACCCAGCAGTCTTAGCTAATTATAGGCCAATCTCCAACCTTCCTTTCATATCAAAAATCCTTGAAAGAGTAGTTGTCAAACAGCTAACAGATCATCTGCAGAGGAATGGTTTATTTGAAGAGTTTCAGTCAGGTTTCAGAGCTCATCACAGCACAGAAACAGCTTTAGTGAAGGTTACAAATGATCTTCTTATGGCCTCTGACAGTGGACTCATCTCTGTGCTTGTCCTTCTTGACCTTAGTGCAGCATTCGATACTGTTGACCTTAATATTCTATTAGAGCGATTAGAACATGCTGTAGGTATTACAGGTATTGCACTGCAGTGGTTTGTATCATATCTATCTAATAGACTCCAATTTGTGCATGTAAATGGAGAGTCCTCTTCACACACTGAGGTTAATTATGGAGTTCCACAGGGTTCAGTGCTAGGACCAATTCTGTTTACATTATACATGCTTCCCCTAGGCAGCATCATTAGAAGACATAGCATACATTTTCACTGCTATGCAGATGACACCCAGCTCTATCTGTCCATGAAGCCAGATAACACACACCAATTAGTTAAACTGCAGGAATGTCTTAAAGACATAAAGACTTGGATGGCCACTAACTTTCTGCTTCTCAACTCAGATAAAACTGAGGTCATTGTACTCGGCGCTGAAAAGCTTAGAAATTTGGTATCTAACCAGATTCTTACTTTGGATGGCATTACCTTGGCCTCCAGTAACACTGTGAGGAACCTTGGAGTCATTTTTGACCAGGATATGTCCTTCAACGCACATATTAAACAAATATGTAAGACTGCGTTCTTCCATTTGCGCAACATCTCTAAAATTAGAAATATCCTGTCTCAGAGTGACGCTGAAAAACTAGTTCATGCATTTATTACTTCCAGGCTGGACTACTGCAATTCATTATTATCAGGATGTCCAAAAAACTCACTGAAAAGCCTTCAGTTAATCCAAAATGCTGCAGCAAGAGTACTGACAGGGACTAGAAAGAGAGAGCATATTTCTCCTGTTTTGGCTTCCCTTCATTGGCTTCCTGTTAAATCCAGAATTGAATTCAAAATCCTGCTCCTCACATACAAGGTCTTAAATAATCAGGCCCCATCTTATCTTAATGACCTTGTAGTACCATATCACCCTATTAGAGCACTTCGCTCTCGCTCTGCAGGCCTACTTGTTGTTCCTAGAGTATTTAAAAGTAGAATGGGAGGGAGAGCCTTCAGTTTTCAGGCCCCTCTTCTGTGGAACCAGCTTCCAGTTTGGATTCGGGAGACAGACACTATCTCTACTTTTAAGATTAGGCTTAAAACTTTCCTTTTTGCTAAAGCATATAGTTAGGGCTGGACCAGGTGACCCTGAATCCTCCCTTAGTTATGCTGCAATAGATGTAGGCTGCCGGGGGATTCCCATGATGCATTGAGTTTTTCCTTTCCAGTCACCTTTCTCACTCACTATGTATTAACAGACCTCTCTGTATTGAATCATATCTGTTATTAATCTCTGTCTCTCTTCCACAGCATGTCTTTATCCTGTCTTCCTTCTCTCACCCCAACCGGTCGCAGCAGATGGCCGCCCCTCCCTGAGCCTGGTTCTGCCGGAGGTTTCTTCCTGTTAAAAGGGAGTTTTTCCTTCCCACTGTCGCCAAAGTGCTTGCTCATAGGGGGTCATATGATTGTTGGGCTTTTCTCTGTATCTATGAAGCGCCTTGAGGCGACATTTGTTGTGATTTGGCGCTATATAAATAAAATTGAATTGAATTGAATTGAATTGAATTGAATTGAATTAACTGGCTCGACACAGAGGACATCGAAATGCAGCTGATTGAACTGAAAAGCTCGACTCTGTGGGGTCAAAGTTTGCAGAACTACAAGCGCAGCTGGAATCCACAGCTGTGCGTGTTCATGCCGCTGCATGTTCACCTGCTGGACATCATTACCTGACAAGGTTAACTGTCTTCAGAACATTGCAGAGGCCTTATTGACAGTATTTGGCTCTACATGTCTGTGTGAGCAGATTTTCTCTCACATGAGTCCTCAGGTCTGAATGCTGGACACTCGGAGACCAGAGATCACATTAACATGTGTGTCTCTGTATTAACAAACATGCCATATTGGCCCAGTTTATTTTTCTTATCATTGTTGTGAGGAGACCATAAATAGCATTTGTATTTTCTGTTGTTCAGTTCATTTGCTGTTATGGATAAAAAGTGTTTTTTTGTTTCAAAATAGCTGATAACTATTCGCTGATAGCTGCCAACATCTGCAAACAAATATAATTCTATAAAGTGGTTCTATATAGTGTGTAACTGTTAATATAGAGCGTTATTAAATTTATTGCTAATGCAGTCATTTGGCACACTGACTTCTGAGGAAATTTTGGACGGCACTCAACATCAGAAAGGTTTCCAACCCCTGTTATAGGCTAACAAACTATTTTTTCAGGCCAAATGAAGATCTTCTAAATTAGTGCAACACCATTTCCTCTCCAGGATGTGTTATCTGCTTTTAGGTGTGTGTGTTTGTTGCCTTCTTTTTCAGAGAAGCCACAGTATTCAGGGTCATACTCAGTGATGATCAGTGTTGGGGAGTAACGGAATACATGTACCGTCATTACGTATGTAAAATACAAAATATGAGTAACTGTATTCCGTTACAGTTACCGTTTAAAAAGGTGGTATTTAGAATACAGTTACTTTGTTGAAATAAATGGATTACACGGCGGTACTTTCCTGTTTCATATTGTGGCGGGTCAGGACTGTTTGGGTTTTGTTTGACAGCTACGTTCTGCTGTTCCAGGCGGCAGTGTTACGGTTGCCATGGTTACAGGGTGACGCTCTCTCTCTGCGTGTTTCCTGGGTGAGAGAGGCCTTTTTGTTGTTGTTGTGCTAGGCTAACAGGCAGAATGCTACAGGTATAGCTCTAAAGAATGTAGCATCATGGGCAGTGTAGTCCGTGCTGCAGGGAGAATGGACTGCCATACCCGTTATGTGTCTGTGAGCGAGGGAGGGAGAAAAAGGAAAAGTACGAGCTGTCATCGAGCAGAAACGGGAGCTGGAAGCATGTAAATATAATAATAACCACTGCAGCCAAGAAGAGAGCCTGACGAGCCCAGTTGTAAGTAAGCGATTAAGACTCGACTGTACACCGTGTTCGTATTTTCCTCCAAAAACAATAAGTTCTGTTGGAGCAGCCTTTCAACGCCTCTCTCTGTCTCTGCTAGCAAAGTTGACCCAGACAACAAAGTAAAGCTAGTTTTCAGCTACGAGCCGACACAGAACCCACCATATTAGCCAGAGGTCCCTTTACTACGGTTTGGCGCCGCGGACCTTCAGTAACAGTAATAAATCACAGCAATAGTACATTCATGTAGTTGTAAACAGCATGATAATATATTAAGTAATCCAAAGTATTCAGAATACGTTACTCTCATTGAGTAACGTATTCTGAATACGTTACAGAATACATTTTGGGGCATGTAATCTGTAATGGAATACATTTTAAAAGTAACCTTCCCAACACTGGTGATGATGTAACAGTATTAACAACCTCTATGGGAGTACAGTTTAGGCAGCCATTCTGCTTTGTTTTGGCACATGGCATTGATGACTATAACAACAAAGGAATCTCTTCCTTAAACTTAGTTACAGCAAAGGTCAGAAAGACGAAAGCAATGTGCTCCACTCCCTAAAGAAGGTGAACTGCTTTACTGTGTGCAGCACAATGCTCGAGATTTTCTATTAATCTGCTGTGTCGAGTGCAGTTTACTTTGTTTACTGCTGGAGGAGTGGCATCAGAGCTGATGACATCAACAAACTGAATAAACTATCAGAAAAGCTGACTGTGGACCCATTTAAAGCTATGGTAGTTAGGAGGTCACTGATCAAACATCCATCAGAGCTAATCCTGATGATCCTCTGCATCACTTAATGTACAGATACCTTTACTAATAGGCTGATTCAGCTCTGTTATCACATCATCATCATTATTATTATTATTATTATTGTTATTATTATTATTAATTCTCTAACAAAAGAATCAAGTATCTGGAACAAATAAAGTTTTTTGTTAGTTGTGGGAGTTCAGTTAGGTATACTGTGCATGCAGTCCTTTAACTATAGCTCCATGTCGGCCTTATTGGAGCTGTCACTGACTCTAGTCACGCTGAAAAAACTAGATTGTTGTTTATTTTTAGGCTCATTCAGTCTTCAGAAAATGTTCATTCCAAGGGTAAACTTCTTCCTCACTTTACTGTAATAACACAAGCTTGTTCAATGAACCACAAAACATGAAAAAAGTAGAGAAATGGTGATAAACATGGATGGGAGTGACTCATCTACAGTTCTAAGAGTTAATTTGTCCTTTGGATTTTGTAATTTGGACACTTTGTACATGGACACTGCTGACATGTACAAATATGTCATGGCAGAGTGATTAGAGCTTTCCCAACAAATCAAACCCTTAAAAATGAGCCTGCATAAAAATAAAAAGTAAATAAAAACGGAAGTCCAGTTAACAACCAGTTACAGAGTCATTAAATTTACACTCATAAGCTGTACAACCTCCCAGTATGCAGAATGCCTCCCTCTAGGTGCCTTGCTCTTGTTTAGTGAGGTTAATGATGTAGAAATTGAGGTGATTACTTGGAGTGTGGTATGTTCCCTGGCCTGGGAAAACTCAGCTCCACCACCTGTTACCTTGGTCGTGGCCTCCTCTCCCGCAGCTGGTCTGTGGAGGATAACACCAACATAACTGGCTTCCCACTGCAGCGGTTGGAGGTTAAATGGATTCCACCCCGCCGCTCTCTTATCATAACTGTCTGCCATTCTGTCAGAGTAGACCACAAATGCAATTCCCTTACCCTGGGGTAGACCAAGCAAGGCATCTGTTACACTTAATAAAGTGCTGACCTAAATTTAACTCTGCTCTCTGCCATTTTTGTGGTCCACACAGGCTGAAGAACCAGAGACAGGGGCTTCCTTTGTTTAGGTGTGATGTCTGAAGTGCTTGTAAATTCATTTAAGTAGAAAAAGCAGAAATAAAATTTACTTATTGAGCACTTTCTGCTGAATTATAAGCAAATAAACCAATCAATCCTACAAAGATGAAAAATTAATCATTGCAAAAGGAAGTTTTAAAATTCCTCCCTTTTCACTTGACACGCTCTAATAGACCAACCTCCTATTAGAGCGTGTCCATCCAAACCCACTGGCCTTTGATGTTAATGACTGAAGAGGACTGATAGACTGTAGAAATCATTCTTCTTCAAGCCATTTAGTCTCATTTTCATCTTTAAAAACTAGAAAAGAGAGGAAAAAAAGGCTTGACACTTCAATGCTGTTATTTCACTTGTTGAGTCACTACCATCAAACAAAACAGAATAATTCAGGTTTGCTTTGAAAAAAAAAGTTTTAGAATTTAAACAAGATTTAATGTGTGAACAAATCCGTTCATTCTTTGCTCGTCCCTTGAATTCTTCATATTGGAACCAATGGCTTAAATCTTTTAATTGTCCTGTGAAATACTTTGACATTTATGGATTGTACTGGAACAGTGTTGGGAAGGTTACTTTTAAAATGTATTCCACTACAGATTACAGATTACAGATTACATGCCGTAAAATGTATTTCGCAATGTATTCTGTTACGTTACTCAATGAGAGTAATGTATTCTGATTACTTAATATATTATCATGCTGTTTACAACTACATGAATGTACTATTGCTGTGATTTATTACTGAAGGTTACTCTCCATACCAACACCAACTAGATGTTTAAATCTTAATATAAATGAGTAAGAGTAGGTGGACATTAGGTAAGGCTGCACTTTTTGCAGCGATCTCGTATAGAAAACTATTCCACGCGTGTATAAAACAGGTCCGCGGCTCCGAACCGTAATAAAGGGACCTCTGGCTAATACGTCGGGTTCGTGTCGGGCTCGTAGCCGAAAACTAGCTTTACGTTGTTGACTGCAGTAGCGGTTTTAGATACGGGCGACACGGGCAGTTGCCCGGGACGGCATCGTGGTGGGGGGCGGCATCACGGGCATCGGCAAAAAAAATAAAAAATGCTCGTACTCATGCTGCCCCGACGTCAACCAACGCATATTGGGAATGTCACAGGCACCGATCGGCTTTCTATCGCCCATTTGCTGGGAGTAAGGGCGCCCTTCGTTTGCGAGTTGCGCCTGCTGCTTGCGGCGCAGACAGGAGAGGGCGGGGCGGCGGGGGATTTTCTGACCGGCTGGAGCAGCATCTAATAACCAACTCGCAAAGTAAAACAAAATAAAAACAAACCAATAAACACAAAAACACCAGACATTATGATACAGACTTATAATTTGCACCAATGTTTTTTCGAAATTCTATACACGAAAAGTGAGCACGAGAGCCCTCGGTGCGCCTGCTCGCTGCTGAAGTCAAAGTAAACTTTATTGTCATCTCTGCTACATACAGTCCAGTATATAGAGAGACGAGACGACGAGGCTCCAGTTACAGCAGTGCAAGTAAACAAACAATAAATATAAGAAGAGTAAGAAAATAAATATACACTTTAGGACCAGGGGTAAAGGGATCAATAATAATTTAAAATTTAAATTTACAGTTTGATGATTTAAAGTCTCACACACAACCCGTCAAAAGGGGAGGGGGGCGGCTGTTTCCAAATAGAGCACATTTCATTCATAATGTTGTAAATCCAAGTCCATTATGTATTCATGATTTGAATCCTGGGTTGTTTGAAATCTCAGAAATGCACCTTAGACAAAGTGAATCTGTGAACTAAGGTGTAGGTGTGTTAGGTTATGTTGTGGTGATCCTCGAGTTGTGGGATTTGTGTTCATACTGGAGTGCAAAATTAAAACCAATGGAAGATGGACAAGAAAAGTTCAAAGCCATCATGTCTTCAGTTTAGAAAAAAGAGAAAAAAAGAGGAAGAGAAACAAGCAAAAGATACAGGTAAGCAGATGTGTGATTGGATAATGGCAGGTCATCCTGAACCAATCAGAATCAGAATACTTTATTAATCCCTAAGGAAATTATGTGGGTTACAGTTGCTCCAAGAAGAAATGGTAAAAATAGCAACAGTAACAGACTAAACTCCAAACAATACATTATGTTACAGATTTTAATATTAATTAGTCAGTGTCAGTTGTTGATTTGTCCTGATCTCATTGTATGACGAATTATGATGGCTGTTTGGTAGCCGTTTGCATACTATGCATACTCTCTCTCTCTTCATATGTGTATATGTGTGTGTACAACAGTTTTATGTTAATGTACAATCCTTAATATGTTTTGTGTGTGTGTGTGTGTGTGTGTGTGGGGGGGGGGGCGCCAGAGGGAGTGTTCGCCCAGGGCGCCAAACAGGCTAAGACCGCCACTGGTTGTCTGGGTCAACTTTGCTAGCGAGAGACAGAGAGAGGCGTTGAAAGGCTGCTCCAACGGAGCTTAATATTTCAGAGGAAAACAGGAACACAGCGTACAGTCGAGTCTTAATAGCTTACTTACAACTGGGCTCGTCAGGCTCTCTTCTTGGCTGCAGTGGTTATTATTATATTTACATGCTTCCAGCTCCATGTAATCCATTTATTTCAACAAAGTAACTGTATTCTAAATACCACCTTTTTAAACGGTAACTGTAACGGAATACAGTTACTCATATATTGTATTTTAAATACGTAACGCCGGTACATGTATTCCATTACTCGCCAACAATGGAACAAAAAATAAGGCATATTATGCCTTTCACTGGTATAATACAAAGAAAAACTGTCTAAAAGTACATAAAGCTTGACCCTTTGGCTCAAAGGGATTACTTGTCAATATCCTGACTTGATTGTTCATGAGGTACCGTTGCCCCTATGAAGTCAAACTCCCCATCAATAACAGCCTCTGGCAATCAGTGAACAAAGAAAGTCAAAAAAATTCAATTTGCCCTGCAAAATTATACTTTAGTTTACTGTAAGGGTTATGACCTATGCTAATGTAGATGTCAGGGGTCACAACAACAACAGCAACAACATAATGTTAGGGTTAAGGATCAGGTTAATATCACTTTGGCCACTTTTTATGAAATTTTCATCTGTCTGGAGTAGCTGAAATGTTAAATGCTTGTAACAGAAACTGTAAAGCCTAATTGCAGGAATTCATTCGAAGTGTGGCTAAAATATCTATTTGGGACTTCTCTTAGCCTAATGATTGCTCTGGGTATAAGTAGGATTTTTATGATCAAAATCTATTAGATACCCATTTATTATACACACTACTGTTTGACAAATCTGTGTGACTGATGTGCAGTATTAGTATTGCTCAGTGGTACTGATCATTTTTTCTGTGTATGAAACTACTAAGAGTGGCTCCTCATTTTTTACAGTTACCTAAAAGCCTGATCCTGGCATTTGCCCTTCATCCCCATCCAGTATTCTTGACTGCAAAGAGAGGAGAAAGTGAGAGAAACCTGCAAAGGATAAAGATCAGGGCCAAAGAGCTTCTGCTCTCCTGTGTAGATTTACTGATCTGTCACGACTTTATGTGGTTGAAATGGAAAAGAGAATTGGGCTATGTTTACAGCACCATAAACCTTTCTTTTAAAACCAAGGACTTGGCCACCCTGAAACTGTAGCGTAACACCCATAAAACTGAGGCTAACACTGTCTTTTAAATCTGATGAAACATTTATCGATTCTTTTTAGATCTTGTTTTATTTGCTCTTCTTTTTCCCACCTCTGGGTTAATAGAAGCAAATCACAGGACAGCAGAGATACTGAGGCTGGTGAAGGTTTGAGCACACGCATGCAGACACACACACACAAGAAGGGGAGCTATTATCAGAAAATCTAATTCATTTTGATGGCTTCATTTAACCAAAGAGCATCCACGAGGACCATTGGGAACTGATTTAGGGTTAGGGGTGGGCTTTTGGTTAAGATGACATCCACCCCCTTTTTTCTACGAGACCGCATACACACCCATATTAAATCTTCACGTTTACAGCATAAAAACTGTTAGCAGTCTGGAAAAAAATAAACCATAATTATTTTTATATGGATATTTTCCTCTTAAAAACAGTTGTACAATTATTAAAGGCTCTTCCCATACATATGTTTCCCACAAGCTTCAGTGTCTCATTTTTGTGACACATCTGTTTCCAGTGGTGGTCTCTCAGAAACTTCCCTCCACCTTTTTTGCATGCATTGCATGCTGCCTTTAATTCTTTCTTGGTCCATTCTGTCTGAATAACCAAGGAGACACAATAGAACTGTCTGGGGAGGTTTGTTATGAGAAAGAGAGATGCAGGATCGGGCTGTTAATTTCAAGAATTTTAGAACGAGCTTTACTGCTTGAGATAATTTACATCCCTGGGTCTTCCTGCCCTCACTCTCATTTTATTGTTGCATCTTCATAGACATATATTTCACGATGCTGACACTAATAGCACAGCTATGGCTGGAGTTCCTGCAGTGAGCTGATGGACCGCTGTTGTTTTCTTCTATTAGACGGCCTTTTTCATTTGAAAAAGCTGACTGGTTTTATGGATGATTGTTCTATGTGGAATTAATATTGGCAATGTGACATAAAGAAGTAAATACAGATAATGGACAAATACAAATTCTTCACTTAAAAGTGAATAAAAGGAGGTGCTCTCTTCCCTCCTTCACCTTTTGTTAAGCCTTTCACTCTTCACTTCCATCCAACAATGAATACATTCAGTTCCTCAATAGACCAACGGTCCCTTTCATTAAGTATGAGTCATGTAATTTAGATTAGTACTCAAGCACATCAGTGGGCAGTGCTTGCTTCCTTATTTGCTCAAAAGAAAGGAAATTAGGAAGTCATTGAAGTCCATCTGTCCATTTATCTGTTGCACTATTTCACATGCTCTTTAGAGGATTTGGACAAACTTCAGGGAATTATCTGTATCATTGTTTCATTCCAGCAACTGCTAAACAATAATCCATGAGGGGTGTGGGGACACTTGTGTAATCATCTGAGTCATATAGTTGCTCTGATGCCCACTGTACCCTAAAATACTTACAAAAGAAGTGTGACACCGTCTCTCACCTAAAGACAACCAGTGTTGGGAAGGTTACTTTTAAAATGTATTTCATTACAGATTACAGAATACATGCCCCAAAATGTATTCTGTAACGTATTCCATTACGTTACTCAATGAGAGTAACGTATTCTGAATACTTTGGATTACTTAATATATTATCATGCTGTTTACAACTACATGAATGTACTATTGCTGTGATTTATTACTGTTACTGAAGGTCCGCGGCTCCGAACCGTAGTAAAGGGACCTCTGGCTAATACGGTGGGTTCATGTCGGGCTCGTAGCTGAAAACTAGCTTTACTTTGTTGTCTGGGTCAACTTTGCTTGCGAGAGACAGAGAGAGGCGTTGAAAGGCTGCTCCAACGGAACTTATTGTTTTTGGAGGAAAACACGAACACGGTGTACAGTCGAGTCTTAATAGCTTACTTACAACTGGGCTTGTCAGGCACTCTTCTTGGCTGCAGTGGTTATTATTATATTTACATGCTTCCAGCTCCCGTTTCTGCTCGATGACAGCTCGTACTTTTCCTTTTTCTCCCTCCTTCGCTCACAGACACATAACGTGTATGGCAGTCCATTCTCCCTGCAGCACGGACTACACTGCCTATGATGCTACATTCTTTAGAGCTATGCCTATAGCATTCTGCCTGTTAGCTTAGCACAACAACAACAAAAAGGCCTCTCTCACCCAGGAAACACAGAGAGAGAGAGAGAGAGAGAGCGTCACCCTGTAACCATGGCAACCGTAACGCTGCCGCCTGGAACAACAGAACGTAGCTGTCAAACAAAACCCAAACAGTCCTGACCCGCCACAATATGAAACAGGGAAGTACCGCCGTGTAATCCATTTATTTCAACAAAGTAACTGTATTCTAAATACCACCTTTTTAAACGGTAACTGTAACGGAATACAGTTACTCATATTTTGTATTTTAAATACGTAACGGCGGTACATGTATTCCGTTACTCCCCAACACTGAAGACAAGTTATAAGATTTTGCAAGTCTAATTATTTTCAGACCACAGATTATTTCCATCATGCTCCAGTTGAAAAAAAAAGTAGATGAAGACAGAACAGAAACTGAAAAGAATGTAGTGATTGAACAACAAAATTTACCTCCATACCTCCACTGATTGCATTGCAGGAGACCTGCAGATACAAAGCTCAGGAACCAAGCTGAGTATTTTTCCCCCGTCTGGGTGATAGACATCATCCATGCTGTCACCTACTGAACAGCGTCGGCTGATATTGTGGTTTGTGGTTTTGCTTCGGGTAGGGGCCAATGCTTCAGTGATAGCACCAATGGCACCAGACTTTTCCAGTAAGGCTTTATTATATTCTCTTTGTTTGGTCCCTTATGTGAATGAAACATGAAGTGCTCTCCAAAAGTAAGTTTTCCTTCTTCTGTGGGCAGGCCTTTCAACTTGAGATCAAAACACACCAATGAGCCAAAAGTCTATACGTCCTTTTCCTTTGCTTCAGACGATTCATATACACATTTATTTTGTTACCATATTAGTCTTGAGCCCCCTTTTATTGATTTATTAATGTGAGTTAACAGATGGATGTCAAACAGAATTGCAGATAGTGTTGCAATAAGGTCTGAAAAGTGATTACTATTTTAAACGCAAAGTAGATGTGGATGAACAACTATGTGTCAGAGTCAGTACATAAAGAAAAGTCTGAAAGCTACTTATTTGTTTAAACAAAATGTTTAATTTACTGTCTCTGCCAGCCTTAAAAGTAGTGACTCACTCAACACAGAGAGCCAAAAAAATAAATAAATAAATCAGTCCAATGGCACTTTATTTTGTGGAAAAAACAACTTGTTAGAGGAAGTTTTCAAGAATATGAGTCTTCCTTATTCAGAAAAAACACTGGAAGACTGGGGATTGTCTACAGGAACATCAGTATACACAAGAAGACAAGACTCTTGTTTATGACAAGCCTTTTCTGTTTTCTGTCTTTAGAAATTCCTGGATAGGAGACTCTTATCTACCATCATAAACAGATATATCTCTATCAGTCGAGACAACCCTGGACATCTCGATTCTTTAGCAAGGGCAGTGATATTCTCAGAAGCAAATTCTCAGCACAATTCATCCCTAAAGGACATGCTGGAGTAGATCTGTAATGTAAATCATTTAGTTTCAGTGGTGGGCCTGATATAATAATTTTATATCCACAGTATCCAAAGTATGAAAAAGAAACCGTTGTTCCATATGTGCCTTAAGTTAAACATGGTACATTTTCACAGTTTATCAAAGAGTTAAAGGTAAGCAGCTCACAAAGGACACAAGTAAACACTGCCATGGAGTATATTGCTGTATACAGACTATGACTAACATATCATAAAATAATAGCCCTGGGTGACAACACAGAGCTTTTGTTTATAATTATCTTCATTAGTACTTTTGTGAGCAGGTATTTTTCACTGTAATCAGTATGCAAATGTGACAGCAGTTCAAAATGAAGTAATATAATTTGTTCCAGAAAGGTTGATTAGGACATTAATTATTGTGTGTTGTACTAAATAAAGGAGTCTAAAGTGGGATGTAATTATAAGCAGTCCCATAATAAAGTGTTTTAATGACAGTGGATATATTTTGGCAATAGTTTTTGAATGTACGACATAATTATACTATGCAAATATTAAAGAGAGGACTCGTTTGCACCGAACACAAACTCAAGATAACTTTTTTTTTTTTTTTTTTGCATAAACATGGTCAGTCTGGTTTAACCATCCCAGGCCAAGCCATTTACACAGCTCACAGCAGGACTTTATGCTGATATGATCCTGAAAGGCAACAGGGCTCAGCAAGATTTTTCTAGAGACGACATAAGAGAGCAACATGAGACTCAAACGAGACTTCCACGAGGGCTGAGATGTTTGGCCGGTACTGCCTGTTTGGGCCCATTCACAACTCGTGGACAAAATTAAGTCAAAGTTTAGTCGTGGATATTTTCCTGGTTATCATTTTGAACTATTTGAATATGGTTTATACTTGCCTGCTATGCTACACCCCCATCCCACACCGGCGTGTCTTCCAGCACGAGGCCCGTCTGCGAGGACCGAAGGGCGAGGACGTCCGGGTCGGCGCTCTGCTCCGCAGCCATGGCGGCGTAGTCCACACCGACATAAACTGGGGAGACCAGTGCGCGGGACAGACAGTCAGCGACCAGGTAGGATTTACCAGCCACGTGCTGAATGTCCGTAGTAAACTCCAATATGGCCGCCAACTGAAGCTGCTGGCGCGTGCTCCAAGGATCGTGAACCTTGGACATAGCAAAGGTCAGAGGCTTATGGTCAGCGTATGCGGTAAAACTGCAACCCTCAAGGAAAACTCTAAAATGTTGCGTCACGCTGGGCACTGTTCCAACACGGCGCCCACTGCTACATCTGATGCGTCGGTGGTCAATGCGATCTCCGCTGACGGGAATGGGTGGGCCAGCAGAGCAGCGTTGCCCAGCGCTGACTTCACCGTGGAAAACGCACGGAAGCGGTCTGGGGACCAGTCAACAGTCGGCGGCCTGGGTAAAACAGGGCAGCGAAAAGGACAACAGAGCGTCAATCAAACGTCTGTGAGCAACATCGACTAACAGCCCGTGAGCACAAAGAAAATCGGTGCCTAAGATAGGTACCGAGCTGGCAGCAACAACAAAGTTTCACTGGAATTCCCGGCCGTGGAAACTATCAGTCACTAACCTTTCCCATTAAGTTGCAATAGGAGAACCGTTAGCCACAGTCAGCTGTGGTCCGTGGCCTGCCGCTAAACTGTCTGCAGCGTTGGGCGGGATGAGGCTCTTCTGGGAGCCAGAGTCCACCAGAAAACAGCGCCCGGAGCGTGAGTCTTCAATGAAGAGCAGCCTTTCCATATCGTCAGTGACCGCAGCCACTACGGCGTGGTGACAGTCCCGTTTCCCTGAGCCGAAAAAAGAGCAGGGTGGCAGGCAGTGACAGGACAACATGTTCTCCATGAGCTCAAGAGCTTCTTAGCGCGCTCCGCACTGGAGAGGGTGTATCGCCACAGGAGTAGGTCCTTAAGGGCAACATATTTCCCATGCGCAGGCGGGTCCCGGAGGAGAGCCATTGCACGGCAGGTGGCTAGCAGGTCGAGCGATGCCACTAAATGATGAAATTTCGTGTCGTCAGCTGAGATGCCGTGGAGAGCAAACTGAGCCTCCACGTGGACAAACCATGACGAGGGGTCGTGGAGCCAGAAGTCTGGCAAGGGGAGCGCCACGGCAAACGTAGCTACAGCTGGAGGCAAAGGGCCGGCAGTTGCTGGTGTGTCCAGGGCGATCTCCATGGTTCGCCGTGTGTTCAAAGTAGGGTCACCAATATGGAGGCATGGAACACATGACACAAGAGCTCTAGTTTTCCACTCCAACTTTATTCACCTCCATACATGAACTGAGCATATCGCACCCAAACACAACAGAACCCCTCTTCCAAGCTTGGGTGTGAGTGGAGCCCTCTAGTGGGTTGCCACAATACATACGTTTTTGCCGTAGGAGAAAAATAACAACTGCTAAACTCCTGCAAAGAGCATTCAACATTGAAGAGCTATGCTGTCATTATTTGATTCCAGTGAATATGTCAGTAGGCAAATTTTGAATATTTTAAATTCATAAATTGCACAGATTTATTATTGGAGTTAGTCACTTTCCTCTAAACAGAGTTCTTTACCCTCACATGGGCAGGATGTGGAGCATTGTCATGAATCCATTTTCAGTTGTCTCCAGAGATATTCTATTGCGATGGGGTCTGAAATCTGAGTGTACTTAACATCACTGTAAACATCTAATCCAGATCCTGTTTATGATGTAAACTAAATGTTCAAGTTTACATCATAAACTTGAACATTTTCCCTGGAACACTCTCTCACAGTCTGTTCTCTAAAACCTGAAAGAGGAATTATGGATTGGATCAACTGGTGCCTAAATGCAATTGACACCCCTTTCTCAACGAGAAGTTTGGGCTTGGGTGAGCCTGAGTGCTGAAGATATCTACCTATTCGGAACCATGATAACAGGGTTCTGGCTGATCGGAGCTGGCTTGGCCCTGGCTTATCGAAGAATTAAGAAAGCGGAACCAGCTGTTCAAACCCCCACAAGGCTGCCCGCTGGGATTGAAACGATGGGAGAGGCGTGAGTTTCTCAAAATGGGCTCATTGAGTCAGCACTGATAAGATCTTGGAGAGGCTACGGCTGCTGTGAATACTCAGAATAAGATCTCTGACTGCAGACTGGATACATCTCAGAAGGGCTAGCCCGGAATAACATCTCTGGGCGCAAAATTGGATGACATCTCGGGGAGGCATACTGTCGTGAGGTCTCTGAAATTGGCTCCTTGAGCACAAGAAATGACAACATCACAGAACGCAAGTATGGCGAAGCTCGCGGCTCTCCAACGGGAGATTGAGAGACCAGTGTTGGACTGTAGAACTGCTTTGAAATTCATATGAGCTGTTCGCACTAAAGTAAAAAATACCATCACTTATGCGGATACCCTCTTGGCGCCAGCCGCAAGGCCGGAGCTGGACAAAACTCCCTGATAACGACTGTGTTTAGTCTGTTCCTTCCCGTTCCATGCAAGGCCACCTGGGTTGGCTGGAAGACTGTTTACTTAGCCTGGCAGGGCGAAGGACACTGTCTCAGCTGAACTATGGACACACACACACATACATATACTGATACTGATAAGCACTCACCGACGCATCACCCTCCCTAACCCGGATCCAACGCCACCTCCAACGCTTACTTCCCCTCTGATGTGGACATCGGGTCAGTTGGAGGTGCAGTCGAAATATTGCAGCGGTCCCAGATCAGATGTACACACTGGAACTCTTCCCCATGTTGCTGTCTGTGTTTATTGTGCTATGGTGTGTTGATATCTGTGCATTCCTGTATTATCCTTCTGTGTTACACATTTCGATGTTTTTTTTTCCTCGCTACCTGGCCTGACCTGTCTCCCCAATGTGATGTTTGTGTATTGTATGTACGGTCGGCAAGGTCTGTCATCTCGGTTGTGGGCAAAAGACCTGCAACTGACAAATAAAGGCTATCTCATCTCATCTCTCATCTCATAAAAACTGTTAGCAGTCTGGAAAAAAATGAAACTATATTTATTTTTATATGGATATTTTCCTCTTAAAAACAGTTGTACAATTATTAAAGGCTCTTCCCATACATATGTTTCCCACAAGCTTCGGTGTCTCATTTTTGTGACACATCTTTGTGTGCTTTACACATGCTTTACCTTTACATTTATCTCACTTTCTTACACCTTAAAGTAACAATTTATAACTAGAATCAACATTTGAATAATATATTGTTGCATATAATTGAACTGAATTCCATAAGGAAATGAATGTGGATAGCATTTTTCCGCGACAGAAGCAGTTGTAGAGAAAAACCTGGGAATGAGAGGAAAGTGTTGAAACCCCAGCATTTCTGCAGTAGGTCTGCGCCATAATGGAATATGGCAAATGATTTATATCTGGCATTTATTATGCTGCAGGAGGTAATTCACTAGACTGCAAATGCACATACGTCCCTCTTTGTAATTGAATCATGCTAAAATAATGAATATTCTACTTTGTTTAGTCTGGCTGTTTGTCTTTGTTCACCATTGTTTTGTTTGTTCCTAGAAATTAATTATGCCATAAATTATGCAACTGTCTTTGATTAAACCTGAGAGATAATTCTGTAAGATATTTCACAAAGCATTACAGGTTTTGTTGAACTTCCCAGCTCAGATATGAGTTCATTTCTCGATGCTTTCTATTTTCAGTTTGTCCATTTTTTATGAGTTTTGGAAGGTGTTTTTGTGTAAGCTGTTCCCATCAGCATCAGGCTGTGGGGCACAAACCCCATCAATACCCTTTATGAGGCATATCCCAAACCCATCAATAAAAATTACAAAGAATAGTAAAAGGATGAATAAATCAGAATAAAGCTTCCGCCTTGACCTTGCTGAAATGATGATGATGATGATGAAAAAATTCTAAATTTCAGTGTTCAATAACACATTTTTCTCAAAGTTTTATATCATATATCCTCCATCAGCAAACCTGAGCAATATCCACTTTTCTGTCATTAAAAATAATCAAAAAGGAGAAAATGGCAATAAACAAAGAGTGAGTTCAGAATAACATGTTGTATTGGCCATTTTAGCTGTTTCAAATCTGAAATGAGACTACATTAAAAAAAATACTCTCAGATCACAGTCAACATAAAACAAGCAGAACTGTTGTCATGTGCACTGTTACAAAAAACATCTTAAAAAAACGGTAATATTCCAGCAGCTGGGGCGCCAAAATACTACCGTAAAATAACAGAAAATAACATGAAAATACAGTCATTTTCAGTAATGAAAATAGAGTTTGTTGCGCTAATATTACATGGGATTATGCCTTTTCCAAGTGCTTTTAGACATTAAATTAGGAACATTTTAACGTGATCAAACAATGAAATTACCTATAAACAAGGCAAACTGCCAACTCTTGAGCTGCGATCGCCCTAATTAGCAATGATAATAATACTTATGTGATGTAACACAAGCTTATAGGAATCATGTTATTTTTCCATAGCATTACATTTGAATTCATCAGTTCAATCTTTCAAATAACAGACAGATATTTGTGAAATCATGATACATTTGTGAATGTATAACAATCTAAATATGCATATGTACAGACAGATACATTTAATAATCATAAAAATTATGTTTTATTACATTACAGTGATTTAACATTAATTTACATTTGAAATGTGAAATCAGTCTATTTACGTAACTTTAATGATATTCTAGAAAAACAGAACAAAACTGTAAAATGCAGTAAAATACTTTTATATTAGGATGTTTTCCTACAGTGCAGCCATACCCGCGACCTTGTGGTTGTTAGTTCACATTCATTGGCTGATGCTTTGCGTCATGTTATTATGTGTCCCAACATCCAATGGCATGTCACATTGTTTTCATGGCCACACCCTCACCCCAGGTGCAGAGGCCTATTTCTTTGTTGTGAATACTTTGAGATTTATATTAATTGCAATTCCTAACTCTACATTTATTTTTTAAAATATATAATTAGCACAGCGTGGCCGTGCAATGTTTTATATGTTTTTCTTTTAGTTTTTATTCCTATTAATTATATTTTCACTTGTTACCTCTGAATTATTCAATCAGACCTAGATGACATGACATTTTCAGCACAATTATAATTCAAATACTGTTTAATTATTGATTATTCTCATTAATTTTTGATCATTTTATATATTTTTCCATAGTATTACATTTGGATTTAACAGATCATTCTCTCACATAACAGACAAACATTTGTGAAATGATGATACATTTCTGAATGAATTTTTACAATCTAAATATGCATATGTACAAAAAAATATATTTAGAAAACAAGTAAATTGTGTTTTACTATATGTACAGTGATGTTATGTTATTTTACCTCTGACATGTAAAATCACAGTCTACTTATGTAAATTTCATGATATTCTAGAAAGACAGTACAAAACTGTAAAATATACAGTAAGATACTTTGACATTACTATTTTTTGGAACAGTGTGTTAAACAATCTGTGGTATATAATTATAGCCCAAGTTAATAGAAAATCCAGTGTTACCTTTTTCAGTCCCATGCCTCCAAAATTAATCTGGATTATAGACTAGCTTGACTTAACATAGCTCAGGTTGCCATGTCTGCCACATTTGCATTGAGTGAGAATGATCCTAGAGGGATTCTGAAGCTCTTTATTACGCAGAATCAGTGATCACAGTCCTCAAGATGGCACAAACACACTAGTAAATATGAATTTAATGCCGCTATTACAAAAAGATGACCTCAGTAACGAATCAAGATTCTAGATTTTTATTTGCCAGTCGTGCACAGGACTAACAATCCACGCACATTGGAATTCTTGTGCAGAGCTCTCCAGGTCAAGTCACACTTTCTACAAGATAAAGACGAAGCAACTAAAAAAGGAAAATAGAAATAAAGTCAGGAATGGAGCAATCATAGTATTTACTATATACAAAAACACTGTACAGAGAGGGTTGTAATACACTTCCTTGTACTGCACGCATAATATTGCTCATTTTCACAGATCTGTTAAGGCTATTGTGAGTATCATTCAGTGATTTTAACTGATGGTACATTAAAAATGAGGTAAAGTAGGGTTGTCTTAGTTTAAGTGTTCAGTGTTTTTTGTTTCCCATCAGTCTGACTGTGGCATATTCAGTGTTGTGAGTATTTCAGTGTTTGTGTTTCGTCATCAGTCTGACAGTTGATGGGAAGAAGATGTTGAAAAATCTTGTTGTGTGTGTGATGATGCTGTTCACTCTGTTCTGTCTCAGTTTATGTGCACCCCATAGCTTTTGCCAGAATGTGAAGTAATGACACTGTTGTTTGTATTTGAAGACCATATTTACAGAGTAATGTCATTTTGCAAATAACCAGGTGGTATTATATGTTAATATTCATACAGAAAAATGATATACATAAAGAAATAATCAAGAATGAAGACAAGTTAGTGAAAAGGTTTATCTATGTTCACAATAAAATTGAAACAGCCTATCATCCAATCAGTGACAGCAGTACAATAAAATTCAATTTCTGTTCCTACATATTCAATCTACAGAAATGCAGAAAATTGAACCTCAAGGTAACTATACCTATCTTTATCAGGGCAAAAAATGTACAGAGATGTTCTCAAGATACAAATGTTACATATATTGTTGCAACCGTTTTAAAAATGTAACTTTTTGTACATTTTGCATTTAGCTACATAATTGCAAGTAGGAGTTTGAGACTTGTCTGAGGGCTGAGAAATGGTATAAAACAGTGCAGATTAGAGTTTGCTCTAGAGTTTGTTATCGAATAGTATGGGTTTCACAAAGCTCCCCATTGTTACATCTACAGAAGGCTTATTTAAAAAACCCTTCACAGCAGCAATTGTAACTAATAGGAATTGCACTTTTGAATTGATAAATGTGAAAGTTAGCTTAAAGTCAGAATAATAAAATGTTGACAGCAGTTCTGCTCCATGGCTAGGGATCTTTGTGGGGAAATTAAAACATGATTACTCAGTGAAATTCTCTTGCTAACCTTGTGAAGAAAACCAGGATTTTGTGTTTGTAGGCTGCTAGGTTTATTAGACCCAAAGAACAAAATCTGTCACATGGGATGTAATGAAGATGTAATGTTATCACTATCTTGACAGTAATCACAAAATAAAAGGACAAAGATTGATTAAATCCACTAGGATACCTGGATATGCCCAGAAAACATGTGGCAATATCACTATTAATAGATAAATTGCAAATCTGACATTTTCCTCATCTGCTCAGTCCTTAGAGATTTTATGACAATCACCTAGGCCAGAAGGGCCGATGGCGCGATATGGCAGCCTCGCTTCTGTCAGTCTGCCCCAGGGCAGCTGTGGCTACAACTGTAGCTTGCCTTCACCAGTGTGTGAATGTGTGTGTGAATGGGTGGATGACTGGGTGTGTAAAGCGCTTTGGGGTCCCTAGGGGACTAGTAAAAGCGCTATACAAATACAGGCCATTTACCATTTACCTATATTGATTTACATAAATATTATGTTGCACCTTTTTGGTGTGATGTGCATTAAAGGTAAAGTAAAGGTAACATTTTAAAGGTTAAACTGAGGGCTTTTGAGGGCCCTATGCAGGATCTTTGGTTCTTAGGACTGCACTCTTCTCGACAGAAATCTTGGACGTTGTTCCTGGGATCTGTTGGAACCCAGCTTGCCTTGAGTGCTCCTATTGTCACAGGGACCATTGATACCTTCACCCTCCACATTTTCTTGAGCTCCTGCCTTAGCCCTTGCCCCCTCCCCCCGCGCTCTGGGGATTTTAAATACGTATAATTAAATTTACATAACACGTTTCTTGTCTTACTGACCACTTAAGAAATTTTACACAAGGATTGAGTATGTTGTCACGGACAATTCAAAATAGAAATCAGTGGAGCTTTTAAGCAGATCCCACTCTAACTCCTGAGACACAACCACCCTTTGTGGTACTCTCTGCTTGAGATCCCTTGCTTTACTCATTTACATTTACTCATTCAGTTTATCTGTGGCCAATTATCGGTGTATCCTTTCTCCACAAAACATCCAATTCCCATTCTGTTTTAACTTTTCAAAATCCATTAAAACACTATCTCATTGTAAATTTTTGGATATGTATGACATATTACATCAGCACACTGAGCACCAGCAAAGCCATACACGCAGTTGATGCTCTGTAACCAATTTACTAGAATTGGATTAGACAAAGTAAACTCCTTTGTGGATAGCTTAGAGATGCTATCAGCATTCAGCTGCTGTACAACATCACTCTGTGAGCTCTTCTGTGATTACTTTAATGCTATCAAAGCCCGGCTCCATTTTAAACACAGTCTTAATTAGTACAACTTTAATTAAAGCCTGATTCATCCAGCACTGAGTGACTGTTCAGTGCAGGGTTGTCCGCTACATTTCTAACAAAGGATGGCCGTAGTTAAAGGCACACACAAAGGATGTACTGACTCCCCGTTGGGAATGATTATATCGACTGTTGATTGACAACGTATCTAACAGGTTTAACTTTATTTTGGTCAGGTGACTTATGACTGCAGGATTGGTTGTCATGATTCCAAAAGGCTTGTGGTGAAGATGATGTCTCTGCTAGATACTGCTAGGAGGAAAAACAAAATCTCATTAAAATTTACATATTGGTTATTAAAGCAGTTCCAGTATATAGTCTGATAACAAATCTGTAACCCATCGTTTGCCCATCAGCAGGATGAAGAAGCTCTGTGTTCTGTGCATGTATTGCTACTTTTCTGTGGTGTTGCCAGTGTTCATTTTGGCACGTCATTCAGAATTTGCAACTTAATCGCAGAGATGTAGTCACTAATGTGGTTGCCAAAAAAATGTTTGTTTAAATTTGGTCATGCATTAAAAAATTGTGTGCGGTTACCATGCTTACATTTGGCAGAGACAGAGGGTCCCTGAGACAGAGTTAAAAGTTAATCCAGTTATCATTTCTAAATGCTGGTAAAAAGCTTCCACATTTTCTCTCTGTGTACTGCTCCTCACCTGGCTGCTGTTATATGCGATGCAGAGCAGTGACTTTTTCAGTAATGTACTATGGAAATGTTTTATTATTCAGTTGAATCAAACAAAGCAGCATCATAAGAGTCATTTCAAGTAATCTCTCCAATATTATAAAAAACCTTATAGGCAAGCACTTTTTGATGGTGGGGAAGAAGAATGTCCTTTTAACACAGAGAGACCGACAAAACAAACAATTAGTTTAATTCAGCACTGGAGGCTTTTCAAGCATGCATTAAACAACCTGTTTAAGGTCATATCAAAGCATTTCAATTGGGTCTAAGTTCTCGATGGTTTGCTTTTGATCACTGTCCTGCAGCATAACCTTGAGTCGCTTCACTAAATACATATGTATGCATGTACAGAACTCACAACCCACTCTGGGAACAGACTCTGTTGCAATGATCTGGATAGCAAGTCACACAATTTGTAACATGATGCCAGTTTGAGTGTGAATCCAGTGATTCTAGTCATACAAATAATGATGAAGACAAATGAACACCAAAGCACAGTGATCTTGGCTGTAGCAAAGTTAAAGTGTCACCAAATTAAAGTTGCTACATATTTGAAAAGTATCAAGGTAAATACACTGCTAAAAAATTGTAACTTTGTTTTTTGGAGTGAATTTTTTTCCAGCCTAAAAAGGAATGATTAGGTTTCCACTGACTGTCATTTTGTTCTCAAAAAATTACACATTTTTATCAATTTTAACAAGATCTGATATGTGATTTCGGTGCTCAGCATTGCATTTCTTTTAGCTGTATAGATTCAATTCATTCTAATAAAAAATTTAGCAAATGTTATGGAATGAAATTCTTGCTGTTTCAAGGATCATCTGATGTTTACCTGTCTGCAGGTGTTCTCGTGGACAGGTTTGCCAGAACAGGTAGAGATACCACTTCCGTGACTTCATGTGGTACTTGTACCTTGCAATGCAGGCATCAAGCAGGTCAATACCCCCCATGAATGTGTTGTACTCCTTCACAATGTGTGGCCTTTTGACCTCAACAAATGCCTTGCCCGATTTGCTCCAGCGACGGACTGTATCTTGAGGCTCAGTTGCACAATAGGATGAAATGAGGGTAACGGATTTGTTGTCATACCATTTGGATTTTAATGCAATTTGGAGTTTAATGCCCGATGTGACATATTTGTCACAGCAATATTTAACAAACTGATTCTAGATCAAATTGTTTCAGAAATATTACCAAACTAGGTTACAAGTGACCTATGACATCTTATCTAAAGTTTAGAATTGCTGAATGAGTAAAAGCTTACCATTGCAAAAAGAAAAGAAAGTTTTTAAAATTAGCATAGTGGTCTCATTAGCTAACCAGGTGGACCAAGACTTTGAAAATGGTGTCTTGAACACCCAGAGTGCCTCACTTGTCACATGACTGAACTAGTTTGTGCTGTAGATGTCACTTAGGGACTTTATTAGTTAAAAGTCAAAGTTAAACCATTATAAATAGTTTTTCTCTAAGTGTAAAGGGGCGGTGACACCAGTGTCACTGTGGGTCCTTAAGGGTTAAAGAATTTTACATTAATGCTTATTTTGTTTTCAAGGTATCCAAGGTTGAGTTTGCTCAGTGCCACCTTTAGCCTTTATTGTTTTTAAATTATTTAAAGAGAATATAAAAAGAAAAAAGAAATTACTTTGCTTTTTAGTTGTTTCAGTGACAACTATAATATTTAAATATACATTTAAGGAGTTTAGATTAGGTATTACAAGACAAGCAGTGGACAAAAAGTCATGTAAACATTGAATATGCTTTTATGCTATTTTGTTTTAGTTTTGTAAGCTCACATTAAAATTTTAGTTGTTCTTTTTTCTAAAACGTTGTTTTATTTTTTGCTGATTCAGACTTGCGTTTAGGGCGGCACAGTGGCATGGTAGTTAATATTGTTGCCTTACAGCGAGAAAGTCCTGAGTTCAATGTACGAATGGTTGTCAGTCTCCATGTGTTGACAGGAAGGTGATGTGGAAAACCAACTTGGTGAACAAGGGGATGCAAGATTTTCATATTCATACACATATGTGAACCTGCTAAAAGAAACTGAGCTGAACACATGAATGAAGACGTTGTTTCTTTTATGCAGTTGTGCATTTTCACTGTGTGACTGTATTTAAACTAAAGACGTTATGTCTGCTGGCATTGGGTATTTCTTGACCCAAAGGACATTTTAGTTTAATATGTTGTCCTTTGAATTAGAACAGAATATTTTCAACATTGATTTTTGATCTTCCCTGGATTGAAGTGTAACATGTTTCCTCTAATAACATCCTACTGGTACCACCAAACATTTTTTATCAGCAAGAATAACAGCTAGTTACCAGCGATGCCAATGTTATTTAGTTAG
This sequence comes from Neolamprologus brichardi, assembly GCF_056152115.1. Classification (NCBI taxonomy): domain Eukaryota; kingdom Metazoa; phylum Chordata; class Actinopteri; order Cichliformes; family Cichlidae; genus Neolamprologus; species Neolamprologus brichardi. The sequence goes on from NW_028270135.1 coordinate 1,657,881, forward strand.
CTTTTTTAGGCACTGACATTTCATGTGTTGCATTTGTTGCTTTATTAAAGTCACCTGTGGTTTGAATTCACTACAGAAGAATTCAGTATGTTGCTAAAATGTTTATAAATTCCAGTGGATAGTGCAACAAATATAGCCAAACCTTGAAAATGTTGTTTGTAGCAAGTGCATAACTTGCAGTCTTCAATGTGAGACATTAAGTAGGTACAGTATGCAGAGTACATGTTGTACTATGTGGGAAGTATACTAATGGAAATATCAAAACTCAGACACACTGAAAATTTAACCTGCAGGAGAATCTGAGGGCTCCTGTAATGAGTTTTTCTGCCACAGAGGAAATAATGAAATCATGTCATCTTACATCTAATGAATTCATGTCAGGATTATTTCATCAGTTGACAGACATCAGCCCAGTGATTTTTTTTCTTTTCATTTGCGAAGCTGAACTATAGTAATAACACAGGGCAGGCTTTAAACTGGGTAGACATATTTAGTGTGCAACACAGTGTTGCAGTGGTAAGGGCTGATGCCTAATAACAAAGGAGTTCTGGATCTAAATGTGCTTGTCAGATGGGATGTGACTAGTTACGTGTTGTTCTTCTGCAGACAAAAAACATGCACATTAGATGAAATGTTGATTAAAAATTTGTCATCAATCAGGCGTGTTAGCGCTGTGATGGACCATTACAGGGAGAGGCAGGAGGGACAGGCAATCAGTCCCCTGAAATCCTAGTTGGATAAGCAGCTATGAAAATAGATGGATAGTTTTCTATGTTTATTTATCGTATGGGAAATGCAAAACAAAGGATAAGTCTAATTTACTCCCTTCACACTGGCCTCATGAAATGCCTTTCAAAAAACAGAACCACATAAACTTCTTACCACTAGGTGATAGAGCTATATGTCAGCTCTAACCCTAGAAGTATTAAACATTTTCAATCCCCCGCTGTCAGAATGTGCTGGATATGCACCTGACTTTTCTGCTTCATTTCATGATGTACTCCTCTCCTTAGCAGGCCCTTTCCCTATCATCTACCCCAGCCTGCCAGTGGGGACATCTTTATTAAAATGGATTGAAGTGTTTGCTGAGGTCTGGGTGGGACCGTCTATTTTGTGGACCTGAATGGTTATTCCCAGCTGCTGTTGACTTATAGCTGGCTGCCTGGTAATTAGCCAGGTAATAGCCTACTGTGAGCAACCAGGGTGCAATAACAGCCATAAGCTGTGGTAGGTCACAACATACAGGTGTCAAATGCAATGGCTCTTAGAGAACAGGGACACAGCAGGTTATGACAGGCAATCCTTCAGGAAAACACTACAGGGGGTACAGGGTCTCTGTTTATGGGAGCTTATGATTGAAAGATGAACAGGTAGAATGACTTCATTTGTCACTTGGCCATTTTGTTTTAACCGTGTGAATCTGGTGAGCCCAGCCATGTTGTAAATTACCTTCAGAAAAGCAGAGAAAATGATGTGAGATATAAACAGTCATTTTTGTCTGTCGTGAAATATAAAATCTCTGTGATGTAGCGAGCTTGACTTAATTAGTTGGGCTGATTGAGAGACGAGAGAGGTACCAAATTATCCAAAATGTAGACACAAGTGCTATGATTCCTTTAGGGGGAATCATGTGCATTATAATTTTGATTAACTATTTTCTGTTGAGTACCAAAATCCATTAACAACTTGGCAAGTCTGCCAAGTCCAACAAAGCTTGTTTGGTGCTTCTTTCCATAAATCAAAAACACTCTTGGCAACCAGAATGGTCTTAGCCTGCTATTATTTGTGAATGGTTCCATAATTGTGAGGCATTTGTCTCCATCAAGCTTACAACAGGACCAGCTGCACGGTTTATTTTTTAATCTTGCTGAAAACCTTTTTTTTTTCTTTTTTTCTACTAATCAATAGCTTTAAATATGACTTGTTCTATGCCTCAAAATTCCATTATTCAACATTCCCCACAAAACACTTTTTCTCGCACTTGTATGTTCTTTTTTAAGTTAATGCCCGGAAATGCTGAAGGAATAGGAACATGATTAACTGCCTGAACCAAGCAGTTTCTTTGCAGTTTTTCAATAAAATATAGTCCAGAATAATTAGGCCTAGAAGCAGAAGGAACTCAAAGAATGTCTTGTGAAGTTATTATGTTACAAATCAGAATAATAATAATAATAAAAAAAAGATTAAACAATTTAAACAGGGCAATGTGTTGTTAAAACCTTTGCTTCACAGCCAGAAGGTTCTAGTTCGAATCCACTATCAGGCCAAGGTGTTTCAGGGTGGAGTTGATGCGTGTGTTGATTAGTGTTACTCATGTAACAGATATCACCCGCGGATACCTTCTTGAAGCCTCCGTTGCGGCTGGTAGGTGTTTATTTGGTGCACGTGTACATTATTCCTCTCATTGGTAAACTAATGCTATAGGTTGTAGCTGTCGGAGCCTCCTATGAGCCCCCTCGTTAGTAAGTTGAGTGCCGCCATTGATCGGTATGTAACTTTGATTTGTCACAATCCCTGCCTTTTGTTGTTTTTCTTTTAGTAAATATTCATGTTATGACACCTTGCAGGGCCGTTGGCCTGATAGGGTGGCTGCTACTGCTTTTCCCCAGCTACGCTGACAGAGGTGCTGCTGCTTTGCCTTTCCCCTTTTGTTTCCGTTTGCGAGGTTTCTCTGCTGCTGCCAGCCTCTTAGGAGTGGACATCTTTGTGGAAAGCGGCCACGGGAGCCGGCTGGCGTGCATGTTAACGGACTTAATTATTCAATTCAATTCAATAGTGGTCGGCGGATGACAATTTTGGGGTAACACGGTGACTCCATCTGCTCCAGACTTAAGGTTTAATTTAGTTTGTTGTATGCCTGGCTTTCTGTTGTCTTGATTTGTAATTTCGTTTTTGTTACACCACTGGTAGGAGGCCCTTTTCTAGCTGCGGATCACCAGTATGTTCCTGCAGTTGGGCTAACCCTCAGATGCAGAGGACCTGACTTGGAGGAGACTGGGGTGCCTTGGTGGTAGGATCCTTTGAGTATTACACACCTGCGTTTTCAGTCGTATTAGTGTGAGTGTGTAACAGTGTGCTGCAGTTGTGTATTGGTGAGTTTTCCTTTTTTTGAATTGTTTCTGTGTGTGACTTCCATGCCTCCCCCCACTGCTGAGCATCCGCTCTGAACTTTTTAGAATACTTGTATATTGATATGTCTGTTGTGCTTTTATATGCTGTTTTAAATAGTAGATAATAAATTGTCAATCTGCTTTATTATTGAACCACGTCTCTGTATTGACTATAACGGATCTGAGTTTCTTCCTGGTAATTACCATTACTTTGATACAGTATTCTCTGTGTAGCTTATCTGTGTACTAAGGTGGCCCTGAGAGGCCAAATGGACTGCAACTTCAGAAAACACTTGCAAAAAGAAAAATGCTGCAAAAAGAAAAACCCCTGCAAAAAGAAAAACACTTGCAAAAAGGCTGGAGAAATTATATCTCTCGGCTGGTCTGGGAACGCCTTGGTAAGCTAGAGGAGGTGGCTGGGGAGAGGGAGGTCTGGGCTTCTCTGCTTAGGCTGCTGCCCCCGCGACCCGGCCCCAGATAAAGTGGAAGAAGATGGATGGATGTTATAATTACTGTTTGTGCAAAGCAGTGCTCTCGCTCAGTAATTATGCCATACAAAATGATGACAACTTCACTTTACCTCCATCCATCCATCCATTCGTTTCCGCTTATCTTTTTCAGGGTTGCAGGGGGTGCTGGAGCCTTGGGCGGGGTTCACCCTGGACAGGTCGCCAGTCTGTCGCAGGGTCAACACACAGGGACAGACAACCATTCACACTCACATTCACTCCTAGTGGCAATTTGGATTATCCAATTAACCTATCCCCACAAGCTGCATGTCTTTGGTCTTTGCACTTTACCTCTGTGGTGAAAATGTTTTTGCCTCTTTTTTTTTTCTAAAGTGTGTCCTGTGTTGGTGGTACTTGTAAGGCACTTAGGAAAATGGAAAATGGTCCAGCCTTTTGTTGAGCCAATTGTAATATCCATGTTCGTGCTGTTGTTGCCTTTTGGTCAGTTTTAATGGAACTATACAGTCTGCTTTGTGGCATGGCCTGTCTGAGGGATCGGTTCTTTAGTTTTATTTTGGGTTTTTTCTGCTAAATATGGTCACTTCTCATGAACACATCAGGAACAATGGACATGACTGTTTATTTACAGCAATTATTAGAGTGCTTGCCTTGCAGACTCCTTCCTATGGTGTATCTGTCAGTCAAAGCAGTCCTAAGTTTAAACTTCATCGGTAACTATTGCATTCAGTAACAAATACATTATTTACAAAAACGTCTTGATGCATGCTCAAACATCCAGGTAAGTAAATCTCCAAAAGTTGATTCTGTTCATCTGGACGTAGCGTTTTCAGTGGGAGAAACGTTTCATCACTCATCCAAGTGACTTCTTCAGTCTCAGCTGACTGCAGGTTTCCCCAATCTTATAAACGGTACATTTGCATGAGAAAATTTTGTCACTGCTCAGTGATGAAAATACTTATGAGCCCCTGAAACGAGACCCAGGAAGTGGCTACAGGAAGATGGTGATAGGCTGTCTGAAGCAGTTAGAACAAGGCAATGCTATAGACTGGACCTCATACCACAGGCTATACCCAGGGAAATCTACACCAAGTCTTTTGTTGAGAAAGTGAGAGATGTCATTATGGAGGCAGATGAAACCATGGTCTCGTACGACGTTACATCTCTCTTCACTTGCATCCCAGTCGCGGAAGGGTTGGAGGTAGTCCGTAAGGGATTACAGGATGACCCCAACCTCAGCAACAGGACCACTCTCAGCATCGACCAAGTGTGTTTGCTTTTGGAACTGTGTCTTAATTCCACCTATTTCACATACAAGGGTGAGTTCTACAGGCAGAAACATGGGTGTGCCACGGGCTCCCGGTTTCACCCATCATGGCCAATTTGTACATGGAAGAAGTGGAAAAGAGGGCTTTGCTATCTACCCTGAAACACCACCAAGTCATTGGTTCAGACATGTGGATGACACCTGGGTGAAAATCAAATCTCAGGATGTACCACAATTTACGGATCACATTAACTCGGTGGACCAACACATCAAATTCACCAGGGAGGATATGAAAGTGGCAGGTTAGCCTTCTTAGACTGTGAGATTTCCATCAGTAATGGGGGACATCTAAAAGCTGACATGTACCGTAAACCTACACATACGGATCAGTATTTAAGGTTTGACTCTCACCATCCACTGGAGTATAAACTGGGTGTCATCAGGACGCTACAACACAGAGCGAACACCATCCCCTCAGACACAGCGGCAAGGGAGGCAGAAGAACATCACATCAAGAAGGCCCTGAGTAAATGTGGTTATCCCAGCTGGACTTTTGTCAAAGCTGTGAAGGCGCCAAAAGAAAGCTTGAGCCAATCAAGGAGAGAAGGACAACCGCTGCCTAAGCGAAAACCTGTAGTGATCCCGTATGTGTCAGGAGTATCGGAGCAGTTGAAACGCATTTTTTCTAAACACTGTGTCTCTGTGGCTTTTAAACCCCAAAACACGCTGCACCAAAAATTGGTTCACCCCAAGGATCGGGTCTCCCAACACAAACAGAGTAACATAGTGGCTGTATCCCAATTCAGGGTCTGCAGCCTTAAAGCCCGCATTTTAAGGCCGATTACGTCACAGCGACGCAACGAAGGCTCAAATGCGTCCTTCATTTCCCTGAATTTTAAGGATGTGGCGGTGTAGACTTCGTGGCCCAACATATCCCAGAATGCATAGCGCGGCGGTGGGTGTGGATAATTTTGCAGAAAAAAAACGGCGGATGAGGGGCGCCCGAAGAGTAAACTTTAAGTAAGTACTGAATATGATGTCACTTATTTATGTGCAAATGTTTAATAATGAAGAACATTAAAACGTTACTGTTGGCCTCATGTCGGCAAAGTTATGTGACATTAGTGACGTTTGTACTAACTTGGTTTTAAAGCCTTTACTTTAAAATATACGCCGTTCAATAGCTGAGCTTAATCCTACAGAGAATGATCAAAGCTCATGTAGAAACAAACAAACAAATGAACAAAAGATTTTCTCCTTCATTTCTGTCAAACAAAGCTGTATGAAACGTTTCCAGCTGTTAGTATCATGGTTGCTAGGCAACCTGGGCAGCGCGACAGAGGCTAGACCGTCCCTCGCACTTCCGGCCTTAGTGGTCTTTGAGTACGCGGCTTTTGTGGACCGGTGAGGCTGCGTACTTTAAGGCTGCAGACCCTGAATTGGGATACAGCCAGTGTACGCTGTTAAGTGCCAGGCAGGAAACCAAACAACCTCTGGCGAAGTGGATGGCACAACACAGAAGAGCTACCTCATCAGGTCAGGACTCTGCAGTCTATTTACACCTACAGGCCAGTGGACACTCTTTCAATGAGGAGGATGAGGATGTACACATCCATAGGGGGGAACGCTGGTTTGAGGGCGGAGTCAAGGAGGCCATTTACGTAAAAAGGGAAAGACCATCTCTGAATCGAGGAGGGGGCCTAAGGGTACATCTGTCACCATCTTACAATGCTGTGATTGCAGCCATTCCCCAGCTATCTGTGAATGGTACTCATGGCTGTTGATCAGTGGTTGTTGATCAATGGTCATGAGAATTTGCATAATTAAGATTAAGGAACTGACCTCACAGCCCGTTGTTCCTTCAGTGGGCTGGTTTCAGTCATTATGCAAATGTACTGTTTATAAGATTGAAACCTGCAGTCAGCTGAGACTGAAGAAGTCACTTGGATGAGTGACGAAACGTTTCTCCCACTGAATCAACTTTTGGATATTTACAAAAACAAATCGATAAAGTTGTTTTGAAAGAGGGAATGTTCCAAAGCGCACTATACCTGTAAACACGCTTATTTATAATGCTGTTTATCTGAGCAACAAGGGAGTCTATAGTGAAAGAGTCTCAAGTGGACTCTCCAGTATTTTTGCACTTCAATGCCACTTTTGTTACTTTGTGACAACATAGGCGGTCTCAATGAGCTTTATGTCTTCTTTTAGAATACATTGTTGCTTCAAAATTTTGTTTTTTTCAACATAACCAGACTTAAGGGATGAAGAGGGATAGGAAAAAGGAAAAATGAAGAAAATACCATGAATAACAAAAAGGACAAAACAGAAGAGAAGACAAAAGTTAATGATGTCCATTAGTGGCATGTAAATGCAACATTTGTGAAAACAGGGAAGGTGAGAAGAAACTCATTGCATTCTGGGAAATGTCTCAGCATAATGATATTATTATACTATAGTATACCATACAGCACAATGAAGGGATGGTTCAGGGTTATCTAATCTTACAACTAATCTTTCTGTCTCCTAAACCCAAGTTTCTCCTAAGGAGTTGAGGAAGGAACTCAATCCATCTAACAATGTATATCCCTGTTAGCATCAACCAACTTGTAGCACAAATTTAATCAGTAATAGTCATTCTCTGGGAAGTTAGTGTTCATGTAAAATTGGTCAGTCATTGGCTACATCCCAACAGAGAAACATTAACATGGATTACAAGGTTGAAAGTAAATGACCACAGGTGCCTAATCACCTGTTTATTGTGGGTAAAGACAGCAAAACCTAGAACTTTTCCCATTAAATATGTTATTAGTTCTAACAATCCAATATTAAGCCAGCACTGTATAACTGGTTCTATGGCACTACTCAACTTCTGAATGTATGTACACAAGCTCTCTTTTGTGGTTAAATGCAGCCCTCACAAGCAGCCTGGCAGCCTGCTACTAATATGTAATTGGTTTACTGTGCATTTCAGGTCACAATAATTGACCCCACACCAAGCATCTCACACAAAGCTGGGACTTCTGGCTTCATTAGCTTCCCCTTTGAAGCACAGAGAGGACAACTTTCCTGACCCCGAGAGAATTGGCTGTTTGATTCATACAAATTGATGTTTGGCTCGCTGTCTGTTTCATGGCCCTCCCTAGCTCACGGCACTTTGATCATTTTTCAAAGGAATAGGCTGCACACAGACATGAGTCGAAGCTTTTACACAGCCTCTGGGATTCAGTAAAGCATGGAACTCTCAGAAGAGTTTAAAAGCCGATGACTCCACCTGTTCAATGCTGTTGTATTGTACTTGAGAGAGCAGATGCTTGTTCTACACTGAGACAGAGTTTCACTAACATCTTCTGACTGAGCCTGAACCCACACATAGAGACACACAGATTGCAGCATTGTCATTGATACTGTGTTTTCTGGTTGATTAACAAAACCCAGAGGGTTATGATCTGTGTATATCATGATCGGATGGTGGGAGGAGACAAGGTAAACTTCAAAGTGCTTCATTGCCAAAATCAATGTAATAGCCTGTTTTTATATGGTGGAGTGGAGGAAGACAAAGCAATGTTTCGACTCAGTTTTTCTGCTGAATGCTTGTGGTTTTCTTTCAAAGGATACACATATCCTTCTTTCTTTATGATTTCTTCCACCTTGACAAGATTCCCAGACACACCGAAGCATCCCCACAGCATAAAAGTCCACCATGTTTCACTGTGGGAAAGGTATGTCTCTCCCTTCTTTCTCCAAACATAAGCACTGTCTCTATGACCAAATAGCTCTAGCTTAGTCTCATTTGACCAAAATCCAGTATGCATAAAAGAAGTGGAGTTTTTTTTGGTTTGCAACTGGCTGCAATCAGCTAGGAGATGAAGAGAAAGAGAAGACAGAAAAGAGGAACACAGAGAGACCAAAAACAATAAATAGGACAAAGCACACATTACAGGAGAGAGAAAGTTAATTCAATTAAATTTTATTTATACAGCTCCAAATCACAACAACAGTCACCTCAAGGCACTTTATATGGTTCAGTTCAATAATGACAGTATAATAATAGAGTAAATACATCAAGAGTGGAGGAAATGTGCTCAGTGTCTCATGGAAATTCTACCAGCAGCCTGAGAATATAGCAGCTTATCTAAGAGTCGTTCAGGATCACCTGACTGAGTCTGAATTATAAGCTTTACTAAAGAGTACTAAACCTAATTTTAAAAAATTTCCGTGGTCTCCTAAAATCTTACATGGCAGTAAAATCTAAATCTACCTCTCCTTGCACTTTTAGAAAGTCTAGGAACACAAAGTAACCGTGCCCTCTGAGAGTGAAGTGCTCTATTTCAGTAACTTGGTACTATATGGTCCTCAAGATATTATATGGCCTGATTATTCAGGATTGAAGAAGGCAACACTAGATATTTATATGATCTCTGCATTAAAAGAAACATTCTGGTCAAAAATAACTTCAAGGTTCCTCGCAGTGTTGCTGGAAGTCAACTGTCATCCAGAGGAAGAACCTGGTTATACACTATTCTTCTGAGATTTTACAGGCCAAACACAATAGCCCAATTTTTGTTTTATTTTAGAAGAAGAAAATAACAGACCATCCAGGTCTTTGTATATTTGTGGCTTGTGTAGAGTTTAGCTAATGTTAAATGTTAAATGTTAAAAAGATGATTCCTTTATTTTTTCCCCTTCTCCACTAATCAAAGGGAGCACTTAGAGCCCTATGGTATGTTATAAAGGCACCCCATCCACTGGGACTTCAACTCCATGTACGATAGCTAAACTTTATTCAATGCGATTGCAGTCTGTTATAACAAAAACCATCTGGTACCACCCTCTTGTCTTTTGCCAGCTGATTTTCTGTAATTATATGCAGATGTCTGTTTAGATACCATTTGCAATGAAGCCACAGCTAAAATCTGACATGAAGTCAGTGTTTAAAAAAACACAAAATAAACAAAATTGTCATGGTCTAGCAGTCTTCACCGGTCGACCTGTCCATGTGCCTGTTTATTATGTTTTGTTGTCATGTGTATTGTCCTGGCTCCTCTCCTGGTCCCCCGTTTCCCCGTTTATGTATATATGTGTTTGGGTGTATGTGTGCGTGTGTGTCTGGAGTACCGGTTTATAAGTGTCAGAAGGTTTCCTGTGCTGAAGCCAGCCACAACTGCCGTGCATCAAGCCTCACTAGCTGCCGCTGATCGTCATTGTTAGTGGCTGAGCTTCAGTCTACCTGGACCATTGAGCTGCCGAGTCAGTACAGCCCCGGCTCTAAGGTGAAGACTTTGCTTGTGTTTTGTTGCTTGCCAGAATAATCGCTACATCTTGTGTTATCAAGATCTGGCAAAGGCGAGATTTTGTGTTGGAGTTTTCACGATTCACACCACAGATACAAGCATCGTGTGGGATTTGGGAGGATCACCACAGTGCAGAGATTATCACTTTGTTGTTCACCATTTTTGCACTGTAAATAAACTCACTGTCTCTTTTTGGAAAGTCCAGCATTTGGGTCCAGTGACAAAAAATGTTTAAGCTGAAAACTTACTTCCTGCTATCCAGTGCCAGCATTATTGGTTCAGTTTTCAGCAAATATCACTGTCAACGGTTTGTTGATGCACCTCAGAGGTTCATGGATGTAGTTGTGCAGGACATGCACAAGTTTAGTGTGACAGTAGTGGATGCTAGGAACAGGGTAAATGTTCTGCTGCGGTGACCCCTAAATGTAGCAGCCAAAGGATAAAGTAGAAGAAATAGAGATGACTGATGGCTTCATATTATATTTATATTCTACAGGTTTTACCTGAACAAAGAGAGTCACCGACCTCCTGTAGTATTGCTACAATGTGGCTCCAGCACAAGAACCTTAAAATGATTTATAGTGTACATTTTTTGTTAGTTGAAATGATTTCAACAAATAGAAGTGAATTTGTTCATAAGCTCCTGATCAAAAGTTTAAGACCACTTGAAAAATGGCAAAGAAAATAATATTTTACATGATTGGATCTTAACAAGGTTCCAAGTAGAGATTCAACAGGCAACAAGAAGAAATGGGAGTGAGACAGAACATTTTTTGAGCATATAATTTACTGAAAACAACGCTAAAACTGAAACAGCCATACCTCCAAAAAACCCCGTAAAGCCCCCCCCAAAACAGAAGCCAAAGTTCCAGACATGAACTCAGTAATGAGTAGCTTCACTGTTATTATTGATCACTTCAAACATTCATTGTGGCATGCTTTCGATGCATGGTTTCCATAAGTTGAATGGGAACATTTCTCCAAGTGGTGAAGACGGCCGCACAAAGGCCATCTACTGTCTGGAACTGTTGTCCATTTTTCTAAACTTCTAAAATATAATTCTTCAATAAAACAAAATGATATGGAACAGTGATTTCAAACCAAATAAATAACATCTTGTCAAAAAAGACAAATCTTTACCTTCTTTGGAAATAGCAAGGGATTGTGCTGCTGTAAGGTCTTCCATAAAGAATTGAATTTTAAAAGTCTAATTTTACTTTTTAAGACTGGAAAATGTTGAAACTATGCATTATGTTTCTGACACTGAGAAAGACGCTCAAAGTATTAGCTGGATATTTTATTACAGTATTTTTTGCTTTTCTTACATTAGAAGTCATTCTCTGGGAAGTTACACATTAAAACAAGGAATTTGAAGTCCTCACTTTGATATACAGCAAATAATTTACTTTTTACTGATTTGGTGTTAAAATCTTGGATGAGAACCTCCTGTCCTCCTGGCCAAGGACACTGAAGATGGGTTTATTTCTACTATATGTTCAATTCAATTCAATTTTATTTATATAGCGCCAAATCACAACAAAAGTCGCCTCAAGGCGCTTCATAGATACAGAGAAAAACCCAACAATCATATGACCCCCTATGAGCAGCACTTTGGTGACAGTGGGAAGGAAAAACTCCCTTTTAATAGGAAGAAACCTCCGGCAGAACCAAGCTCAGGGAGGGGCGGGGCCATCTGCTGTGATTGGTTGGGGTGAGAGAAGGAAGACAGGATAAAAGACATGCTGTGGAAGAGAGACAGAGGTTAATAACAGATATGATTCAATGCAGAGAGGTCTGTTAATACATAGTGAGTGAGAAAGGTGACTGGAAAGGAAAAACTCAATGCATCATGGGAATCCCCCGGCAGCCTACGTCTATTGCAGCATAACTAAGGGAGGATTCAGGGTCACCTGGTCCAGCCCTAACTATATGCTTTAGCAAAAAGGAAAGTTTTAAAACTAATCTTGAAAGTAGAGATAGTGTCTGTCTCCTGAATCCAAACTGGAAGCTGGTTCCACAGAAGAGGGGCCTGAAAACTGAAGGCTCTGCCTCCCATTCTACTTTTAAATACTCTAGGAACAACAAGTAGGCCTGCAGAGCGAGAGCGAAGTGCTCTAATAGGTAATATGGTACTACAAGGTCATTAAGATAAGATGGGGCCTGATTATTTAAGACCTTGTATGTGAGGAGCAGGATTTTGAATTCAATTCTGGATTTAACAGGAAGCCAATGAAGGGAAGCCAAAACAGGAGAAATATGCTCTCTCTTTCTAGTCCCTGTCAGGACTCTTGCTGCAGCATTTTGGATTAGCTGAAAAGTGTTATGACATATTATATCAGACCTGCCACTGTATGACCAACCAATGGGCCGTCAGCTCTTGTAAGGTCAATGGGAAACTAGGATTCAAAGTAGAAATCATACAGCTTGTCCTCAATTTGAGATTTTGTGGGAGATTATAATGCAATTTCTATAAATGCGTTGGAATCAATGTTTATGAGAGATGTGTTTGCTTAACCCAAAAGATGTTAGCTCTCATAAAAAAAAACAAAAAACGAAGAAGGATTGATGAAAAATGCAGAGTTTTAAACAAGACTTGGACTTGTATTTATTATTGAAAATAGCTAAAGCTGCTCCTTTTGTGTTGGTATAAAAATGGACGTAGTTAGCTTGATGTCACTTATTGGTTAGCAAAGTCCTATTCTGAAGCCCCAAGCTGAGTTCCTTTAAAAAGATTTGACAAGCAATGCTTGATCTCAGTGTGAAACAGATGCATGTGTTTAGCTATTTCCTGCATAGTCCTACTTTTGGATACTTAGACTGACCAACATTTACAAAATGGCATTAATATTTTATTTAATATGACCCAGAAAGTGTTTACAGAGGTAAACGTCTAAAGGACCGGAAGTCTCTTTGCAACCCCCGGTACCCAATAAAACAAATGCATCTTTAAGGCACTACTACTTTTCAGACCTAGAAGCTGGTTTTCTTTGCAAAGATCTGCTGTAATTTCACTGATATTCAAGCTCACTGAACCCATTTTTCAGTAGAATTTTGCTAGACATCATTTTGACTTTTGATATGGAATGGAAATTAGAGTGGGGAGGAACTTTAAGTGACCTAGCATAACCACAACCCCCCCCCCCTGTCTATTCAGAGAGAAAATAGGAGCTATCATAAAATCAGTGTTTGCTTTATCTCCTCAGGGTTTTTAAAAGTGTGAAAATGTTGATGACAAATCCTGTTTCTTTGTGCAGAGGTAAGAAAGGCTTGCTCTCTGCAACTGCAGTTCTGCAGTTAGCGGGGGCAAAGAGGTGGGGAGGGGCAGCCAGGGAAGAGGTGCTAGCCAAAGGATTTACATTTCAGAAAAGGCAGGCTGCTTCAAAAGCAAAGCATTGCCATTGTCAGAGAGTAATTTCATTTCATGAATAAGCGCTTGACTGCTTACAGTGACAGCCTCGCCCTCATCCTGTCTGCCCTGGCATCGCTCTCCTTCACCAGCCAATAACAGAACACCATTTGTGCTTCCCAAATGCACAGACCAGGAGGACGAGGCTTATGTGCAACAACCAAAATCTGTGCCACCCTCACGGATGTGAAAAATAAATCTGAAAAGGAGAGTACTGTTTGGAGTCAACTTAGCATTCTCTCAGCGGAAGCCATTGTGACACTTGTTCAGGATGGGAGCAAATTTATTGAAGTTTCCCATTTAAATATAATCACTGTCAGGTAGCAAAAAACAGCAGGCAGAGAAAAAAGCACATCAACCAGATCCTGCAACAGCTCCGTTCACATCCTGCCAGCTTACTACTGCATTTTTATCATTTATGTACTGTTTGCCAACATTTTTTTTATAACAGGAGTTACTTTATACCCAAAAATTATATGCACAATGTGCTATCCCATCCACTAATGATGATAAAGATGAATCAGGAAATAGTAAATCTGATAAAAACAAACCATACCCTGTTTCTTTTTGCTTCTGTCACAGGCTGGGTCTCTGACCCAGCATTTTGTGTTTTATTTTATAATTTTTCAAGTTTTCATGTTTGTTTGGTTATAAGTTTGTGCTGTTCTTATTTAGGGGTTAGTGGAGGTTTAGGTTAGTGATTATTTATCATGTCATCATTCCTTGTCTGCTCTGTCATGTGTGTTAGGCCTGTTAAGCTTGTGTTGTCATGTCTAAGTCTGCATGTTTCCTGTTTTATTTTGAAAAGGGTCTTGTGTTCTGTGTTCATGTGGTTGGTTTTATTCTTTCCTGTACATCGTTATGTTTATCCTAATCAGTTGTTTCTGCATGTGTCTCCACTTCCCCTGATCGCCTCATGTGTGTATTTAAGTCCTCTGTTTTCTGAATGTCTTTGTCAGGTCATCTGTTATCCCCACCATTGTCTTAGTCTCAGTCATGGAGCTTCATAGTGTTTGTTTCTTAGTGTTTTTTAGTTTGCTTAGGGTTACATGTTCAACTCCTGCCATCATCCAAATAAAGGATCGCTTTTGTTTAAACCTGCAACTCTTCGTCCACATCTGCTTTTGGGTCCTGTTTCAAAAAACACACCGGCGCACCCCGCCGTGACAGAACGACATGACCATTATGGACCCAGCGGATATTTGTGAGGACTTTTGGGAGTTCAGCACTCGGGTGACCATTCTCCGCGGACAGTGGATCATCTACTCCGTATGCGGGCCGGAGAGGAAGAAGGAGTCAGTTAGAGTTCAGCTGAATCAGATTCTGTTTGCATACCCTGCTTACACGGAGGGATTGTCGGAGGATTTGCAGGATTTTGTTCGTACCGTTTTTCCACCACAGCAGCATCAAAACCGCGAACAGGTATCACTGCCGCTGCCTTGCGAACCCGAGACGGTTCGAGTCGGTTCGCTGAGACTCGCTACAGCGTCACCACCTCCCAGCTCATCAGTCTCCACATCCTCGTCACTGTCTAGCCACACTCTTGCCACGGTCCAACGCGAGGAAGCGCTGGACGCCATAGATTTGGACCACGACGAGTGGCAGACAATACTCAGCGCTCTATTGGAGGAGGAGCTCCAGTGGAAGCCGTGGCTCATTCCAGAGCACGAGCACTCCTTCCGGGGAACTCGACTGGCTCTCGGGGGTCCCCGGAGCTGCCAGGGACTTCCACCCATCGCTCCGCCGTCTTCCACTGTCAAGAGAAAGCGGCATGTGCGCCACCGACGCTCCACACTACAAACGGAGGTGAGTGACTCTGTTTTTACCCCTCACGTCTCCGCTAAGGAGGGTTCTGAGATTAAGACTGTGTTGCCAGTTGAGGGGCCCGGCTGTAATCTAATGAGCCATGCCAAGCCAAGCTCTCAGACTGAAATTACTTCTGCCACAGAGCTTGGGGTTCAAGTGACTGCAAGTGAGGCTGCTAGCAGCAGCCCCGCTAGCATGACAGCTAATGTCAAAACACAAGGGAAGCCCTTCACGGACTGTGTTAATTTAGGTTCTCTGTGTATAGACTCTGTTGAGAACTGTTGTTGAATGAATGAATGAATGAATGCTTTATTGGCCATATGCAGGTTGCCCCGCAGAGGAATAGGACCCCCCCCCCGACTTACACACACAAGAAAGACATCACATGGGAATACAGTCGGAGATCGGCAGCGTTACAGAGAAAACACTGAAAAAAGTACACAACAATGGGAAAAGTACAAGAGGAAAAAAAGAGACCTCTACTCATGCTGGGCACCTATGGGAGGACAGCATAAGAACAGGAAACAAAAAAACTCCTCTGCACAAAAAAGCACATAAATGTCCACATTACAACATTGGAGCACGTGACAAGCCACAGGGTTGGGTAGGGGGTGAGGGGTAATCCGAAGGAAACACAGCAGTCCTCCTGCACAGCGCTACCATTCCAGCGCGGCACACAGACCCGCCGTCTTCCCCCACAGGAAACAAGCATCGAAGGCGTTTGGAGAGGGAGGGGGATGAGTGTGTGCTTATCAGTGTAAGTGTAAGTGTATGCGTGTCCAGAGTTCAGCTGAGACAGTGTCCTTCGCCCTATCAGGCTCGGTAAACAGTCTGCTAGCCAGCCCAGGTGGCCTTGGGATGGGAAGAACAGTCATCACACAGTCGTTATCAGGGAGTTGTTGTTGTTCGGCACCAGCCTTGGGCCCGCAGCTGGTGCCATGGTTTCTGCATGTTGAATTCGTAGATTTTTCTGTTATGCGAGCAGCTCAGGAGAATTTAAAGCTGTTCATTAACACTCAGACGCTGGTCTCTTGATCTCCCGTTGGAGAGCCGCGAGCCTCCCCATGATGGTATCAAACCTCTGTTCCGTGGTGTTGTCATTCTTTTGATTCTGAGATCCCACAACTGCAGTGATCCGTTCTGTGATGTGATCCAACTTTCGCTCAAGGGTCTCAATTTGAGCAGGCCTCTCTCTGATGTATCCCACCATACGCTCAATGGTGTTGTTTTGAGCATTCACAGCAGCTGTAAGCGTCTCCTAGGTGTTAACCATGCTGCGTTAGTTGTGAGAGGTCGCGCCTCGTCCCATCACTTCGATTCCAGCGGGCAGCCTTGGGGGGGTTTGAACAGCCGGTTCCGCTCTCTTATTTCTCCGATAAGTCAGGGCCAAGCCAGCTCCGATCAGCAAGAACCCTGTTATCATGGTTCCGAATAGGTAGACATCTTCAGCGTCCTCGATCGACAGTCCCACCAGGCACATGACTCTCCAGTTCTGCCACCCGTCCATCGTGTATCCGGCAGGGAAAGTCCCTCCAGGGCACTCGGGCTCTCCCGAGCCCAGACTTCTCGTTGAGAAGAGGGTGTCAATAGCATTCAGAAACCAGTTGATCAAATCCATAATTCTCTTTTAGGTTTTAGAGAACGACAGCGAGAGACTGTTCGAGGGAAAGTAATAAATGGTAAATGGCCTGTATTTGTATAGCGCTTTTACTAGTCCCGCCTAGGGACCCCAAAGCGCTTTACACGTCCAGTCATCCACCCATTCACTCTCACATTCACACACTGGTGGAGGCAAGCTACAGTTGTAGCCACAGCTGCCCTGGGGCAGACTGACAGAAGTGAGGCTGCCATATCGCGCCATCGGCCCTTCTGGCCAACACCAGTAGGCGGTAGGGTAAAGTGTCTTGCCCAAGGACACAACGACCGAGACTGTCCGAGCCGGGGCTCGAACCGGCAAGCTTCCGATTACAAGGCGAACTCCCAACTCTTGAGCCACGGAGGGCCCGTGGAGCCTGTCCAGCCACCACCTGTCACGTCAGCTGGAGGGCCTGAGGAGCCCATCCAGCCACCACCTGCTTCACCACCTGCGGCTGCCACGCCGTTGCCTGCAGCACCTATGCCGCCGCCTGGTCCAGCTTCAGCTTCTGCTTCGCCTGGTCCAGCGTCTGCATCAGCCTCGCCTGGTCCTGCCAAGCCACGTCCACAAAGTCACTGGCCATTTTCTGGGCCATTAGCTGGACTTCTTTGCCGTCCGCACGGTCGGCCGCCTGAGCTGCCTCCACGTCGCCGCCGTTGCCATCCACATGGTCGGCCACCAGACCTGATCTGTTATGTGCTTTGGTGCCATCACCCCCCAGGTCAACCCCCTGAACTTCTGAATTGTGGGCTTTTGTGCTGTCACCCTCCGGGTCGACCTCCTGAGCGGTGCTTTTGGACTTTTGCTCACCTGGGCTCGGGGACGGCTCCTGAAATGTTTATGAACTGTTCTTGGGGCTTTTGTTTCAGACTGTTTGAGCTTCAGGTTTGTTGTGAATCTTGTTTCCTTGGTCGGTTTCTTCTAGGTTAGACTGGTTCAAACTCTTTATTTGCTGCCAGGTCAAGTCTCATAATGGAAGACCTTTAAATTAATATAGCAAATTAATCCTGTATATATTAAATTAATATTAATATATACAGGAAATGTTAATAAATTAATATATTAGAAACTATCTTATATGCTATTGTGGATTTGCAGCTACAACTTCAAGTTCAACCAAACAGGGAATTTTTACTTGCCTTTCTTATGGTCAGACTTAGTAAGGATCTGTAAACTGACATAGACATATCAAGAAATGTCTTAACCTTTTTTTTTTATAGGACTGCTCCATGACAATAGGTCTCAAAAAGCTAGATAATCCAGGTCTCACATTTTAACTAGTTAATGCTCAGACCTTTTTTGATGTATCATTCTCAAATTACTGATGCTGTTTCTCATTTCTGATAAGAAAATTCAGTGAAAATGTCAGGCTTTTATCTTTAATAGATTTTAAGATATTTTGTTCAAAATTGATGGCAGATTTCAAAGTGGTGAGTTTTGCCTGGATCTATAATGGTTTATAATGACCGAGACAAAATCCTGTGGGACTTGCTGATTCAGATGAACAAACTGGTGATGGCCAACCAACCAGACATAGTACTAGTGGACAAGCAGAGGAAGAAGGCCATAGTGTTAGATGTAGCTATACCAGGAATGTGGATGGTGCTTGTGATACCTACAAGAAAACAGGGCCATAATCTTCCACTCCTTTCCACTTTTCTAACTCTATAGGCCAGACCAGAGGTAGGAGGTGGTTACCATGGTGATGGGAGTGTTGCCTGCAAAAGTGTCATCTCCACATAAAGAGATGTCCAGAGAAGTGCAGAAGAAGAAACGTGAGCCAATATCAGATCTAAGGCCGACCTCAACTGTTTCGACCAATCATGTTAATATGCCGTTTCTCTGACCCACAATAAAAGTGTTTAGTGCCTGGGGGTGGTGCTCTTTTGTTCGTTTGGGTCTCCTGAGTGAGGAAAGAGACACTGCAGCCATTTTTAACTTGAACCTTTAACTGCTTAAAAAAGTAAATGCACTTTGAAATACCGGTACTTGTCTTCTTTCCCAAAAACTGAACCAACAGGTCCTGTGCAGGTCCCTGCAGCCAGCCGAGTCTGTGTGACCTACACAGCCTCAGGCTCCAGAGTCTCCAGTTTGCCCTGTGCAGCCCAAGCCTCCAGAATGTCCTGTATGCCCTGCAGAACCGCAACCTCCAGAGTCTACAGTGAGTCTTGTGCAGCCTGAACATGAGCTGCCAGATCCAGTGGGTCCCAAGTCATTTAAGCCTTCGGGGGGGACTCCTCTGTCAACACTGGCCATTGGCCAAACCTCTTAGTTTTAGATAGTTGGGACTTATTGTATTGATATTAACTTCTCTCTTTAATTATGTTTTTCTATTTTTTATAATTTGTTGCACATACCCTTCTAGAAATGTTTGCAGCAGTCCGTACAAACATTTGTACAAACAGTCTGTACACACAATGTTATGGCCCGTTTAGGGGTGGCCAGACTATAACATAACGGTGATCCAGACCCGTCCGACCCCAAGCAGCACATCACACAACTAATCCAGTTTTATGGTAGTTTATTTACAAAGAACGAATGTAAAATAAAGGAAGGGAGCAAATTATAACTTCGGTGTGGACGAAAGGCCAAAATAACAAACAAAGGGAGCCTATCTCAAAGATAAATCGAGCTTTCCTATTCAAAAGAGTTAAACCAAACGACAACGACTTACCTCCCTAACTAACAAAAACAGCAGGAAACTGTAATAAAAAAAAAGGCAGTCCACCCCTACATGCTCCAGTAGCAATAAACATTAGGGAACACACACAGTCTGCCGGTTGGGATGGGCCGAGGATGAATGACTGGCCTTCCATGCCGGTGTCTTCTTATATGCTGCCTCCTGGTCATTAGCTAATTGGTACGATCCATCCCCCTGGATGCACCAATCATGGAGAGGCACCTGCACAGTCAGATTTACATATTAAATAAAATTACGACAGCAGTTGTGACACACAAAGTGTGTGATTTTATACACCTGTGGTCACTGAAGTACTTGGAACACCAATGATTTGGATGTATGAGTGAATACTTTT
The DNA here is from genome assembly GCF_056152115.1 of Neolamprologus brichardi. NCBI lineage: Eukaryota > Metazoa > Chordata > Actinopteri > Cichliformes > Cichlidae > Neolamprologus > Neolamprologus brichardi. The sequence continues at coordinate 1,677,902 of NW_028270135.1, forward strand.
GGCAATATAGTGTATTTCTCAGCATTTAGGTGCATTTGTGGACCTTTTTTATATTCTCTCACCCAAATCTTTGCTTTGTCTCTGCTCAACCATTTTGCCCGACAACTTGTTTGGTGACACAGCTACATGAGCACACATGATGTGTGGATTCTGTGAGATCTGTCTACTCATTCCTGCATGCTACAATATTGCCTGTCAAGTTGACTGTTCACATAAGACCCCCATGACCTTGAGTCTACAGGGAATATCGTGGTGTCCCCCACAGACTATTACTTTAGGCAGTCTACACTTAGGAACTCTTAACTGTCACCATCATAGCTGGACTGGCCATCGGGCATTTGCCCGGTGGGCCGATGTTTTGTTGTTGTTGTCTTTTTTTCCGTAACCGTGTAAACAGTGAAAGGTGGCGGTTTGGACAGATGCTGGCAGACGTGTAAAAATAACTCAACTGTTTGGTAGTGGCTATGGTGGAGCTTTCACAGATTCAGTAAAATTAGCAAGTGGTGGAGACCAGCAGGTGGATGGGGGAAAGGGGAGGTGGAGGTAGAGAGACCCAAGGCGGCCGCAGGTCCGACTGTCAGGTGAAATGAGCTTCAGGTAAGAAGTTATGACCTGCAGTCTATCTGGGTCAGATATAAACCAAGTTTAGGTGTAGTTTATTTTCGTTGTGCTGACTTTTTACAGTCAGTCCAGCCCCGGTCACCATCATCACACTGGTGTGCATATATCATAAGCAGATTGAGTTCTACGGTTAGCCCTTCCATTAAGTGCTGTTGCCCTAACCTAATAACACAGTTTTCCTCCCAAACTGTCCTGAGCAGAAGCCAAGTAGTATGGTCCCTTGATGAAAAATGACGTGTTAATGTGAGGTATGCAGTGGACAGGTTTGAGGAGGACACAGTGTTTCTATCAAGGCCATGTCTAACTGCAAGTGACAGCTCCCCATTTCAAAGAGGTGGGAGGATTGATGTATTATGCATGAGTGACCTGTGCTCCCAGAGTCATGCTGCTTCACTTTGGACTGTATAGCGTCATTCCTTCTCTAGCTCACGCTGCTACTGACCCACATATTCCCTTAGTCCCTCTTCTGTGCTGCAGGGATGCTAATATGTGGAGTTACACTGATATATCCAACTTTACTTTTAGTGTACATATGCTCATCATGGCAATGTGGAATTTAATTATTTCTGTTCTTTTTCCAGGCTGATTGGACAGAATATAGTACATCTTTAATGACATTAGAAAACAAGAATTGGGAGGACAAATTAAATTTGAATTTTCTGGATTTTTTCTAATCAACATGGGATCAAAAGTATACGTACAGACTCAAGTATAGCATATACAACTTAAATCTTTTAATAAGTTGTGGTAAAGTTTTTACAGTGTTTTTTAAATCAACAAGGCCAAGGCCTATTTACTTGTCGTTAGTGACCACGGTTGGCTGCAACTGGTAGTTTCTCTCTGCCACCAAAAATGGATTTCTTCAACATCACTCACTGGACTGACCAATACTCAGAACAACGGAAAGTTCAAGGAACTCGGTGAAGATCTAAGAAGGAGAATTGTAAGTTTAGAGACATTTTTACACTACTGATGATTACACAATCATCAGTACATTGTGTGTAACTACAGGTTATGTAAATGCATCATCACTTTGCCAAGGCTCTGAAGAAGAACCAAAGTCTCACCCTAATATGGGAAGAAATTGGTTAGATTGTTCAGAATTAACCAAGCCGGTCGTGAACTGGGAAATGCTTAAAAACCAGGATCGCTGACCACAGTGAAGCAAGTTTTACATTACTTTGGACTGAAGGGGTACAAGAAAGAAGCGCCTGCTCCAAACTCAGCTGCAAATTTCAGTCAAGCTTAAATGTGCTGTTCAGAAGGACAAGCAAAATGCCTCTGGGAGCTGGACTTTGGGCGAAACCCTCCATGCATGGTAAGGCGCTTCCTTGTCTAGATATCAGTGGCTTCTATCGCCTCCTTTGGCCAGCTTATTATTAGGGATTGATTGATCCCTATACCACAGTATCGGTATGGTCCTCACCTAAATTAATGGATCGTATATCGGAGAGAAAAAAAAGTAATTTAATCCATTAAATATCGAAACATTTTTATGGTTTGAAAAAACTATGAAAAACACTTTTTTTCATACTTGTGTAAAATTTTGTATAGAAATTACACAAAATTCAGCCTCAGGTTAAATGTAATAGAAACAGCTTGAGTGTGTCGTGAAGCCATGTTTGCATTTTTTTGCACTGCTTTCCACTCTGGATGTCTATTTATGTTAAGCTTTAAGTATAAAAGGGTCCATTGTACAACTTGTTTTATTTTTTAAGTTGTTCAATGTAAAGATTATTTTGTGCTGATATTGCATAGGCCTTCTTGTAATCAATCCATGCAGTGCACAGGTTGGTCATCCGAGTCTTGCAGTCTCGGCTGACTGCTCGGTCTACCACTAGCTGGTGTTTTGTGCCTCTGGAATTCTTGCCAGTCCCTTTCTGTGCCCTGCTCGTGTATTGACCCATGTGCCTGTTCATCTTAGCTGCTATGATGCCTGACAGGAGCGTCCATGTGGCACTGAGGCAGACTATTGGCCAGTAGTTGGATGGGACCTGTTCCTGGGACCAGTCAGTGGGGTCCTTAAGATTCAGGACTGTCCGGCCATTCTGGGTGTCTCTCGTCAACTAGCAGCTGGTTCATTTGTGCTGCCAGACGCTCGTCGAGTGCAGTCAGCTTCTTCAGCCGGCAGGCGTGAACCATGTCAGGGCCTGGTGCTGTCCAACTCTTCATACTGGAGACCCTTTCTTGGATGTCTGTCGCTGTGATGGTTACTGGACTCTGTTCAGGGAGGTTGCTGTGATCTGCTCTTAGATCCACTAGCCACTGAGCATTGCCGTTGTGGGTTGCGTCCTTCTCCAATATGCTCTACCAGTATTGCTCCCTTGGTGGTGCTGTTCTCATATTGTTCCCCTGCCACTGAGAGTACACCTTGGCTGGTTCTGTGGAGAACAGCTGATTTATTCTCCTGCCTTCTATTTCTCTTCAAGCAGCTGGCCAAGGCTGTGAGTCTTTGCTTGGCAGTTTCCAAGGCCTCAGGTATGGACAGCTTGCTGTACTTCTTAGGCACCTTCTTTGTCACAACTTTATGCAGCTCAGATAGTTGGCTAACCTCCCTCCGTGCTACCTTGATCTTGGCCTCTAGTCTCCTTCTCCATGGAGGGTACTGCTCCTTGTAGCTGTTCAACTTGTAACCAAGCCTGAATGATTACCTCCCTGTGGCTGATTATTGTTCTTTCTTTCTTTCTTTCTTTCTTTCTTTCTTTCTTTCTTTCTTTCTTTCTTTCTTTCTATCTATCTATACCTTGCGGTGGCAGTATTTATGAATTGGCAGTATATAAATTACACTGATTATAACTGAAGTGAGTGAGACATTATGTAGCATTAAAAAAGTACCAGAATGTGGCCACTTTAGAGAGAAAAATGCATCCAACTTAGAATGAAATGAGCAAAACAACAACAAAAAAATGCTGATGACCTCAAGTGGACAAATCCCAAGATAAATATTTCTCAACTTAGAGACAAGCAATTTAAGTAATTGCTAATGAGAGTGCTGGCTACTGTCATATGACTAATTAGTAAATTCATTAGACGTTATCTAGACAATCAATGTTTGGAAAGTCTTCTAATGTCTGTCAATTTCAACAAGAATGGAAAAACAGCATATCCTCTACAGTATTTCTTTCTGACACAAAATGTATTTAATATTTAATATTCAATATTATTATATCCAGAAAGAGGGGCTAAGCAAATGAAGTCATCAGGAAAGCATTTAGCGAACTCCAAATGGGTTTAAACCACAGAAATTGCCCATGGTTGCCATTAAAAAGAATGAAGAAGAAAGGTTGCATTTCAAAAGTTATTATTATAAATGTTGTTTTTTGTCAGATAAGGGCCTAAATACAGACTAGAAGCAAGCTGAATAAATAGAAACCTCATCTTTATTTAGACTGAAATAAAGTCCAAAAATACAACTGTCCACAGAAAGAAGGAAACAGAATTCAAACAGACAGGGAGCAATAAATAAAGGCTCAGATTAAGCCTAGAGGAAAAAGCACAGCATGTATACACAGACACAGAGGCAATCAAGGGTTATCACAGGCAGACGGTAACAAGAGACAGCTAACACTAATCAAAACAATAACTGGGGTAGCAAAATTTAAAATAGGACACAAGAGACAAAAGATTCACAAAATAAAATAGGAATACTTCGAAAACATGGCTCGAACAATTTCTCTTCAACGACGTAATCCGATAACAACTGATCTCTTTATCCGTCAGCTTCCTGCTGTCATGCGACCAGCTATTGCAGTTAATAATACAACAGCTTTTTGCCATTTTTTGTGTTTCTTTTTATCGCTGTGTAACTGATTTCAATTGAAAGCCTGCGTGCGCTAGTACCTCTTGCCACAAGTTCCCAGAATCCTTTGCGGTTGAATGATGTCACATTTTCAATCTCTATGGTGAGTATGGTATCTCAAGTAACCATGCTCCACCTAACGTGGCCAATAGGAATAACAAAGACAATGACAAAAAGGCCCCTAAGAATCCAAATGCAAATCCCACAGCAAAACCCACAGACAATAACAATAAACCTATACTACCAAAAGTTTTAGAACACCCCAATTTTTTTTCTTTTATTTATTGCAATTCAAGTCATTCAAGTCCAATGAATAGCTTGAAATGGTACAAAGCTCAGTGGTGACCTGCCAGAGGTTAAAAAAAAAAGGTAAGGTTACCCAAAACTGAAAAAAAATGTACATTTCAAAATTATACAAAAATGCCTTTTTAGGAAATACCAAATGGGATAACAATTTAAAGATGTTCTGTAACAATGGAGGTTGATCAAGCCTTGAAAGCTGGTGCTACTTATTCCTATAGGTGTTCCAACTTTTCTGGATTACTTACAACCTCCTCTGTCTGCATGAAAGCACTGTGGTACCATACCCTTGTGAGCATCAGTTGAACAGTACTGTAGTGTAGAAAATAGTGTGTCACTAGAGAGACAGACCATCATAACACTTAAGAATGTAGGTGTTTCCTACAGAGAAATTGCAAAGAAAGTCAAGGTGTCAGTGAGTACAGTTTGCTTCACCATCAAAAGGCCCTCAGAAACTGGGGAAAACTGAGACAGGAAGAGGTCTGGCAGACCCAAAGCCATGACTGAATCAGAGGACAAGTCAGAGGAGAGTTGAGAGAGTTGTGTCATCGGTGGCTCACAGGACAACAGCTTCAAGCACAGCTTAATAGTGGTCACAGTAAGCAAGTCTCAGTTTCAACTGTGAAGAGAAGACTTTGATCTCCCGGTTTGACAGGACAAGTTGCAGCAAGAAAGCCACTGACATCAGAATAAGACAAAGAGGCTTGCCTGGGCCATGAAACATCGCCATTAAACTACTTAAGACCCGAAGAAGGTATTATGGACTGATGAATGATAATCAAAATAACGCATCTTTGTACGCCGTCGAGTAGGCAAAAGGATGGTTCCACAGTGTGTGGCATCAACTGTCAAACGTGGAGGAGGAAGTGTGATGGTCTGGAGCTGTTTTGCCAGATCCAGGGTCGGTGACTTGTACAGAGTGAGAGACTCCCTGAACCAAACAGCTACCACAGCATTCTGCAGCACCATGCAATATCCTCTGGTATGCACCTAGTTGGTCAGGGCTTCATCCTACAGCAGGATAATGATCCAGAACATAAGCCGAAGCGCTGCCAGAACTACCTCAGGAAAAAAGGACAAGATGATGAGCTTGAAAACATGAAGTGTCCAACACAGTCTCCAGACCCCATCGAGCTGGTTTGGGATGAACTGGAGAAAGAGTGAAAGCAAAGCAACCTATAAGTGCCACATTTATGGGAACTTCTGCAACAAATATGGGAAGAACTTTCTGAAGAATCTTTGATTTCTATTGTAGAAAGAATGCCACGGCAGCTGTTATATCTGCCAAAGGTGGCTGCTTTGATGAGTCAAATGTTTAGGGTTAATTTAGGTCTATTAATTGATTCCATGATTTCTCTTTTTAACTCCAATTTGTATATTTCTATTTGCATTTCAGAGTGCAATGAGACATTAAACTGCATAATTTTCAATAGCAAATTGAAAAATTGGGGTCTTCTAAAAATTCTGACCCATGCTGTAATAAGATAATTGTAATAAAATATATAAACAAGGACTGTAAAAATTAAGCTCAGATCAGAGCTGACATCTTCAGATTTCTGGTTTTGTCTGATGATACAGTGATTTTTGATGTTGCTAGGATAAAAAGTTAATATTATGACCACTTTTACCAAGAACTGCTAAGGCCATTTTTGGCCCTATAGATATTAATGTAAGAAACGAACCACAAAACAAAACACAAAGCAGAGAACCAATCAGAACAAATAGAGTCAAATTCAGAGCAGAGCAGCTGAACTTGATGGGTTCCAGTGCTGAGCAGAGGATGTGACTGAATCAGACCTGTGTGGATGATGGATGAGAGATATAGAGAAGTGGAGCTATAGATGGTGTAATAAGCTGTTCAATGACTATTGTACTTTACAATAATAAATGTTCTATAATCTAGGATGTATCAACTGTGAGGTCAATTTTAAAATATAATCAACAACACATTTTTTTGTTAATTTTAGCGTAACTTCAAAGTCTGCAAGCAAATAATTGCAACCATCTGCAGAACTAATAAAACCTTAACACTTAATCTTAATAACCTATTTTGCCAAATCTTCAAGTTTAAAATAGATTCACATTGAAACGGCTGAAAACGCTTACGTTCCAGTACTGCGCATGCGTGAACCCCAAGACGATTCAACCTGCCTCATTTCTGTCTGCCGTTTATTTACCTTCCAGCTCTTTGAAACGTCGCGGCAAAATGTTGAGGAACAGCACCGAGTTTTTTTAAATGGACTAACAATGAGGTGGAGTTGTTGCTGCGAGTAACACAAAAGGACAAAGTTGCAAAAAGCGAGTGAGAATTAAAGCTATCTATAGCTTTTCTATGTACAGACTGATATTATGTACAGACTGATATTAATCTTTAATAGGGCTGTCAAACGTGAGAGCAAACAAAACAACTGCTGTATAATACCCTCCACTATCTTAATTTAAGTGGTCACATGACTGCATAACATGACTAAAATGTGTCATTGTTTTCGAAAAGGCTCCAGGTTTGCTGTCCACACTGCGACACGAAAACGGTGTCTTCAAATGTGTCTGCTTTGGAGAGCGTTTTCAAAACGCTGCGTTTTCCTTGACCGAACGCCGTCTCAGTGTGGACGGAAGGCCAAAACGGAGCGAAAAAATGTGGACATGGCCTCAGTATCAGTGGCTGGTCACAACACCAGCCACTGCCTGCTTCAGTAGAGACCAGCTGAATTTTGACTTGTATGACTCTTTTAACTTTTAAGAATACATTGTCTTTAAAAGACTTATATGACTTGGGACAGCCACCCAGCCTTCTGTGCCCTCTTTTCGTGTGTGTGCCCTGGGAAGCCTGCCACAACTGCCGCTGCTGCTAGAACTCAAACACCCACCACCAACCTTGATCACTGCCTTTTAATTCAATTCAATTGAAGAACGCCTCAAGGCGCTTCATAGATACAGAGAAAAACCCAACAATCATATGACCCCCTATGAGCAGCACTTTGGCGACAGTGGGAAGGAAAAACTCCCTTTTAACAGGAAGAAACCTCCAGCAGAACCAGGCTCAGGGAGGGGCGGGGCCATCTGCTGAGACCGGTTGGGGTGAGAGAAGGATATTTATTGCAATATCTTGTCAATAAACATGTTGAACTTTTACAGTGGGTAAGTGGAGATTTTTAGATCGTTTTGATGGTCCTTTGGTGGCTATATTAATTTCTAGAAGTTTTCTCTTTCTCTTATATTTTATATAACCACACTACGGACGGACAAGCGCCTGTTTTTATGCGTTGTCGTTAGCAAAAACAACGGTAAAACCATTGCGTGTCTGCTCGTTTATTTTCCACATAAACCTTTCACAATAAAGCTCAAGATCCTGTTGAGACTTTTCAAAATAAACTGAATTACGTGAAAGAGGATGCAGAGTATTTACGGATGAGAAGCAAAAAAGAGCCGTCAGGTGCTAAAAAATAAACCTTAGACTCAAACGTTAGAACAGGCTTTTCCCCGCAGCACGCCGTGTAATAAACACTCACAAAGAAAATGGCGGCCGTTACAACTTATGTCTGTATCGTTTCATGCAGCGGTTAAAACACTTGACTCCCAGCTGGAAACACTTCACGTAAGTCGAGCTGCCCGAGATTCACAGAATTTACAGAAAATGTTAAATGTTTGTGATTTATATCGTTATCGGGACCATTGATGTCTTATATCGGGATATGAGATTTTAGTCATATCGCACAGCCCTACTGTACAGCCTCTGTAGGTCGAAATCTAGTGAAAAACTGTCCGAAAAAATAAGGAGGAAAATAAATGTCAGTGCCCTCCATCTGTAGTTCCTGTTCCTGTTCCTGTTTTGGGGGTTGCCTCATTGTTGTGCACCTGTTAATATAAGATAAAACTTTATTAATCCCTCGGGTGGGTTCCTCTGGGAAATTTGGTTTCCAAAAAAGCACAGCACCGACAGAAGTTACAGAGTTACAGAATATTATATATATATATATGTATACACATATATAAATACAAAGACATATATAGATAAAATATACAAAGGGGATAAATAGAATAAATAGGAATAAAAATAAAAATACAAGTGAATTGCACGTTTCAAGTATGGAGTCTATTGTTAACTTCATTAACACCAAAGCAGATTAACCTGATTAACACGCCCCTCTGGTACTGGACTGACCACATAAATATTCCAGAAGTCTAAATGACCTGATGATGTACTCTGATTAAAAAGTGCTCCTTTAATTACTTTGAGCACGGTAGGAAGCAAAATGGAATAGAGGTAAACCTGAAGGGAGGTTTGTGAATACTGTTATGGAAGAAAAGAGTGTGTCAGAAATTTGAAGGTGGAAATCAAAGGGGTGTTGCTGAATATTGTCAGTGTGTATGCCCCACAGGTTGGATGTCAGAAGAGAAACAGAAATTACACAGTAAGCTGGATGGTGGCAGATGGAGTCCCTGAGGGGAGAAAGTGGTGATTGGCGCAGACTACAATGGACATGTAGGGGAGGGGAACAGAGTATTTGAGGAGGTGTTGGTTCGAGTCACCAGATAGTCAAAAAGTACAGCTGTAGTGCTGAGGCAAACTGCCAAGAAAGTGAGCATAGCACTATTCCTATTTATTTTATTGTGGCTATTATTGAGTGGAATGTGTTCCTTGTGCACAATCCTGTGCACTTTGCAGTAACCTACAGTTTTATTTTGTTTTTTTAACCATGATTTATATTAACATCTGACTCATTTCTATGGTAGAGACTGCTCATTGAGATCTTTACAGACGTCACAAATTTAAATTTACATCAAGAGAAAGAACAAAATATTTCTGGTAACTAATGATCTCTTCCACTAATTAATTGAGGCGCAGCTTTTTTTCCCTAGCTTTTCTCTTCAGGACAGCAATTTAAAGCTATTCAAGTGTGAAGCCCTTTCGTTCTTCACATTGTCCTCCTGCTGTTTCTTAACAACATCTCATTTGCACCAGTATTCTTATTTAGTAACCAAGGAGACACAACCCAGAAGCACTCTGCAGACGTCATACCATCAATGGACGGAGAGACAACACGACATAGTGTTGGAGCTCCAAAATTATCTATACCAAGCTAGATAATGTGTGATTTTGTGCATGAACATCAATCTTGTACATCATTAAATAGCTAGATCGTGATGTCTGCAGTTGGTAACTGAGGAAAGGTGGTGAAGTTGAGACAAAGAATTTGACAAGAGGCCAAAATGTGATATTTCAGTATCAAATAAGTACTGATAAAGCACTTCTTACAACGCAAGCACTATATATAGTTTAATGGAAGTAGACAGAAAAAAACACAAAAAAATTACATAAAAGTTTTAAATTGATTTACATGTCATTGTGTGAAACAAGTATTTGAAATGCCCATTATTGAATTCTGGGGGTGTGTTGGGGCTTATTAAGAGCTGGAGGAAGCAGTTCGGGGAGAGAAATGGTCTGTAATTGAAAACTGTTCAGGAAGTTGATCAGGAGGTAAAGCAGAGTAGGACTGGGCAAAGTAGGCTCATGCTTCTTACAGAGTTCCTAGGGTAAGCTAGTTCATCCACAGGAAGCATCGTCCTGACATAAGGCTTGAAAGATCCTTTCTTTAGTATATCTTCAGTTCACCCATCTACTGTTTGCTGAAGTCTGCTCAGATTCAATTCAATTCAATTCAATTTTATTTATATAGCACCAAATCACAACAAAAGTCGCCTCAAGGCGCTTCATAGATACAGAGAAAAACCCAACAATCATATGACCCCCTATGAGCAGCACTTTGGTGACAGTGGGAAGGAAAAACTCCCTTTTAACAGGAAGAAACCTCCGGCAGAACCAGGCTCAGGGAGGGGCGGGGCCATCTGCTGGGACCGGTTGGGGCGAGAGAAGGAAGACAGGATAAAGACATGCTGTGGAAGAGAGACAGAGGTTAATAACAGATATGATTCAATACAGAGAGGTCTGTTAACACATAGTGAGTGAGAAAGGTGACTGGAAAGGAAAAACTCAATGCATCATGGGAATCCCCCGGCAGCCTACATCTATTGCAGCATAACTAAGGGAGGATTCAGGGTCACCTGGTCCAGCCCTAACTATATGCTTTAGCAAAAAGGAAAGTTTGAAGCCTAATCTTAAAAGTAGAGATAGTGTCTGTCTCCTGAATCCAAACTGGAAGCTGGTTCCACAGAAGAGGGGCCTGAAAACTGAAGGCTCTGCCTCCCATTCTACTTTTAAATACTCTAGGAACAACAAGTAGGCCTGCAGAGCGAGAGCGAAGTGCTCTGATAGGGTGATATGGTACTACAAGGTCATTAAGATAAGATGGGGCCTGATTATTTATGTGCTCTCAACGTAAGAATGGCTGTTGGTGATCCTGTTAAAGTCAATGGAATTATAAATGCAGAATAGAGGTACCATCAGATTTGGATCCACCATGCAGTACCATCTGGAAAGGATCTGGATTTTAAGATGACAATGATCCCAGGCACATTGTGAAAACAGAAGTATCCCTGGATTGAAAAACTAACAGTGGAACAGTCATGGACTGAACTTCCCAGACCTCAACACCGAGGCTGTGTAGGATTATCTTAAGCAGGGAAAACAAGAAAAAAGAACTTTGGAATTACGAGAGTTCAGATTGTGTCAAAGAATAAAGGAAATCATATGAAATGTTTAATTTAAAACTTTTATACTTCTTAGCCTTTATATACTATCTATGTGTGCACATTCTTCTAGTAAAAATGATTTATACAGAGCTGTATGTATGTATTTCTGCCCCTAAAGATCCTATTTATGTGCCAGTTTTTCATAGGATCCCTTAAAGAAAGGCAAGAAAAACTTATTTTGAAAAAAAACTATGCATTAGTTGTTGAGTACAGAATCATTTTGTCTGTGCTCCCCGACTGCCAAGACTTGGTAGAGTAATTTAATACAAACAAAACATACAGCATTAGAGTTAGTGTTAAGGCTAGATTATGGGTTCATCAGCAATGATAAATCAGACCTCAGAGAATTAATCGACTAAGAACTGAATTTCCAGTAACATTAAAAATGGTACATACTCAGTATCAGACTCAGGAATATTAATGTTCATGCACTTAGGGTGCAATAAATAACCATTACCTGAAACATTCTTGTTAATAACCAACTTCCTTGATAGGAGAGGGCTTCATTGGCTATAGCCAGTGACAGTTCATAAATCAGCATTTGTCTCTATGGATGTGTGACATTTCAATGCTCTTTAGGAGGCAATGGGCTGGTTAAGAAGCTCAGAGGAATACAGCCTGGTCTAGGAGCTTTAATAGGCATTTATCTGGATATTGCCAATAAAAGCCATATTGTCAGTGCAACTTAGACATCCTGCACCAGTTCATGTGCACACTAATATTCCTTTCCACAGTGTAGGAACACTTAAAATAGATGATCAATACATTCAGCACTCAGAGTCTGATCAATAATAGGTTGCCCCCTCTGTGTTCAGATGAGAGTTGCCGTGTCAGGTGTTTGATTAGCCTGAATACACTACTAAGTTGTGCAAGATGCAGCACTCCTGGAGCAAAAACGTTCTGTAAATAACAGCTGCTTTAATATTTGTTACAAAATGACCTCCACTATCTAAAAATCTCCACTTACCCAACTTACCAGGCTGGTAGCCTGTCAGTGTCTACAGCTGTTTTCTTTCTGTGCTTTACTAACTTATAATGACAAACAAATTCAATGACTGGTCAAAAAGTGTGTATACAAAAGTAGAGTGTATTTATTTATTTATTTGCCAATGAGTACATTTGCTAATAATGTTGGCTGAAGCTAAGAGATGCAGTCAGCGCTGTTTTAACAGCACCCTCTTTCAGCTGCGCCCAAATGCAGCAATTCATTTACTGAAACTCATAACAGAAAGAAAGAAAGGCAGCAGCCTATGCTCAGAAAAAAACAAAAAGCATTTTATCTAAATAAAAAAAAAACACAAGTTAAAAATCAAAATGTGTCTTCCAGTGAACATTAAAAAAAATCTCTGACGTAATGTCTTTTGTGCAATTTAGCGCATCACAAATGAATAAATAAATGAAATACTGAAACAAACAAGAAAAGAAGGTAAAATATTCCCTCCAAACACAACTTATAAATTCTAAACACGCAAATCAGTCCATGCATGATTACATTACGTCCATCAAAAAGTCACCTGCGCGAATATATCGCCTATCGTCTGTTATTGGACTGATGCATGTTGGTTGGAAAATCTTTACATATTGCCCAACTTTACTGTCTGGGGACGCTTCAGTATTCATGTGGGCATCACTGACATATGTGGAAAGGGGTGAATGGAAAAAACTTACTGGACCTCACAAGAAAGATAGAAAAATCCAAAAAAGTAGCTAGTAGAAAAAAAGTAGAAAGAAAGAAAGAAAAGAATTGGTAAAGTAATGAAACATTATAAAGAATCTTTGTGATCACTGGAAACAAAGAAGGAAACCAAGAAAACAGACTTGTATTTTCTGTTTTTAAGAAAAAAGGTTCCCATACATTAAATACTGTTGTTATTATAAAAGCCACATTTTGGTCAAATTCATTTCATCGTGACATTTCTTCTGGTTTTGTTTGTAACATTATGTACACATAGTTGTATTACCCAATATATTTATAAATAATCTGCAATGTATAGATATAATCCAATAGTAGTGTAAAATTGTTTTATGTTTTATGTTTTAGAATATCACCTTTTACTTTTACTATAATTTCAGGCTTAGTGAAAAAAGAAAACCCCAAAGAAGCCACACTAAGATGACAGTCATGCCTTACAAGTATCTCAACCACAGAGTTGTCCAATCGGGGCAAGTGTATGTGCCTGACAGCCACACTATCATCAGCTTCACTGGGAGATGACAGTAGCATTATAGAGTTCACTGGAGCCAGGTTTTCATGAGGCTACCACATCCTGCTGCTTAACATGTAAAGCATCACATCCTGGTTTCAGAAACCAGTGGTGGAAGAAATGTTCACATCCGTTCTGACAGATGGGCTCTCTAAGACAGGTTTAACGGCAGAATTTTAAATAGATTAAACTGGGCCTTAAAACTAAAAATAATAAGAATGCTTTTATATTAGAACCCTGTTAGTCATTACAATGTTATATTAGACAGTTCTGTGGTTTAATTTGAGGGGGAGATGTGTACTTAATGTCAGTTAAAGTGGCTTTCTTTGCCATTAACCCTTTAAGACCTACCATAGAACCAAGTCCGCCAGAGCTTATATTATATTGTTACATGCTGTAGAGCCATTTTTGGGAGCATTTCAAGTTGCTATACATCAATACAACCATTACAGCCTAAATGTTAATAATATGTCTGCATTAAGTGCATAGTAATTACATAAATTGCAAAAAAGTGCAATAAACTACAAACAAATTGAAAATCGTTTTTGTTTTTTTAACATATATTTCTAGTTAGAGAAATTTAAGAGGCTTATCCCTCAAAACTGTAAATACAAAAAAGTTGCACAAAATAGTTTCCCACCACAGGAAATTTATTTTGAGTGCCTTCATAGTTTTATTTTTGAAATACACCAATTTTTATATACTGCAGGAAAAACGAAAATAAATATTATAGTGCAAATTTGCAAAAAAGCAGCATGTGCATCAAAATAAGGTCATGGCGGACATGCGATAGTTCGCACTGACGTCTAATCCAATGTAGGAAGTGTTACAAACAGCTGATCGGATCAGCAAAGCGTGTTTCTGGAATCTTATGTTTTTGTTGCTGCAAGTGCTTTTTATGCAGTTTTTGCAAAGCTATATGTAGAAGGAAACTGTGACCTAGCACACGCTGATGGCATAAGATGTAAGTACAACTCCTCCGGTTTCATATGCAAAAAAAATTATTGCGCTAGCTCATGTGGTTGCAGAGCTACCGGGATTTAAAAATAGTTACACAAAACACAGTGTGCCCGCTCTGACCGGTTTTAAAGGGTTAATTGCTGGCAGTAAGCAAATGTTAGAACACAGGTGTTCTGCATTTTTAATATCAGGTGTTTACTTGACTATATTTTGGATGGTGCTTGTAATGTCTCTGTTCTTGGGTTTCAGAGCACAATTTTTTTTTTATCTAAACATATATACATATACACATACATATCCAGTAAGGGTCCTAAAGCCTTAGGACCCCATATGCTAAGCGAGCCTACCGCAGACATGAGCGAGACAGATAAATATGAAGGCATGCCGGCTCGGACGTCGCCCGGATCAACAAGGTCCGCGTCAGGTGTTGAGGAACCAAGGCACCCTGACGAGAAGTGGGCTACTGGAACAAGAAGGCATCGGTGGGCAAGAGTCCAGCACCCTGAGGCTGTACGTGTGATCCACACAGAAATGTGGTCACAATTGTGAGTTAAGTGTTGTGATATATGGAGATTATTATGCATGTTTTATTTTGCTGGTTTATTGGTGTAATTTAAATCCACAATGTCACGTAAGTTCCCTGTTGCCAGTAGAGTGTATAACACTTTGGACAGTAGGGGGCAGCAGCGTGCATAGCTGCCGTAAGTTTTCCATTCTGGCAAGACTGATCAGGCGAACGGCAGCGTGTCACCTGTGTTCACTTTCTCTCCTGTTTTACAGGTCAGTAATGTGGTCAAAAACATAAAGAAATACACAGCTGGATACTGTGATACTTAGACTTTCATGACATAAGACGGGTCTGTGATATGTGATGTATTACACTGTCGCTATGTGAGCTACTTTAGCTCTGTAGGATGTTATAGCTAGGCTGTATGCCTGGGTAACGCTAGCAAGCTGTTGCAACTGCGTATAATACTCCATATAATAATAAGAAGCACCAACCCAGTTGGGTTTACAGTTCCTGATAAACTTGTAGCTTTGTGTTCATGACAAATGTTTTGTACAACGTGTGTGTAAAGTGTTCTGAGCCCGCCTGAAGTCATGTGTAAACTTGCTGTTTCAGTGTTAGAATCTAACTGATCTGAAAAATGAAGCGAGAGAGCTAATAAGAATACGGCCAACAAAAATGCTGGCTAGGAAAGTAGTGCAGTAATGTTGAAAGTAGAGTTTCCTTTCTATGATAAGACACTACCATGATGATGTGAATTATTTTGTTTATCTCATTTATGGGAAAAGAGGTGTAGTTGTCATTTGTTTCATTCATTTAAACCCTTTGTTGTTTTATGCCAGTAGTGTGGACTAATATTGAAATGTACTGGTGGAAAACAAGCCGTGTGAGGGAATGAGCAATTATTGTGAAATTGAGTTAACAAAAGAGTGGAGCAGATATGCTTGTGTTGTATGAATAAATTCTGGCAAGAGTGACCAGGCGAATGGCAGCGTGTCTCCTGTGTTCACTTTCTCTCCTGTTTTACAGGATCGTAATCTGGCTACGCGCCCATCATAGTGGGGCCTGTAACATACGCTAAGCGGAAGGAAGGGGGCCGGGGACTGGTGAGTGTCAGCACCACAGTCCAGGATGAGACAACGAACATCCAAGAATACATTGGGAAGATGGCCCCAACTGACTGAGTGCTCAGTGAATACCTCAGGCAGCAGAAACCCAAGAAAGAGGAGGGAGACGAGGAACCATCATGGAAGGACAGGCCCCTGCACGGTATGTACCACCGGCAGATAGAGGAGGTGGCTGATATCCAGAAATCCTACAAAGCTGGACTGAAAGATAGCACAGAGGCTCTAATCATGGCAGCACAAGAACAAACTCTGAGTACAAGATCCATAGAGGCTGGGGTCTATCACACCAGGCAAGACCCCAGGTGCAGGCTGTGTAAAGATGCCCCAGAGACAATCCAGCACATAACAGCAGGGTGCAAGAGGCGAGCAGGCAGGGCATACATGGAACGGCATAATCAAGTGGCCGGCATAGTGTACAGGAACATCTGTGCCGAGTATAACCTGGAAGTTCCGAGGTCAGAATGGAAGACGCCCCCAAGGGTGGTGGAGAATGACCGAGCTAAGATCCTGTGGGACTTCCAGATACAGACGGACAAAATGGTGGTGGCTAACCAACCGGACATAGTGGTGGTAGACAAACATGAGAAGACGGCCGTAGTGATCGATGTAGCGGTTCCCAATGACAGCAACATCAGAAAGAAGGAACACAAGAAGCTGGAGAAATACCAAGGGCTCAGAGAAGAGCTCAAGAGGATGTGGAGGGTGAAGGTAACGGTGGTCCCCGTGGTAATCGGAGCACTAGGTGCGGTGACTCCCAAGCTAGGCGTGTGGCTCCAGCAGATCCCGGGAATAACATCGGAGATCTCTGTCCAGAAGAGCGCAGTCCTGGGAACAGCTAAGATACTGCGCAGGACCCTCAAGCTCCCAGGCCTCTGGTAGAGAACCCGAGCTTGAAGGATAAACTGCCCACAGGGGCGAGCTGAGTGTTAAGATATATATATATACAGTGGGGCAAAAAAGTATTTAGTCAGCCACCGATTGTGCAAGTTCCCCCACTTAAAATGATGACAGAGGTCAGTAATTTGCACCAGAGGTACACTTCAACTGTGAGAGACAGAATGTGAAAAAAAAATCCATGAATTCACATGGTAGGATTTGTAAAGAATTTATTCGTAAATCAGGGTGGAAAATAAGTATTTGGTCACCTCAAACAAGGAAAATCCCTGGCTCTCACAGACCTGTAACGTCTTCTGTAAGAAGCTTTTCTGTCCCCCACTCGTTACCTGTATGAATGGCACCTGTTTGACCTCATCATCTGTATAAAAGACACCTGTCCACAGCCTCAACCAGTCAGACTCCAAACTCCGCCATGGCCAAGACCAAAGAGCTTTCGAAGGACACCAGGAAAAGAATTGTAGACCTGCACCAGACTGGGAAGAGTGAATCTACAATAGGCAAGCAGCTTGGTGTGAAAAAATCAACTGTGGGAGCAATCATCAGAAAATGGAAGACCTACAAGACCACTGATAATCTCCCTCGATCTGGGGCTCCACGCAAGATCTCATCCCGTGGGGTCAAAATGATCATGAGAACGGTGAGCAAAGATCCCAGAACCACACGGGGGGACCTGGTGAATGACCTGCAGAGAGCTGGGACTAAAGTAACAAAGGTCACCATTAGTAACACACTACAACGGCAGGGAATCAAATCCCGCAGTGCCAGACGTGTTCCGCTGCTGAAGCCAGTGCATGTCCAGGCCCGTCTGAAGTTTGCCAGAGAGCACATGGATGATACAGCAGAGGATTGGGAGAATGTCATGTGGTCAGATGAAACCAAAGTAGAACTTTTTGGTATAAACTCAACTTGTCGTGTTTGGAGGAAGAAGAATACTGAGTTGCATCCCAAGAACACCATACCTACTGTGAAGCATGGGGGTGGAAACATCATGCTATGGGGCTGTTTTTCTGACAAGGGGACAGGACGACTGATCCGTGTTAAGGACAGAATGAATGGGGCCAAGTATCGTGAGATTTTGAGCCAAAACCTCCTTCCATCAGTGAGAACTTTGAAGATGAAACGAGGCTGGGTCTTCCAACATGACAATGATCCAAAACACACCGCCCGGGCAACAAAGGAGTGGCTCCGTAAGAAGCATTTGAAAGTCCTGGAGTGGCCTAGCCAGTCTCCAGACCTCAACCCCATAGAAAATCTGTGGCGGGAGTTGAAAGTCCGTGTTGCTCGGCGACAGCCCCAAAACATCACTGCTCTTGAGAAGATCTGCATGGAGGAATGGGCCAAAATACCAGCTACTGTGTGTGCAAACCTGGTAAAGACCTATAGTAAACGTTTGACCTCTGTTATTGCCAACAAAGGTTATGTTACAAAGTATTGAGTTGTATTTTTGTTATTGACCAAATACTTATTTTCCACCCTGATTTACGAATAAATTCTTTACAAATCCTACCATGTGAATTCATGGATTTTTTTTTCACATTCTGTCTCTCACAGTTGAAGTGTACCTCTGGTGCAAATTACTGACCTCTGTCATCATTTTAAGTGGGGGAACTTGCACAATCGGTGGCTGACTAAATACTTTTTTGCCCCACTGTAGATATATATATATATATATATATATATATATATATATATATACTTCTATACACTGCTCAATAACTCTCTAGACAGAAAAATGCAAGCTTCTACAGGCAGTTAGCATGCTAGCTAGTGTAACTGTATCCATCTGTCACAGTACAACCGTTAGGTTAGCACATTAAACTTATTTGCCATTTCATATTAGGAAAAACAGTTTGAAGGTTTTAAGGGGCTGTAGTTAAGTTGCCAGGACCTGCCAGAAAGGAGCATTGTATTCGATATGATCCCTGGCTAACAGCTTGTGAATGACCAGTCATTAAACAATCGTAGCATGGTTTCAAAGTCAGGTCCAACCTCCACCCACCCCTTCTGGTTCTGAAGTACAAAGATAGTGATTGTCATAAGATTTTGTGAAGAAAAGAAGGGAACCAAAATGCAGTCTCTCGGACACCAAACTGAACTCAAACTCAGTTATATTGCTAGAATGCAAGTACACAAAAACTAAACTAAGAGACACAGGAAAGCTAAACAAACAGGTGGAGCGCACAGCTAGAGAATGAGGGAGATGCTGACACAAAGGCAAACAAGGGCACAAACCACAGAAGGGAACACAGAGTAATCTAACTAACGAGACAAGGACACGCAATAGAACATGCTGCACACAAGACAAGTGACTTTCAAAGTAAAACAGGAAGTATGCAAAACACACACTGAGAAGCAGACTGCAGGGATTAATACAGGCAACAGATGGAGCAAGGTAAACACAGAGACACGACTGGGGAATAGGGGAATAAATATAGAGACAAGACTATATGTGGGCATGGAACAGCAGGGAGGCAAAACAACAGAAACCTAAAGATGACTTAAGAACATCAACAGAGGGATAAAAACTATTATGACCAACATAAAGGACAGAATCAGAAACTCTGAATATTACAGAATCCCAGAAGTCCAAGTACAAAATGCTGAGTGTAAACCCAGGATCATGACAGCGATGGCAAATATATTTAGCACAATGCTTCATAATGGGACTTTACAAACCAATGTGTGACAACCCAGAAACCAGTGGGGGCTACATCCATTTTTTTATATTTGAATGTTGTATGCATGTCATACTCATGGCATTCATCTCAAGCTGTTCATCTCATATGTCCTCATATCATTCACACACAATCCCCAATTTATTTATCTCACAGAATATCTCACAGTCCCTCTGACATGTCAGTCCTACTGCTGACCCATAACATATTTGTGGGGAGTGAGCCTGGACACCAAACCCTTAACACGTTACAGTATATGATATTCAAACAACTTTCTACTGTTGTAATAAATAATTTCAAACATAAGTTGTCTGACTATAATAATGTTTAACATTGCTTTAGGGAACATCCTGGAAGGCAGAATTAATTCAAAACGATTTATGCCAGCTTGAACTTTGATGCTCACTGGAAAAGTAAAAGGGTCATAAAAAACATTGTGTTCATAAATGTTTATACATATTTTTTCCCAGTCCTGCCACCCTCTGAAATATTTCACAGTGTTTGAGAAGATTTTGAATTGCTGGTGGCACCAGAAAAAAGAAACAATCTAAATGTGCTTTAAGGGATCTTTTATAAACTACCTGCTCCGCTATTGCTGGGGGGGGATTAAACCTCAAAGGTCAAGCTAAGAGCCAATGCAGTGCTTCCACAATAGACAAACATGACAATATATACAGGCCACAATGTATCATTATGATAGTTTGCCACATACATTTTCAAGGGCAGGTAGCATTTGTGTACAAAGTGCTTTACAAGTTTGATGACTACAACTACTGCAGTTTGCAGAACTATAAGACACTGTGTATAATTGTAAATTGTCCTGGAGCCAAGTGACTGGCATGGTACACAAAAAAGCAGCAACTCTGACGTGAAACAGTTCATCATGTGATTTTAAACAACAATGTGAATGGACCCATACATACAAAATATCATACACTTGATTTTTTTTTTTCCAGAAGTCTCAATGTCACCATTGTAAATGTTGTAGATTGTATCTCTGATCACTATTGCATAGTTTTCTAATTTGTTAGAACAAATAGCAACTAAGTTTGTCATGGGCCAAGTGAGTGTCTGGGGATTTTCCATCTGGAGCATTGGTTTAGGCGGGGGGGTCATAGTAGGGGTCATAGTCTCAGTCTCATCTGACTGCAGGTTTCCCAACCTTATAAACAGTACATTTGCACAATTACTGAAACTAGTCTGAAACTTTTAGTGCCGAACCAGTTGAGGACATGGCAGAGTTAAATTGACATAAAACTTCATTTGATACAAGAAAATACAGAGCTATACTTCACAAGGGATTCATGGTAAGGTAACCTAGCATGGTGGCCTAAGAATGTGGAGCTCAGGGTGTCGCTGGTGGCGTGGTAATCTAGAGGTCACACAGAGGAGAGAGGAAAAGGAGATTAGTGGGTTCATGGATTTGTCAAGGGAAAATAGCTGTAATGAGGTTTCTGCGTGGCTTGCTTTGCAGGTGGAGAATTAGGCTTGGAGGGGGAGGCAAAGGTCCGAGTGGCGAGTGGGGTGCAGAGTAGATGAGCTGACCTAAATATTAGGGCTCCTTGTGAACTATGGTGGCAGGAGGGGATGTTGGTGAGCGTGGTGAGGATTTCCTTCCTGGAGATTGGAGCGTGAATCCAGTGAGAGCTGTGACCAGTATCCGAAAGGCGAGTTCGGTTATAGTGTGGAACAGTGGTGTGATGAGGAAGCTGTGGCACATAGAAATCAAGGTGAGTACACACAAGACTGGGATACAGAGCGAGAAGAGTGAGCTTGTAACCAACATGGGTGAGTGGACGAACTGGCAGTGAAGAGATGGCGATGCTGGTCAGAAATGCCTTCTGATGATTTCCACCGATTAGTTTCAGGTGAGTTGCACAGGGGCGTATACCAGAGGAAAAGGGACCATAATGGAAAATTCCTAATTTACCAATTGGATCATCATGGCCTTGCCATATTGGTCCATTTGATTGACCTTTATTATAATTATGTATTTATTTGATTTGATTTTTGGTTGTTACACATGGGACAGACATGACTGGGGGATAGGACAGGGAGAAAGAATGAAAGAAAGAGAGGGAGAGAAAGAAAAATAGAGGGGAGAAGAGATGGTGAGAAAGGGGGGAAGAAAGAAAAAAGGAAAAACAAACAAAACACCTGGATCACCTGTGTGGAGATAAGAAAAAACAGAAGAGAAAACAAACAAAAAAGAGCAACATAATAAACACCATCACAATAAACTAGCTAACTGTAGATAACAGTAGAAACCAAATATTACATGTTATTGTGCAGTACGCAAGAGCGACAGCGCACAATGTGCTTTGAGGTAGCAGCCAAGAAAGGTGTAGTTTATGTCTGTACACACCTGTGTGGATCAGCACGCTGTATACAAAAGGTTTCTCCATGTAACGATCTGCTAGGGAGTGTGGGGAGCCATTGCCCCGTACCCCAGGGCATTAAGCAGGTATGAAGGAGATCCAGGCCCCAGACATCCAGAGGCCCCCAAGGAGGACCACCAAAGGGGCAACCGTGCCACCCTCCTGGGAAGAGCTGAGGAGAGCCCCAAACGAGAGGTCACCCAGCAGCCACGGAGCAGGTCTGGGTACCCCTGCCCCCAGAGGGGCAAACCGTACCCAGACCCAGGAGATGTAACCCTTCTCTCTGGGTTGGAGGAAAGCAGAATGCCTCCTTATCTGCAGTAGGAGGGAGGCCCCGCATCCCAGACCCCAATCCGACAGCCAGCACCTCCTCCCAGCTCCCCAGCCTTGACGGTTAACAGAACGGGGGTGAGTGAAGACCCCAAATCTCCCTCCGCCCGCTCAAATGTAGTGTTGCTGCGTGTTGTTCTAAAGTGCATTTAAAACACAGGAGGGCATGGTGCTTCCTGCCAGAGAGCAACGTGGAGACCCTCCTCTATAAAATTGAGGAGGGTAGGGCACCAGCGCCAGAGGTGGGTTTGAATACACAGATCATCCTCTCGACGCTGTATAACGTACCCACCCCCAAGGCCCTATATGTCTGAGTAATGCAGATGTCTAGGTTGCGGAATAAAATTGAGGCACAGGTGGCCAGAAGGGGACAGAGGGAGAGTACCTCCCCTGCACCCCAAGCCCTGCGTGTGTGTGGGTGTGGTGGAATGGGAAGAGGCAGCTGAGGATGGGGAGGGAAGAAAGGAAGTGGCAAGCAGCCCCTCCCTGGGGCCAGCTCCCCTGCTGACCCCAGTAGGCACCCCCACACTCTGGAACCCACCAGGGCAAGGGGGCCCAGGCCCATCCGGACCGGGGCCCACAGCAGCAGCACCACCTGGCCCCACAGAGTCCGGGGCAGCCCACCCGACCCCACCGCAGAGAAAACTGCATCCACCCCATCATCCAATCTTCTCCCAGACTACACAAGACAATAGACACCCAGGTTGAGTCATTCTCCACCTCTCCAATATCTCTCCCCCACCTGCTGAGTGTGCTCTTGTAGAGAGGAGACCTCCTGCAAAGATGTGACAGCCTCCCCACCAGTCACACTAGGTTCTTATTCAGAATAAGCTGGGTTCTGTGGCTAAAGGCATGGTGGGTTATAAAAAAAACTATTTTGGTGCTCTGGTTGCAAGACAGCATGTCATCAGAAGGCCAATGGCATTTTATTTGGACAACGTGGCTGATGTTGTGAAAGCTTGTGTCATACTTCTCAGTTGTCTCATCAGCTTTCCGGCACTGCCTGAAATGACAGCCCCATACATCCCATCGAATTACCAATACACTATTTCAGCATCAGGGCATGATCAAAATGGGAAATGGAAAAAGGACAGTAACAGATTCACTGACACACAGACACAGAATATCACATGCAACCAGTGAAGTGCAAAGAGACTTTGTCCGTCTTTTTCAGACAGCTGGTGGTAGGGTGGTATGACTAAGACTCTTTCGCTCCTTTAGTCTCACTTATGTTCAAAATACCTACATTGATGAAGGTATACCGATCATAAACAGCAACAAAACATAAAATAGAGACAGTAAACATGTAGTAAGACATTTGTTTTGGCAGTCAGGACTATAAATAGTAATACTTGTCGTGGTTTGTCTGGACAGACTCAAACGCAGGACTCAGGAATGAAAGTTCAGTGAGTTTATTTATAGTGTTTGTGCAGATAGTAGTAATAATAATAATAATTTTATTTCAAAGCGCCTTTCAGAACACTCAAGGACACTGTACACAGCAGAATAATAAAAACAAGCATAAAATCAGACAATTTACAAAATCATAAAACAGAAAACAGAATTTAAAATAGCAGAATGGAGAAGGTTGTGTGGGATAAACTAATTTGAACAGGTGAGTTTTGAGTCTAGACTTAAAAAGAGAAAAAGAAGTGATATTTCTTATATCAGGAGATAGGGAATTCCAAAGTCAAGGAGCAGAGCAGCTGAAAGCCCTGCTCCCCATAGTGGCAAGACAGGGAGGGGGGATTGAGAGAGAAAGAGAAGAAGAAGATCTAAGACACCGGGATGGAATTGTGATCTGATGGTCAGAATGGACTGGAGATGGAGAATTTTAGCTGGGAGACTTGGAAGACATTATGGATGTGCAGTGTTGGGAAGGATGCTTTTAAAATGTATTCCACTACAGATTACAGATTACATGCCCCAAAATGTATTTTGTAATGTATTCCGTTACGTTACTCAATGAGAGTAACGTATTCTGAACACGTTGGATTATTTAATATATTATCGTGCTTTTTACAACTACATGAATGTACTATTACTGTGTGATCTATTAGTATTACTGAAGGTTACTCTCCATACCAACACCAACTAGATGTTTAAATCTTTATATAAATGAGTAACAGTAGGTGGACATTAGGTAAGGCTGCACTTTTTGCAGCGATCTCGTATAGAAAACTATTCGTATATAAAACAGGTCCGCAGCTCCGAACCGTAGTAAAGGGACCTCTGGCTAATACGTCGGGTTCGTGTCTGGCTCATAGCTGAAAACTAGCTTTACTTTGTTGTCTGGGTCAACTTTGCTAGCGAGAGACAGAGAGAGGCGTTGAAAGGCTGCTCCAACAGAACTTATTGTTTCAGAGGAAAACACGAACACAGCGTACAGTCGAGTCTTAATAGCTTACTTACAACTGGGCTCGTCAGGCACTCTTTTTGGCTGCAGTGGTTATTATAATATTTACATGCTTCCATCTCCCGTTTCTGCTCCGTAACAACTCATACTTTTCGACTCTCCTTTTTCTCCTTCCCACCCTCGCACTCACAGACACATCACGGGTATGGCCGTCCATTCTCCCTGCAGCACGGACTACACTGCCCATGAGGCTGCATTCTTTAGGACGATGCCTGTAACACTCTGCTCATATTGCCTTCATATTAAATAATTTTTTGAATAATAATTTTAAAATTTTAAAATATTTCTTCACGTCATTATGTGGGCTGCAAGTAGAGGTGACATGGGCTGCGAGATTGAGACACAGGCATTAGAGCCTCTTAATGCGTGTTTTGTTTGGGTTTCCACCGGCGTGGAATTACCAAAGATAGAGAGGACCTAATATATGAAACAGGTAAAGACCGCTGTGTAATCCATTTATTACAACAAAGTAACTGTATTCTGAATACCACCTTTTTAAATGGTAACTAACGGAATACAGTTATTCATATTTTGTATTTTAAATACGTAACATGTATTCTGTTACTCCCCAACACTGTGGCTGTGCATATTATTCGGCAATTTTAGGTGAACAAAAACTAGGCTGGTAATGAAGTCAATTTCAAAGGGCCCAACAAAGTTTAGAGAGAGTTTGCAAGACTCAGTATGCAAAGGAACATCCATCCATCCATCCATCTTCATCCGCTTTATCCGGGGCCGGGTCGCGGGGGCAGCAGCCTAAGCAAAGAGGCCCAGACCTCCCTCTCCCCAGCCACCTCCTCCAGCTCATCCGGGGGAACACCAAGGCCAGTCGAGAGATATAATCTCTCCAGCGTGTCCTGGGTCTGCCCCGGGGCCTCCTCCCGGTGGGACATGCCTGGAACACCTCACCCAGGAGGCGCCCAGGGGGCATCCTTGTCAGATGCCCAAACCACCTCAGCTGGCTCCTTTCGATGTGGAGCAGCAGCGGCTCTACTCTGAGCCCCTCCCGGATAGCCGAACTTCTCACCCTATCTCTAAGGGAGATGCCAGCCACCCTTCGGAGGAAGCTCATTTCCGCCGCTTGTATCCGCGATCTCGTCCTTTCGGTCACTACCCACAGCTCGTGGCCATAGGTGAGGGTAGGGACGTAGATCGACCGGTAAATTGAGAGCTTCGCTTTTACACTCAGCTCCCTCTTCACCACGACGGACCGGTGCAGCGTCTGCATTACTGCAGCTGCAGCCCCAATCCGTCTGTCGATCTCCGGCTCCCTTCTCCCATCACTCGCGAACAAGACCCCGAGATACTTGAACTCCTCCACTTGGGGCAGGACCTCATCCCCGACCCGGAGTGGGCACTCCACCCTTTTCCGGCTGAGAACCATGGCCTCAGATTTGGAGGTGCTGATCCTCATTCCCGCTGCTTCACACTCGGCTGCGAACCGCTCCAGTGCGAGCTGGAGGCCCTCACCCGATGAAGCCAACAGAACCACATCATCCGCAAAGATCAGAGATGAGATCCTGAGGCCACCAAAGCGAAAGCCCTCCGCCACTTGGCTGCGCCTAGAAATCCTGTCCATAAAAATTATGAACAGAACCGGTGACAAAGGGCAGCCCTGGCAGAGCCCATCACCCACCGGGAACGAGTCCGACTTATTGCCGGCAATGCGAACCAAGCTCTTGCAACGGTTGTATAGGGATCGAATGGCCCGTAGCAATGGGCCAGACACCCCATACTCCCGCAACACCTCCCACAGGACACCCCGAGGGACACGGTCGAATGCCTTCTCCAAGTCCACAAAACACATGTAGACTGGTTGGGCAAACTCCCATGCACCCTCAAGTATCCTCGAGAGGATGAAGAGCTGGTCCAGTGTTCCGCGACCAGGACGAAAACCGCATTGTTCCTCCTGCATCAGAGGTTCGACTAGCGGACGAACTCTCCTTTCCAGCACCCTGGCATAGACTTTCCCGGGGAGGCTGAGGAGTGTGATCCCCCTGTAGTTGGAACACACCCTCCGGTCCCCCTTCTTAAAGATGGGGACCACCACCCCGGTCTGCCAATCCACGGGTACTGCCCCTGATCTCCACGCAACATTGCAGAGGCGTGTCAGCCAGGACAGCCCTACAACGTCCAGAGCCTTCAGGAACTCGGGGCGGACCTCATCAACACCAGGGGCTCTGCCACCAAGGAGTTGTTTAACTGCCTCAGTGACCTCGCCCCCAGAAATTGGCGGGTCAATCCCCTCATCCCCAGACTCTGCTTCCTCCTTGGAAGACGCGTCAGTGGGATTAAGGAGGTCCTCGAAGTATTCCTTCCACCGCCTGACAATTTTCTCAGTCGACGTCAGCAGCGCTCCGCCAGCACTATACACAGTGCAGGTAGAGCACCGCTTTCCCCTCCTGAGACGCCTGACGGTTTGCCAGAACCTCTTCGAGGCAGTCCGAAAGTGTTTTTCCATGGCCTCTCCGAACTCCTCCCACACCCGAGTTTTTGCTTCAGCCACTGCCCGAGCCGCATTCCGCTTGGCCTGTCGATACCTGTCGGCTGCCTCCGGAGTCCCACAGGCTAACCAAGCCCGATAGGACTCCTTCTTCAGCCTGGTGGCTCCCTTCACCTCTGGTGTCCACCATTTGGTTCGGGGATTACCACCACGGCAGGCACCAACCACCTTGCGGCCGCAGCTCAATGCAGCAGCTTCGGCAATGGAGGCGCTGAACATGGTCCATTCGGACTCGATGTCCCCCGCCTCCCTCGGAATGCTGTTGAAGCTCTGCCGGAGGTGTGAGTTGAAGATCTCGCGGACTGGGGCCTCTGCTAGTCGTTCCCAGCACACCCTCACTACGCGTTTAGGTGCACCAGGTCTGTCCAGCGTCCTCCCCCGCCACCTGATCCAACTCACCACCAGGTGGTGATCAGTTGACAGCTCAGCTCCTCTCTTTACCCGAGTGTCCAGAACATATGGTCGCTCCTCCGTGAATCGCAACCTTATCGTGGTGGAGGGGTTTGTGTGTCCCAGGGATCCCAGGGGCTATGTTGTCTGGGGGCTTTTGCCCCCTGGTAGGGTCTCCCATGGCAAATTGGTCCTGGGTGAGGGACCAGACAAAGAGCGATTCAGAAGACCCCAATGAAAAAAACACCGAGGGAACAGTTTACCCTGCCCGGGATAGGGTTACCGGGGCCCCGCCCTGGAGCCAGGCCCGGGGAGGGTGCCCGAGGGCGAGCGTCTGGTGGCCGGGCCTTAGTCCATGGGGCCCGGCCGGGCACAGCCCGAAGAGGCGACATGGGCCCATCCTCCCGCAGGCCCACCACCCGCAGGAGGCGCCATAGGGGTTGGGTGCATTGTGTGCCGGGTGGCGGCCAGGAGCAGAGGCCCTGGCGGACTGACCCCCGGCTGCCAAGACTGGCAATAGGGCAAAGGAACATTTTGGGGTTTTTTTTGTAGAAAGCCAAACCTTTTGTCCCGGACGACAGTGAGGTTCTTGGGTGCAGCGTCAGCCTGCAAGGCTCTTGTTCAGCTCTTTAGTGTGGCAGAAAGATGCCTGTATTGCCCTCCAAAGCCTCACTTACCTTCAACAGATGGGAACAAACTGGGCTGATATCCCAAAGAAGATTCAAAAGGCAATATACTGGTTGCAGATGACGTGCGTGAATTGTGAGCATATTTGGCCCTTGCCAATTGAGTGCTCCAGGTGGATGGGTTGGATGAACCTGCTTATTGGAGGGTGGTTTCAATCTCTGGGTTCATCCTCTGAGTTTGCCCATTAGTTTGAGGATGAAACCCAGAGGAGAGACTTACTTGAGCTCATTGGAAAGAGCAGAACTCCTTCTACATGCAAGAAGTGAATTGAGGAACCCGATCAGAAATTATATCCATGAAGCTGAAAAACATGGTCTGGTCAGGAGCTTGGGAAGGGCGAAGCATGTTGCTTTGGAGACACTGTTGACAGCAGGTAAAATGACTGTGTTACCTGCAGATAATGGAAGGTCAGTGGTGAAGTCCAAGGAGATATGTGACCAAAGCTATCCAGATGTGGGTAGTAATTGAAGAAGTCCTGAAGGAGAAGAGCTTACAACTTTGTTTTAGCCAAAAACCGGGGCAGGTAGACACATACTCACTGACATCTTTTTTTTCAGAGTAGGTCACCAGAACAGACGTTGAAGAAATGAAACAGTACGATTCATACCTGGGTGGTAGGAAAATTTTGCAGTATGAGCTCAGTGGATGACCTGTGACAGCAGTCAGAATCGGGTTTATCCGGCTCCGTGTTCTGGATAAGGGACTCAATCTCCCAGGTAAGTGAACCACCTCTACAGGTAGGAGGCAGAATGATGTATTCTGTGGAGGAGGATTCAGCTGTAGAGAATTGCTGTGACAAGGCATCAGGTTTGAGGTTACGAGAGCCGGGCCTGCAGATAATCACAAAGTTACAGGGAGCAAAGAAAAGGGCCCACCTGGCTTAGCTGGAGTTCAGGAGCCTAGCTGCTTTGAGGTATGTAAGGTTTCTAGTGACCAGCCCATATGATAAACAGGTGATAATCCCCATCAGCCATTGTCTCCATTCCTCCAGTGCCATCTTAACCACCAGTAGCTCCTGGTCACTGTAGAAGTGGAATGCAACTGCAGGTTGCATTCTACAGAGAAAAGATACAAGGGTTGCATTTCACCTTCCTTGGATTGTGAGAGAATGGCCCTGACCCCAGAATCTGAAGCGTCCATTTCCACCTTGAACTGTTAAGTAGTGTCAGGCTGAATGACTACCGGTGCAGTGGCTTTAGCAGTGGTGAAGGCGTCCTGGGTAGCATTGTTCCACGTGAACACTCACACTCTACCTCACTACCACACCTACCACACTCACACACTACCTCACTACTTTGATGAGAGTAATCAAAGTAGTGAGGTAGAGAAATTTTACCAAAATTTCAAATGTACCAGTGGCAAACCCCAGGGAATTGCTGAAGGTGCTTTCTAGAAGTAGGTGTGGGCCAGTCCAAAACTGCCTGGTTCTTGGCTTGGTCTGCCCTGATGTGCCTTTTCTCCACTCCCGGGCCTATGAAGGAGACAGTATCCGAGTGGAATTCACATTTCTCGCGTTTAACAAGGTGTTAATCCTGGGTGATAACCAGACAAAACTGGTGACAAGACAGACTCCATCCCATGATGGTATTCTTATCCCAGTCAATTTGGGGTTTATGTTTACTAAGCCATGGGTGTCCAAGGACAAGCAGAGTGTTAGGTGCTTCAAAAATGTATAGCTGAATATGTTCATTATGGTTACAGGACAAGATGAGATTCCCATGGAGGGTGCGATGGCTGATATCCAGGAGACGAGTGCAATCACGGGCGGAAACATGAAGAGGTTTGGGTAATAGCTCAAGACAATACTTTTCTAATAACCTCATGAATCGGTACAGATTGCTTATGGCTTATCTTGTGGTACCTGTATATTACCTGTATACATACATATAAATATTACCTGTATATACTGTATGAGTTGCATAACAGGTTACAGAATAACATGGCTATTTCTGTTGTGGCAACTTGCCATTGCTTTGCAGCCATAAAAATTATGTTGTGTCCTGAATGTTTAAGGCAGTTTTTACATGAAGTAAGACACAAAGAAAAGAGGAACTTACCATATAAGGAGTTGTTTGTATCGAAACTCTGGGTGACGTGCTGCAAAGTATATAGCGAGACGTGCTCCTGATCCCCCAGACTTGAGCTGGCGTTTCTGTGCTAAGTCTCCATTTTCCGGAAAATGTAAAATTAAAGATCATTTTTTAAGTTAGCCAACTTTGAGCCGTGTCTTTTTTGGCCGTTAAAGAATACAAAGAACTGGATCTAATAGCAGGAACAATCACAGTTCCATAAGATTGCATGTCAGACAGCCAATACTTACATTGTGTCCACCATCTGTTGCTTGAGTTGAAGACAGCCTGTGATTTGTCAGGCACTTATCCTGTAACAAGGAAAATAAAACTAAATCTGTGGGTTACTGGAGAATGTACCAACACTGTGTCAAAAGTGTCTGTCAGGAGTGTCGTGTGTGGAGGCGAGGAAGTGACCCAAACGCAGGACTCGTGGATAGTGAAGAACTGAAGATGGTTTATTATGAATCGTGGATGAACAGGGCAGGAACGAAGGACTGACTGGCTGGCTGGCTGAAAGACTGGATGAATGGATGGCTGACTGACTGAACTGAACATACATATGGAGAGACGACATTAACATCAATGACACGACAGTGAACGAGTAGAAACAGAAGACTTAAATACACAGACTGATGAGGATGTTAATGAGAGACCGGTGAGTACACAGCTGAACATAATCTGGCTAATGACACGAGACGAGCTGACACAGGAAAAGCAGGAAGTGAGAACATGGAAGTGGCAAAATAAACTGAACATGAACAAAACTGAAAGCACTGGGTCAACGACCCAGGAACCCTGACAGTGTCTTCCAGAGTCTGGAGTTGGCTTGTTGTTCTCCTTGGCGAACAAACACATGATATTTAAACAGACAACACACTGTATCTCTCAAGGTGTTTATATCACGGGAGCCGTTACATTTCTGCCACCACGTGGCTGGAATTCACTTTTTTCTTGGCCTGAAGTGGTCTCTCGGTTGCTTCCACCTTTTGCAACTTTTATCTATACCTGCTTGCAGGATGTAGGTAATTTCTCACCATAACATCAGGCTGACCTGCTGGTTCTTGTAGTACTTTATCTTCATTCGTAGAGGATGGAATAGAGGGCGACCTTTTGGTTAGCAGAATGTGAAAACTATC
Organism: Neolamprologus brichardi; assembly: GCF_056152115.1. Classification (NCBI taxonomy): domain Eukaryota; kingdom Metazoa; phylum Chordata; class Actinopteri; order Cichliformes; family Cichlidae; genus Neolamprologus; species Neolamprologus brichardi. Next base: position 1,709,556 of record NW_028270135.1, read on the forward strand.
CAGTTTATCGCTTTGGTCACTTTAGTGCATTTATTTGGAATATATCACGACCACACCAGCTCGTTGTTGATCTCAGCCTCCTTCTCCCTTGTTGTGACCTCCTCATTGGCTGATTCATTTCAGGTTCTTGCCACCTGTCGGCAGACGCTTGTGTCCATCATCCCTCTCCCTGCATGTCTGACTGGAATCGTGTACACAGAAAGATCTGTGGGACTATAAATCCAGCTTTAGACTGAAAGTGAGAGGGTGATATCGCCACACAGCTGCAGGGACTGGTTGCTATTAACGCCACTGAGAGAATGAGAAGATGTACAAAACCCTCCTGCCTGTGTCAGCAGTGAAAAAGTGTATAAAATGTTTTTTTATGTTTGGAGTGTGTATTATATGTATGTGGTAAGTGTATAAAGACACCCTGGGCTTCTCATCTGCAGTCAAAAATTTCATTTGTTTTATAAATGTTCTTTTTTTAGGAATATTTTCCAGGCTCAAATTTTATAGTTGGTGATGTCGTCACACTGTGAGTGGAAAATTCAAAATGATTATGATTACGTGCTGATATAACTGTTGTTCCAGTTTTCCTAAAGAGAGAACTAAATGCATGGAAATTTATAATAATACAATACAATAATACAAAATCTGACAAATGTTTCAGTGCTATTGCAACTCACAAGTTGTCACAGCGTTAGATGGTAAAGCCATTAAGCAGACTCTGAAACAGTATTGAGGAGACAGCAACTCAAGGTTTAGTCACTATTTGTGAATGTGCAACAGAGGAAATTCAACTGGATTTTACTGGCAGCTCAGATCCATAGTTCTGAAGGAGAGAAGTTAGAGGTAAGAATAGATGTTGCTGGATGGCAGCTCAGGTGAGTCACTTATTGATTCTGAGAGTCACTTAGTTTCTTACTTGAGAGAAACTAAAGGAACACTGCAGGAAGAGCCACTGGCCAGGTTTCAAGGGGGAACTGGATCTGAAGGAGGGTGAGCAGGCTGGTCTAGAAGGTATTTAGCCAAGTTCTTCCAGGAAGAGTGGACAAGTCCAGAGGTCACACATAGGTGAGTTTGGAAACAATGCCACTCTTCAGCCATGCAGGGAACACAGAGAGAGACGCACGCAGAGATTACCACTGGGAAGAACCAGAAAAAGTTTGGAGCAGGGAAGCTAATTAAGTTTTTTGTTGTTGTTGTTGCCCGTCCCGTTTGGTACTTTAGCCGTCAGAATTGTTGTCTGAAGATACCCAAGTGGATACCCAACGATATGAAGTGGATCATGCCGTAGTGGTCCATTTGATTGACCTTTGTTGTTATTATTTGTTTTATTTTATTTTCAGTTGTTAACGGGACAGACATGACTGGGGGATAGGAAAGGGAGAAAGAAAGATGAAGGAAAAGAAAAACAGAGGGGAAGAGGGACAGTGAGAAAGGACATTTAAAATGAAAAAAAAATCTCACCTGTTGAGAGAAAAAAGAGAGAAGAAAAGCAAAAAAAAAAAGAGCAGTATAATAAACACAACATCACTGCATTAATTTAGCTAAGTGTAAATAACAGTAAATACTAAATATTGAATGTTATTGTGCAGCACACAAGACCGACAGCGCACAGTGTGCACAGCAGCCAAGAAAGGTGTAGTTTGTGTCTATGAACAGTGAACACCCGTGTGGATCAGCACGCTGTATACAAACGTTTTCTCCATGTAACAATCTGCTGGAGGCAGTGTTGCCAACTTAGCGACTTTGTCGCTATATTTAGCGAGTTTTCAGACCCCCTAGCGACTTTTTTTCTAAAAAAAAGTTGTTGCAAAGTTCTTAAAAAAAGACGTGAAAGCGCATATCGCTTTTACTTTCAACAAGCAGCGGGTGCTGTAACGCAGTCAGTTCTTCTTTTACTCTTTTACTCTTATGCTGTTTTGTGGCTCACAAGGTTTAAAACTACTTATAAACACACACACACAAAGTAACTCCACCAGAGTGCCTATTTCGGGTCACTTTTGCCGGTCCTAGCCCCGTTAAAGGAGCAGGGTTGGAATCGTGACATTAAAAAAAAACAATAATTGCTAAAATAAATTTAATTTGTAGTTCTAAATAAACTCTAAATGCATTTAGGACGTTTTTTACACACTTTATGTCTCTTCCACGATGTTATTTCTCTCTCCGGCAGCGTAGGTTACAATTACATTAGCATGACCAATTATGCAAATTAGGTGATGACGTCTTTTAGCGACTTCTAGCGACTTTTAGGACAGCCAATAGCGATTTTCCTTACTGAGGAGTTGGCAACACTGGCTGGAGGGTGTGGGGAGCCATAGCTCTGTCCCCCAGGGCAAGAAGCAGGCATGGAGGAGATCCAGGTCCCAGACATCCAGAGACCCCGGAGTGCAAGAACCCATGGAGGGCCACCGGAGGGGCATCCATGCCACCCTCCTGGGAAGAGCTGAGGAGAGCCCAGAAGCCATGGAGCAGAAGCCAGGCAGCCAGCTGTGCCAGAGTGAACCGAGCCGCAGGCCCAGAGGCCTGAGGGCCCCCCATCCCCCCAGAAGAGGCCCGACTGAGCCACGGTCGCGAGGCCCCGCCAAGCAGCCACCGGGAGTGAGCCGCTGCATACCTGAGCGCCGAGCCCTGGACACCAAGAACCAACAACTAGTGATGTGTCGGTCATGAACAAAACAGCTCTTAGAGCCGGATCTTTGTAGTGAGCTGGCTCCTTGTTGGGAGCTGTGTTTCTTTTATTCTTTCTCTCACCCTCTATCTCTCACTTTTTTCGCTTCACACAGCACGTGAGCCTTGTGTTTGCGCTGAGCAGAGGGGGGAGGGGCGGTAGTTACACTCGCAGTAGCACAGGAACAGAGTAGGAGGGAGAGGGAGAGAGCTAGGGGCACCAACAAGCGACAACATCATCACGTTAGAAAGGTATAGTAATGAAAATGAGTGACACCGAGAAAAGAAGCAAAATCTGGAACCATTTTAAGTTTATTGACAATACAAGGGCAGAGTGTCGAGTCTGCAAGAAGAGACTATCATATAGAGCCGGCTCCACAAACAACCTGCACAAGCACCTGAGAACTGTCCACCCATCAGTGCAAGGGAAAGATAAAACACAGTCAGTTGAGTGTGATATTAATGAAGGTGCCAGTGTGCCTACTGCAACTGTTGCTGCTGCTGCATCTACAGCATCGTGCAGTACACCACCACAACCACCTAAACCAACCCAGAGCTCTTTTAGACAGTTTTTGCACAAGTCTGTGACCCCAGCAGGACAGAACTCAATTTATAGAGACCTGGCAAAAATGATTGCACTTGATTTACAACTATTTTCAGTTGTGGATGTTAAAGGATTCAGAAAGTTTATTCATGCACTGAATCCTATGTATGCAATTCCAAGCAGGAAAACACTCTCCCAAAAAATCATCCCTGGCCTATATGACAGAGAACATGCATCTTCTTTCTGTTTTGCATATTAATTTATATTTTATTGTGTTGTGGTCTGCAGTGTTTTGTGTTGTTTTACTTAAAATTTGTTTAAAAGGAAAAAGCTGAAAATTTAAATAGTTAAAAGTAGAATTGTAAAGATTTAGCTTTTGTATTTTATAATTTATTTTTTACATTTTATGTGGAGTGAATAAATAAAAGCATATTTATATAATAAACATATATAAATAAAAAACACAATTTTTACATCAGTAATTCATTTTGTGCATAATTTTCTATTGTTGTTGAAAAAAAACAAAACCAATTAATTAAAGCAACAAAACAACCTGAAGAGCCGGTTGGGAGCCGAAATTCCCATCACTACCACCAACGCACCGACGCCTGAGGGCATCAGCCACCGGCAGGGAGTGTGGTGAGGGCCTAAGATGTTCCCAGGGAGGCGGAGTCTAAGATCCGACCTGACATATAGACACAAACGTACATTCCCTCCTCATGCACATATATACAAATACTCAGCACTCACCCAATGTGAAGACAGACACAAAGGACAATGTACACACAATCATACTCCCCAAATATACTTTACAACCCAGGTCCAGGTACCCACGCCCCAGAGGGGGAAACTGCACCTAGAACCAGGAGATGTTACCCTTTCCCCTGGCAGCAGCAGGGAGGCTCCGCATCCCAAACACCAATTGGACGGCTAACACCTCCGCCCAGCCCCTCCACCCTGATGGCGAACTGATCTGCAGACTGAAGAGTGAGAACAAGGAACCCATTAACTAGGTGGAGCCAGGAAGACCAAGCCCCTCCTTTTTGGAAAGTAAAATTCCCAGTTACAGTAACAAATAGAGCTGACCAGTGTAGGAATATCAAACAAATTTGACAAATAATATATGGTGTGCCTCAGTGCAATCACTGACTGGCTCAGACAGTGATGAATAGGATCAAACTTTTACATTAAAAAGTTTACAACAACTGCGCTGTGATGAGGCTCAGACTGAAGACGTTTGCTGGGAAACGATTCAACTATAAAAACAAACTGATTGTGTGTGACAGTGTAGCTGTCTGGGGTGCTCCTGAGTGATTCATTTGTGAGTAAGCAATACTTATATAGGTTGCTATTAAGGTTGCTGCTTTGTGCCATAGGCATACATAACTCTCTAAATTGACGTTGCAACCCTCAGCATCTTACAAATTCAAACTATACTTGAAGCTTTATACCTGTAGGAGAGTTATACTGATTTACTGTCTGGAGATTATACCAGGTCTAGTCAAGACCACGATGAAGGCAAGACCAAGGTAAAGACTCACTTCTGGAACTCACTTTTGTTGCCAGCGGTTTAGACATTAATGGCTGTATGTTGACTTATTTTTAGGTTACAGCAAATTTACACTGACTACTTTATGTTGTATCAAAGTGTCATATCTTCAGTGTTGTCCCATGAAAAGATATAACAAAATATTTACAAAAATGTGAGGGATGTCCTCACTGACATATTCATAGGGTTAATTTTTGAGACAAAATATCATCATGATTTTGCAAATATTCCACCTTGTAGTGCAGTTTGCACAAATTGTTTTAAAAATGCACTCAGCCTACAAACATTACTGACGAATGACTCATCAGTAATGTTTGTGTAGTGTGCCTAAAATGTTGCATAATTTTGCTGAGAGATCTTTTACTCTGTGGTAATCTTAGATGAGTGGTTTTATGGACAAAACCCACCAGGTCATTCAGTGTTCCCTTTGTGCTAATGTATCAGAGATGTTGGTGTAACTGAAGTAATGTTGTTAAGTCATATTCTTTTATTGTCATGACTGTATTTGAAGCTATTTTTATTTTTGTATGATACCTGATTTATATGAAATATGGCTGAAGTAAACTAAAGTATAAAACACTTAGTCATTTGTTTAATAGTAATTTAACATTATATAATTCACATGTAAAACTCTGAATTGTAATTTTAAATGGTTTAAAAGCAGGTAGAATAGCATATGTAGGCAAGTATATTTCTCCTTTTTTTTAATCAAGAAGCAAAGACAAAAAGGAAAAAAAAGAAACAGGGCAGCGTTCAGTGGTTGAATCATCCGTCCCCACCAACGCCAAAACCAAATCTACGCCCTTGTAGCTAGTTATGCTGCAATAGGTGTAGGCTGCTGGGGGATTCCCATGATGCATTAAGTACTCCTTCTTCAGTCACCTTTCTTCCTCACTATCTGTTAATGTCTCTCTTCCACAGCATGTCTTTTGTCCTGTCTTCCTCCTCTTACCCCAACCAGTCGTAGTAGATAGCTGCTCCCCCCTGAGCCTGGTTCTCCTGGAGGTTTCTTCCTGTTAAATGGGAGTTTTTCCTTCCCTTTGTCAGGGCTGCGCTGGCAGACTGTGGGGATGTGAGGAAATAGGAACAAAATGTTGGACTTTGTGCGATGAAAGCAGTGCGTTTATTTAAAGTGAAGCAAATTATACACTACAATGATAAATCCCCAGTGTGTTCCCGACTCCCATGTCTTCTTCCCAATGTTAGGCTACGTCTACACTAGCCCGGATAAATTTGAAAATGGCGTTTTCATCTGAAAACGCTCCGCGTCCACGCTATCATTTTCAGTCGTTTTCACAGAGTTGTGTATCCACATTGAAACGGCTGAAAACGCTTACGTTCCAGTACCGCACATGCGTGAAACGCAAGACGATTTGACCTGCCTCATTTCTGTCTGCCGTTTATTTACTTTCTGGCTCTTTGAAATGTCGCGGCAAAATGTTGAGGAACAGCCTTTTTAAAGTTTTTTAAATGGACTACCAATGAGGTGGAGTTGTTGCTGCGAGTAACACAAAAGGACAAAGTTGCAAAAGCGAGTGAGAATTAAAGAATTTGAAGAAAAGCTCTGTGGAGCATGTACAAACTGATAATAATCTTTAACAGGGCTGTCAAAATTGAAAGCAAACAAAACAACTGCTGTATAATGCCCTCCGCTATCTTTGTTTAATTGGTCACATGACTGCATCACATGACTAAAATGTGTCATCGTTTTCAAAAGGCCTCCGGGTTCTCTGTCCACACTGCGATGCAAAAACTGCGTTTTCAAATGTATCTGCTTTGGAGAGCGTTTTCAAAACGCTGCATTTTCCTTGACCAAAAACGGCGTCTCAGTGTGGACGGAAGGCCAAAACGGAGAGAAAAACATGTGTTTTCAAATGAAAATGTATTAGTGTGGATGTGGCCTTAGTGTCCCGTGTCTCTGCTCCTCAGTGTCACAGCATGCCGTGCTTGCTGCCTTCTTGTTCCTGCAATCCTTCTAGGAAAACACAGAGGCAACCGTCAGAAACACCACAATTGCGGCAGACTAACCTTCACTAACCTGTAAGGACACTAACCTGAAGTCACGCAGCGGTCCAGCATGGAGTAATGCTCAGCCGCACTGCTCTGTAGCTCCCCCCACAATCCTGATCAGCTGCAGGTGTGTGTGATCCTCGTCCTTGGGTGTGGCCAGCCTCCCAACGGGAACAACCCTCCAGGCCTAGTGTGCCAGGAAAACCAGGACAACACCACCACACACACACACACACACACAGGGAAACAAGGAACAGCAGCACCATACTCACACACCCCATCAGACATAAACAAGTCCATAGACTGCTCATGAACCCTGCGTCCCTCAGACCCAGGTCCTCGACACCCTTGTTTGCTACCTTAGCGTCTACCTTACAATACAAAATGCACATATCAACTAATGATAACTCTTAAAAGGTGACACAAATTGTGTCTTAGTATTAACCAGAGAGTAAATCAAATTCTTCATTAAATGAAGTACCTTAAAAATTTAGACCAAATTCAACATTTAAATAAGCTAAAAGGACAAAACATACATATTGTTCAAAGTTACCACACCTCTAGTAATACATATGTTATGCTTTAATTGTTGATCCAGTTTAAAGGAGTAATTTATTTAAAAAATACAATTACAGTTTTGTGGGGAATTATGTATGGAGACCAAAATATTTCTAAATCGACCAACCCTTAAATGGTTATTGGAGGAAGTGCAGTTGTTTCAAAAACCCAAAGGTTGTTTCTTTAGTGTACGGAACTATTGTTTATTTATTTTTTGGTGTTTAAGATAATAAAATAAAGTTTCTGTCTACTGTCAGTGATGCAACCACACTTGATCGCTGTGACATAAAGACATCTTTGCTTTACCCAGCACTGCACAACAATGAATATAAACAGTAAATGTGTGTGTGCTGTTTGAACATTTATGGATTATTTATTTGTATTCTTAGGTTTGGTTGAAGACACACACATCCAGTCAGTATCAGACACAGCAGTGGGGGGGCACCTTGTTACCATCAGTCACACTGATGATCAGTGATAGAAACCCTGAGAAACAACAAGGTAGATGAAAAGAATTCCAAATGAATAACAGGCGTAGGGTAATTTCTGACCCTTACAGAAAGTGGAGACCTGTAAGTAGGACATGAAACTGCTACGCTCTGTCTTTGATGTTGTGAGTAACAGTGATATCTTTGTTTGGAGCCAATTCTATTTCCTTTAAAAGTCTGACCCTGGTGCTTGGTAGCCGGGCGCCCCAATGTAATGATGTAGCTTTGTGCAGAGAAAACTGGTGGAAGAAAAGACCTGAAAAGCCCATTAATGCTGACTGCTGAACCACAGAGACCCTTAATGTGCTGTCACCAATCGTCTGCACAGCTTTGTCCTGCCAGCAGTTTCTCTAGGCAGATGTAACTGTCATTTAGAAAGCAGATCGATGTGCAATGATGTGACCGATTTAAGTGGCGATCCATCATTTATTTTCGCATGTAGACAGCTCTCTAACAGCTGTAATTTCTGTGAGGTGTATTTTGCCTCCATAATCACTTCTGTAATGCTGTGTTAGTGTCAAGTTTTTGTTAGCAGTACCTCATTTGCTCACATTTCACACATGATGGATTATTATAACTTTTTAAATAATTGTTTAAAGTGGGGTTTCCTTAGTTTCTGATGTATACACATTGTTACAAAGATAGATGCTAAAGTTTCAAATTTTAAAGTCTGGATATGAAAAAGTGTGACGTAAAAGGCCTAGCTTTTTTTCTAAACTTGTCTGTGTATCATAGATACATACTGCACTTGTACATGTCGTAGTTAGAGTTACAGCTCTGTAAATTCCCGTCTCTTCTCCTTAGTGCTGTGCTCCATGATTAAGCGACTGATCTGCAGCTCACATTTCAGTCTTTATATCCTATAAAATCATCTGACAGTGGAGTAGTCCTCTCAGTTTGTACATTTCAGTCGGTTTTTACAGCAGTGCTTCAAACAAAGCAGTTGCAGAGTTGTAATATTTCTTTTGTATATGTGATGGCTGCACTTACAGCCACACAGTGGTAATACCCAGCATGTTAGTGTAGAGGCTTATAAGTGACATTGCATTCACATTTGTCTTTCTTTAAATATAGGAATTAATTTACAGGACAATAAATAACTGGTTTTGGTTTAGAGTTAATTCACATATCCACATAACACTGCATTCTAAAATAAGTGCGCACATTTTAGTTTACACTGTTATGTGTGATTAATCTTTTGTTTTCTGAGTAGGGATGCACCGATACCGATACTGGTATCGGGGCCGATACTGTACAATGTGTGCGTACTTATACTCATAAAAGTTAACCGATACCATGAACCGATACCAACTTATTTCATTAGTCAGAGGGTGGCCTGTCATTTCTGTTGTAGTTTTTAGATTGGCCACTAGGGGGACATCCCGTGCTACACAGGCACAGGGTTAGGCGAGTGAGACTGGCGGCTCCAGATAAAAAAGAGAAACTGGAGGCTGCTGTAGCTAGGCTAAACAAAATGTCAGCAGTGTGGAACAGCCAACTTTAACTCAGGTTTTGGAAAAGGGATGAAAATGTCAAGAGAAAATCCACGGGCAGTTTAAATAACAGAGGCTCTGACTCATTTTATCGCTCTGGATGACCAGCCAATGCCGGTCGTGGAAAGCATAGGATTGAACTGTCTTCTCAGCATACTCGAGCCGCGATATGAAATTGGACACTCTGCAATAATTTAAAAGTTTATTCTCAAACCTAATTTGTATTTATTTTTATTCCAAACAGAAGTTTTTATTTATTATTCTGAAAGCTCGAGACAGTGCCAATAGTTCAGTGATATTTTGTTAAATTACAATGTGGACACTCTGCAATAATTTAACAGAAGTGTTTATTTTTCACTTGAAATTTTTTTGTGGTCATTTTTATTACAATTTAATTTTTTATCAGCAGAGAATAAAATAAAACCTGTCTTCCAATTCATTGCATTTGTGTGTGTGTGTGTGTGTGTAGTAGAAGTATATTTTGTACTCAGTATCGGCAAGTACTCAGATCTAAGTATCGGTATCGTATCGGTTTGAAAAAATTGGTATCGTTGCATCCCTATTTCTGAGTTACCTTAGTTGCAGCTGTTCCAGTCCCTTGATTAAGGAGCCAAGAGGTGGAAAAGGGGCGGAGTGAGCTTTAAAGGAAGACTGCAAATTGGTTCATGCCATAACTCAGGACCATGGGGGTGAATTGGAGTTCATTATGTTAGGTTTAGTTAGGTTTTGTGTGTTTTACCCCTTCTCGTGTTTTTTATGGGCTGATCAGCCACTAGTTAAGTTTCCCTTTGTCTCGTTAAGTTAGGTCAGTTTGTTGGAGTTATCAGTAGTGTTGTCAACTTTGAGTAGAGTTTTGTTATTTTGACCTCTTTTATGGGCCCAAGATTTTGATTCTTTTTGCATGAGTTAACCAATTATGTTTTTTGGGTTAAATAAAAAATCATTTTTTTGGACTTTAACCTGTGCCTAAGTTTCTTTCACTGCTCAGTCCATCACAGTATATATTATTATTATTTGGAGTAAACTAAAATCCTGCATTGTAAATACAGTTCGAGCATTTCTGTCAAACCAAACTGCTCACAAACACTTTCCTTGTATACAGACTTCTTTGTGACGCCGCAGGATCCCCCTTAAGAATATGGTAGTAAACAGTATCGACCAGTATGACATCCTTATGGCTCTGTAACAAGTCAAGTGAGAGAGTGTGGGGAGCCAATCACAAAAAGTTAGTTTGAAGTTGGTTGTTTATTGTTCTGTTTTTTAAATTAGGAATCATACAGCATTAACCTACCAGAGTCCAAGAATAAAAAATATGGAGCTAGAAATAGACAGAATAGGTCCACTATAAACTGTGTTTCAGTTCTTTCTGTTTGGTCTTTTAGTGATTCTTTATTGCTGCAGGTGTTGAGCCATGGTGACTGGTGTTCGGAGTAATGTAGAGGTAATGGAAAGTATATCTCTGTGCTGTTTACAGCCTTGCAAACTGGAACAAATATATATTGTTCAGCTACGGAAATGTTGCCAAACAGTGCCTCGAGTTTTGCAGTAGAATTGGGAAAATGAAGACACTATGAGTTGGAATGGCTTTTAATCCTTGATTTTTTTTTTTTAAAGTGCTCTGAGCCACAATTACAGTCAATCAACAGTTAAATGCAATCAGTTGCATTCATATGCAGTTCATCTGAAAAAGTAGATCATAGAACGAGACCAAGAGATGAAAATGAAACCAACAAGACTGCAAGGACACTAAGGACTAAAGAGATAAAATAGGGAACGTCATCACCAACACTAATCATAACCAAAATCCAAAGTCATCCTGTGAAAGTTGTTGTAACTGAGTTACTGCTACACACCAGACATTGTATGTACAGGGAAAACTCATGTTTGACCACATTTATTAGGAAACAAAAGAACAAATCCTGGTGAATTCAAATACTTCATTTTGTCCTACAACTGACAGAATTAATAGAAAGACTCTCTTCATAAAGAATGACCGAGTATCAGTCTATTGTTCGTCAATATTCATTCAAATAGCACACAAAGTACAGATAGAGGTTTTAACTGTCAGCTCCTTGAAAATAGTCATGTTATCTTTTGTGCTGTTTTCTAACAGTCTTGAAGAACTTGTTGGCTGTTGCTCAGGGCGCGAAGGGTGAGTGCTCTACTCACTTGAGGAAGAGCATGAACTCCAAATTGCCCCCGGTGTTTTATTCGGAATCTAATTTATTTTGTGATAAATATATGGGGAAAAATGCTGTGTGAATAGGTGATTGTGGCTTGTAGTAAAATTTCTTTGGGTGTTCAGTAAAAGTGCAGACTGCTTGAGAAGTTGGGTTTAGGTTGGTGCACTCCATCACTTTGGTAAAAGCATACATCTCCAGGCCTGGAGTCCACCAAATTTCGAGCAACAAGAACAAGATGAAGGCAATGGATCAATGGATCATGTGATTTGATTGGGTTTGCAGCTTACGTTACAGTTTTATTCTAATGAGCAACAGATGACGAGGTTATAGATCAAAGCAGTTTTAAAGAAAGAGGGCATAAAATGGGGTTTAATCTGAGCCCGATAAGTCTTTCAACAAGACAGTGGTCCCTCGTTTATTGCACGATTTAACCCACGATAGGTGAAATCAGCGAAGTAGCCAACTTTATTTTTTTACATTTATTATAGATGCTTTAAGACTGTAACACCCCTCACTACACACTTTATACACTTTTCTCAGACAGGTATGAACATTTTCACACTTTTCTCTCTTGTTTAAACTCTCCCAAAGTTGAAACCTTTCTAGAAAAATAAGTCCAGTATTACAGACTGAAACCAAAGATCAAACCCTGTTTTCAGGTCCAGAACATGGGAATAGATCAGCTGCCAGAGAATTCAACATTAATGAATCAATGGTATAGAAGTAGAGGAAGCAAGAAGAATAAGTTTGACTTATCTGACTGTTTTGTTTCGCTTAATGCGCCTTGTGGTCCAAAAGATACGGTAACTTCTACCTTCCTTTAGCATGTCCAGATGTCCAACTTTTTGTGCCATGGTAGCATCTTCCTCTGCTTTTTAGGTTCTACCGCAGGTGCCTTTGATGGTGCAAAACGTTTTGTTGACATCGTTGTGTTTGTCTGGGAGAAAACTTACAAATATAGTACAGCACTTCAGAGTCACACTGCTAGCGATCAAAGATTTATCTAAATTTGACAAGCTGGACACATCCTGCTGTACTGTACAGGAGACACAGCACGAGATCGATTGACAATGGTCTACAGCCATTTAGGCTGCAAAACACAATGCGCTGTAAAAACAAAAAGCAAGAAAAGCATGCAAAATTGCACACAAAAATCCGCGAAACAGCGAGGCAACGAAAGTTGAACCACGTTATAGCGAGGGAACACTGTGATGTGCCACTGAAGTTAAAAACAGCCTCCAAACTGACCAGATAGTGGATTTAATACTGAGTAAAACCCCAAAAGATTAAAATGTTGAAACGCCCAACCTGAGCACTGAAATTAACATGATTACAACCTGTCTCAAAAATGGTTTTGTTCTATGCAGCTGTTTCCACCCTTCATTACAACCTTCGGGGATAATATTTTATAGACTTCATCACTTTGAATTCTATTAATGTTCCAGTTGGGGACATGACTGCTTTGACTGGCAGGTTAATTTATTTTTTATATCCTAAAACGATCATATGAATGCAAAAGTCTTCACTCAGTTAATACAGACATTTGTTTTTCCAGCATTTGTATCTTTTAATCTTGTTTGAATCATCATTTTTGTCACGTCCTGTAAATTTTCACAAAAGGTGCTTATTTTATTAATCTTCCTGCCCCCTAATTTAGTGCTTCTTGGCAAAGCCTCGACAATGCTTTTCAGATGATATTTAATATAGATTCTGCTGTTTGTATATGCAGATGGAAAGTTCCCTCTGGGTTTAGTTGACAAACCCTTTGCACATATTCACGTGTGTCTGGTGAAATTAAACTTTGTCTTGAGTTCTTATGGTTGGCCCTGGCACCCAGTGTATTCCCAGGCTTATAAACTTGTTCTCATTTAACTCATTCACTCTTCACTTGACCAAGGTGTGGGTTGATAAGTGGTCATGGTGTTTGACACAATAACTACAAATGTTTTCTAATTTTATAGAGAATAACAAGATATTACGTCAAAGAGAGGAGTCCTCTGACCCCCCCACACCATCTTAATGTGAGAAAGAAAAGAGCTGGTGATGCAGCAGAGAATTTCAGCAAGATAGCAAGGTACAGGAACCTCATCGAGCTGACAGTAAAGGATTCAGTCAGAATGATAGAGAAAGCCTGGTGATAAGCTGATGGTGTGAAACCAAATGTGTAATACTGCTTCTGTGCAAGGTGAGTAACCATGCACAGAAGCAGTATTACACATATTGAACACTGAGCGTGTTAAAACCAAGGACTAGATAGGATTGCAAAGAGAAATGTAAAGTTAAACAAAAGTTGTGTATGTATTTTTAGACAACTTCGAGGACGAGTCTCCTCATCTTGATCCCATCGGTGTAGGAGGTTTGTTGCACGTTAGCTTCTTTGAGAGGAAGTTTTTGCCAGCAAGTCTTATAAGCACATGCTCACACACATTACAGATCTCTTTGAAAGCAGCAGCTAAACCACCTGTGTTTGTTTTCTTGCAGTTGGCCATTAAGCACATCTCCTCGGAGGATACAAGGTTTAAAAACTGGTGAGTATTTTTCTATTTTGCAAAGGCAGTCTTTGAAATTTAAAAGTGCTCACATCTGAACCCTGTGTCATGAAAAGTCACTCGTATATCACCTGGTTTCTATGTTTTACTATCAGAAGGTGCACCTTGTAATCTATGAACCTCAATGCTGAAGTTTGGAGATCTACAAGGAGAAGTTGGACTGTCTACTCAGGGTACTTTCTGGACAGTGAGTAGCGAGTCGTGGAAAGACCAGTTTTTAGTATGGATCTCCAGAAGTACTGTCACACTATAGGAGGGTTCTGAGAAGAAAGTGAGGCCAATGTAGGAAACTCCCTTGTTCCATAGACTCCTGTATCTCTTTCTCAGATCATCCTGAGGGTAGGTCTTGGATGGAGCCAAGTCATACACAGGGACGTCAAGCTGCCTCACATGTCCTCATGAAATTTCAATTAAGTGGCCCAAGAGTCCAACTTATTGGCTTTGGCTGTGGCAGTTTCCTCCAGAAAGGAAACATTCAGCACTTTCTCTGCAAAAATATCTGTTCTTCATTCATCATTCAGTCTCTAAATAAACAGTGTAACTAAATAAAAAGCTTTTTGTCATTTTTTCTCTGATACCTTGGACTTCCTTCATAACAACTTTCAGTTTAACCTTGCTTTGTCCATAGTGTCGGGATGAGAAAATTATTTTACTGTTACTATTCATAACTATTATTATTACTGTTGCATCACTTATGATTTATTATCACTTATGATTCATCATTATCATTTCATTAGAGAATTTATTGAAACGCATTTATTGAAACTGTTGATGTTACATTAGAGTCTGTATTTCAGGGGTGAGCTGAATTACATAATAATCTTTCATTGCAGGTGCAACTGTAATCATGTTATACACATATTGCATTTTTGTGCTAATTAAAGAGTTGAAGCTCGGTCAAGTTAATTAATGGTCTGAAGCTTCGGCCGACGCGATGTTCAACCGATCTATTGAGTAAAGTGACCCACAGCTATTGAAAGGATTGTATACATGCTTACAGTACAATTCACCACATATTATATAGAAATAGAATAAAGGCCTGGGTGCCCTCAGCAGCCTGTTGCAGTGGAGTCTGCCTGGTAAAACATGACTCAAACGGAGTCAGGAAGTATGCTTCTGTAATGTCTTTGTTTGTCGATTAAGGTCATGCACTGAGGTCAAGACACACACCCAGGTTGCCTGTATCTAGACTTGCTTTGCTTGAAACTGCAGAGTTGTTTTACCTGCATATGTGACAGTTTAAGTTCCACAGATAAGTGCAGTAAATGAAATAACAGGAAGCATCTGGAGGAACAGAGGAAGGAACTGTTCTTTTTTAGAATATGTCCAGGCTGGAATTACTGGAACTGATGCAGTTTGTCTATCTGCTTGGACGCACAAGGGGCGTTATATTTCCTGATACCCTGATGTTATATATATGACTCCTCATTTATTGTCCGAAGAAGATCGATGCTGTTTGAGTGATCGTGCTCGGCTTCCCACATATATATGTGTTTAAATAAAATCATTGTTTGACGCACAATGGACCTCCAGTCGTCTGTCTCATACCTCAAATCAAGAATCAGGACAATAGGTAGGAAACACATAGATTTGAACATAAAGTGGTAGAGGGTAGATCTTTTACTTCCACTTCCACTTTTCAAAATACATATAATTGCTAAATGTGTCTGATCAGAGACCCAATGGAGCATGACACTGCAGGATCTTCAGCTCTGCCCCACGCCATACCTCCACCTAGCTTCTAGAGCAGCCCAGTTTTTCCCAGTAAGGAAAGCAGCACAGATCTCCCATGTAATGCTGGAAAGTGTGTAAAGTAACTCTTTATGTAGTATAGTATAGTTGTGCATTATAGTTCACCTGGTCTGTTTCAGAAGGAGACAGGGTAAAGTCATCTGAAACCCACACACACAACAAATGAGAGGAAGAGAGGGAGGAATGGTGCCTTAAGTAACAAAAAGATTCCAACTGTCCAGAGAGAGTCAGTACTGCTGATTTCAGTTGTACTGAGAAATGTGGCAAATGTTGTGCTGAATCACACTGTGAGGCACATTACCATGAAAATATTTCAAAGATTGAATTCTGCCTCTTTAAAAAGTGGATGGAGCACTTTATCTTTTTGTGATGAACTTTTAAAATTACTAACAGGATTAGAAGCCTTTCATAGCAGCTGAGGGGTCATTAATTGGCAGTTGGTTCACCTGCTGCTGCAGCTGTCTGGAGCCTCTCTTTGGAGAATTAAGTCTACATTAGTCTGTGGTGGGATAGCTGTAGAGAAGGTCATCTGCTAACTGGAGGGTTGGTGGTTCGAACTTTGGCTCCTGTAGTCTGCATGCCAAATATCCTTGGTCAAGATACTGACCCCTGGTTGTGGTGGTGTGAATGCAACATCTAGATAGAAAGTACTTAAAGTGCTTGTGTGAACGGATGGAGGCATATTGTATAAAGACCTTTGAGTGCTCAGGTAGTGTAGAAAAGCTCTATATTATTTGTGTTTACGTATTCATTTGAGTGTACAGTACATGCAACCTCTAGCTATTCTTTATAACCTAACACATTTCAGCATCTGCCTCTTAAACATAGACTGTTGTCCAATATACTATAGCTTATTGAGACCAAATGGTGAGTCTGAGGGTGTTACAGTGGTCACACAGGGCTTTTATTTGTCCATATGAGAATATACAAGGAAGTCATCATGCTCCCAGATACAGTAATACATTTCAGCTGTGCGGCCCATTAAGAAGCCTTTAATTTCTCGCTGCAGAGCTCAGTCTGATCCTCAGTGCCCCTAGGAGCTATAAAATGTTGATTTATCTCCCTCTCCTACAGCTCTGCACGCTGAGCCTAGAAAGGAACTAATGATGTACTACTGCAGCTATTTAAACCGCTGTTTGAACACTAGTTTAAATATGGAAAGGGAAGTAAGAAATTAGCAGCAGTTTTGCCACTGTGATTCCAGCCTGCCAACCTCGCACCAGATAGCCCGACTTCTACTTTTCTTCTGCTTTCTTTAAAAAGAGCAGCGGAAAGTGGAAGTTAACAAAGAGAAAAGTTTGGCTCAGAAGGAACATTTAATTAATTAGAAATACCAACTTCATCAACAGAACATATGTAAATTATATCTTGTGCTTTTAATGTTTATCAGTTTGAGTAAAACTGTTTTAGCTTCACTCAAAAGAGCACTCATTTTAAAGCAAATAGGAAGTTGCTGTACTTATGAATTAATATTATTTTTTCAAGACAGTTAATGAAATTTCTCTCTTATAAGCTACGCAGTTTTAACACACCTCTTCCAGGAGATTTTGTTTCTCTCCTAAATTGGAAGATTACTCTTCCAGTGTTTATTAGTGCAGTGCTATCACAATATAATGACGTGGGAATGGAAATTATTTTCATCCAAGGTGTCAACCTCAACTCCCTCAGTCTAACATATTAGCTCTCAGTCAAAACGAGGTGATTTGAAAAAGGGACCAGGGAAATGTCTCAGAAGTATTAACCTGAAGATGAACCTCTCGGTCTACGCCGTTCAGGAAACCCAGAGATGTTTTTTTGGGCACATTTACAGCGTTGAGTCCCCAATACTAACTACATCCAAAAACTGAGATTACCAAAACTGAGCGTACAGAAGCTCCACCCACCTGTTGTTGAAACCTATTTAGAGAGGCAGCTAGTCAGAACAATCATGGATTAAAAGGCAGGTGAAGGAAGCCAAAAGAGATTATGCAGAAGTTTTTAAGAAAAAACAAACAAACAAACAAAAACAAGTATGTTGTAGTAAAACCCAGTATGTACTGTTTTGCTGTTTTTTATT